>NW_026844334.1:24873890-25243606 GCF_029955315.1 Cylas formicarius
TATTGACGGACCATTCTACAAAGGTAGTATTAACAGTTCAGGATTCTGATTTAAGCTTACAATTATATAAATTAAATTAAATTCAAAATTTAACAAAATCATATTTTTTTACCGATAAGTGCGAAATTGGATATTTTGCAAGTAGACTGCGACTCATTTCAGATATAATGACTAATACAAATGAGTTTAATATTAATTTTCATTTCTATTTTCAATTAACATATCTACATGAACATTTATTATATTTTCAAAACTACTTACAGATGTTATTATGGATGGTTTTTGGTTTCTGTACTTTCTAATACAGGAACCGTGAAAAAATCTACTATTGGACTAATCTGGCCATTTTTACCAAAACAAAAAATTTTACGATTTCTATAGCACATACATAACCACAGAGTGAAATTACGATATCACATATCAACCATGTCAGCCCATGCCACCTTCAATAAAATATCAAGTGCTATACATAATTTTAAACAAAATGTTATGTGGAACCTAAATTAAAATAAAATACTGAGTACTCCACAGAAAAGAAAGCAACTTCGAATGATAAGTAGATAACTAGATGCTTTATTAAAAAAATTGACTTAACAATACAAAAACAAATTCTCTAAAATGCAAACATTTCAACTCAAAAGCTATACCACGAAGTCTAATATTTGTAATATTGTCTTGAAAATCAAATCGACGTGTGCATTGGTTTTTGGCTATCAATGCCAGAAATAGACACAACTTATTGACCCACCCTGTATCTCGCAAAGCAGCAGGTTAGAAAATAAGGAAAAAAAGGAAAACTTCAAGTTGATTTGCTTTGCGGTAGTTAGTTCTTGAGTTTGAAATGGGCTAAGGCTTATAAGAGCTTATCAATGCTTAAAAAAGCTTGAAACTTGTACACCTTGATAACCGGTATGGTGATTAAATATATTTTGAGGGAATTACACTGCATTGTCTTTAAGTATTCATATATTACCATTTTACTAGATACAATTTTATATTTTGTTGAAATGTAACGTAATGTATAGGAAAATTAGTTTTTAGTACAATAAATTTAAAAATATATTTTATAACTAAAATAATAGCAGCAAAAGTTGGTTCAATATAAAATTTCATAGCTAAAAGATGTTGACTATTTAAAGATCCTCCTAGTTTAATGTTATGATATAATTTATTACCCTCGACATCTCTTGCGTACCGCAAGCGACATATTTATAGTTAAATCATCCTTCAGTGACGCCAATTTAGATATAATTTAATCAGCAAATAAGTTCGAGAAAAATAAGTTACATTAATTTAATACTGAATATCGCTGCTTTGAATGAATACTCAAAGAACAATTTTAAAAATGAAGTGGGAAAATTTGATCAATTTCGGATGACCTTTACTTCGTAATATAATATAAGTGTGATTGTCCAAAATAACATTGGTGTCATTTACCGTTTCATAACTTTTTGGTATTAACCTGATAAATTGTTTTTAGTTTCGGTACGAAAACATAAATTAATATATTATTTCAAATGTTAGTTGAACTAATTTTCAATAAACACACAGTACAGCATCTTCAATATAAGCCAAAAACAACAACGTAACTTTAGTTTTAATATTATGATCACAGTAAGGTCTAATAATAATAACATAATGATATAAAAATTAATAGAGAAAATTCGATCATAGGAATTAGATTATTATTAGATCATGTTGTGATCGTAATACTAAAACAAAAAATAAGTTGAGTTTTTTTTATTTATAATGAAGGTTTATATCATACTCCGGAGTTAGAACGACTAAAAATAATTCTAATTAGTTCCAATTTTTTAAAAACGGTTAATTGCAAATAACAATAGATATGATACCTTATAATAAATAAAATAACAAAAACTCAAAAACCCCGAAATATATTACTTACAACCTTACCGCATTACTTTTATTAAAACAAAATTTATGATATATAAAATGGATGAAATAATCTCAGCTGAAAAAGTCAGTTTTTTAAGTTATGCTGACCTTCTCAGCAATACTAACGATCAATTTGGGGAATAGTGGAATTACTTTGAATGGATCAATATCAACGAAGCCATAACCGCAAAGACTTAGTAACTTAACACTTAGTAGTAGTTGTGCTTAGTTTTCGAGATAAAAGATGCTGAGCCATTAAAATAATTAGTTTTGTTTATATTTCTTGTTTGTTCATCAGTATAAATATGAGTTCTGTCGCTTCCTAGCATGTTCGACAAATCGCATTTTTTGCGATTACCACGCCATTCACTAAAGATAAAAAAAACTTTCAATCATACAAATTCACACCGTCCTTTTTAAAAATATTTACTCCACTTATCGGAGATCGTCCGATTAACTCTTTAGCAACGCATGTAGAAAAACAAAAGTGTAATAACCTAATTAAACAAAACAAAAACAACAAATATGCTTTACAAAATATAGGTAGAAAAGTTAAGTAAATGAAAAATATAATAGACACGGTACAAAACACCAAGTCAATATTTGTTCGTTCTAAAACCAAAATTTAGCCTTTTTTCTCTAACGACTGTCACCAACTGTGGTTTCGTATTTTCCAAGGGGAACAAATCCTTTCGAAGCTCGTGGTTATGTTCACCATAAAGTGTTACGATATGACCCCTAGTTGAAAGTTTCGCCCGACATTTCGTTCGATAGTAGAATGAGCATCTCCAGGATGTCTTTTCCGCCGCCTTGAAATCTATACGATAGTCTACTCCTTCGAAGACTATTTTGGGATGTTTGTAGCCTGCGTTGTAATATATCACCCCTAGAAATGGGTTGTTTAAGTTTGCACATTGTTATTTTTCACTAAAGTAATTTGTTGAAAAATAAAATTATGCGCGATAGATAGATTTGTTCTGGCACTTTTTCATTTCATTTACAGTGCCCGCTGAACGAAATTCACATTCTGACTAAAATTATCCACTTATAACATAAATTTATCTTGATGGAAAAATAAACTTATCACGAAAAAAGTATCTAAAAGGACATACAAATACTTATACTCACACCCACCTATATTGGATGAGAAGGAACTAAATACTTTACACCGAGGGGCAACCTAGAGCTGTTGGCTGGTGTATACTTACCCGGATGTCCATGGACCTCCGTTACTTTTGTGGATGTCCATGGATTTCCATAGATATCGCAGAATGCCCTGAATTTCTGTTCGACTAAAAAATAATATATTTTTTTGTATAATCAGTAAAGTGCAACATGGTACTTTACTATACTATTGGACCAGGCTAGAGTAACATGTTTTGTATGGTATATATAATGTTTTATTAGAAGAGGAAGAAGATATGAGACTGGAAAGGTTAGATAAAGAAGCAAATATAATTTGTCTCGTAGTTAAAGGCAGTAAGTAAAATCAGTGTCTCTATTTAGTAACTTTTTCGTTTGCATATTAGCTGCAAAATTTAACACAAGAAACGTCCATGATCCAAATTATAGTTTAACAGATTATAATAACCTAAAACCTAAACAATGAACATTTATTTTGGACAACCCTGTATACACTCAAAATTAGAGGTAAAATTTTCACCGATCTTTGTGGCTTTTGTCTGCTGTTGAATTTTGCCTGATTTTTGTCAAATTATTGGATTTATGTAACAAAAATGGGTTTTTGATGGTTTGCGCACCTGTTTGCTCTTCACACTATACAGAAACATATTATGACCGATAAAAAAAATCCAGTTTACATAAAACCATTATATCAAATTTACTAAGTTTATTTAGAATATACATTTTAAAAAATACACCGTATGAATTACAGTTAATATTAAGCTAACATATACGAAATGTTCAATTAATCTTTGAATGGTATTCGTACAACCTTGACAATATGTGATGTTTTATTATCAACTCTCATTTTACACGTATTGATGGGGTGATTGTGTTGGTTGCTCACTTGTACTTCGGCTCCGCTCGTCACCAGTTTAGCCCTACACTTGGTCCTGAAATAATAACTGCATCGCCAGTTCGTCTTCTTTCCAGAAAAATGTTGAAGTATGTAGTCGCAATTTTCGAAAATGAGTTTCGGGTGTTTTTGACCCACGTCGAAATATATGACACCTAAAAACGTTTACATTTGAGCACTGCACTAAGATTGTTTATAAAAAAATGTCACTATAGTTTGAAGTACATACCTTTACTTGGGTTGTGAAGTTTTCATTGTTCTCTGAATACATGCGTAGTGAACAAGGATCCTTTTGTCATTAGTGTTTCGAAAATCGCAATACAGCACTTGTCTGGTCTGAATGATTGCCGTTGTTTTGAGTGTAGTGCGAAATTCTAGAGAAAATACCATTTTCCTAATCACTATTAGCTTTACAACATCCAGCAGGCACTGGAGTTCAGTTCAAAGAGAAAATGTGTTAATAAGTTAGTTCAATTTCTGCAAATAGGATACTTTTTTTCGTGTAATGAAATCAAACTTAAACTTGATGCAAACTTTTTTTAAGTTGAAAAATATAAATGACAAAACAATCAACAACATTTTGGTTCAACATTTTCCAAAAGATTGAAAATAAGTTCGAAACATTGACCTGTAAAATGGCAAAGTTACATTTCTGTAAGCATGACAATAAAAAGTATTAAAAAACTCTCTATAATAATTGGTTATTACTTTTTTTTTGTTCTTTAATGACGATAAGTTCTCGTGACCAGAAAAAGCTAATAATGAAAAAAATTATCGTCCTAAATTAAGTCAAGAATGTATTTGGTTGGCAACAATTATTTCTTCCACTGTTGGACTTATTGACATTGATAAAATATGCATCATGCCTGGATTTTTGAAATCCTGAAGACCAGGCCTTTACAGTTATTCGTTTGAGGATTTCCCAAATATGTCGATACCATTAGAAAAGGTTCCGTGTTCAAATAATTTTGGTTCCATGTTTTTAAATCTTTGAAATATCTGAAAAGATTTTATCATTCTTGTATACCGATATAAACGAAAAGGTAAAACCAATAACTAACATGGTATCTGCAGTACCTCTCATATGTAAGTGCTGATTGACATATAATTTTAATACGGAACTAATATTTTCACAATGGTACAATAGTTTATAAATCTGGCAGGCGATATTCAAAAGTCTGATTCTAACAAAAAACCAAAATTTCGTAGATACATTAAACTTTGGTGAATAGTTAAATGCAGATCATGAAGAGTCCAACTACTTTACAGAGTCTTGAAATCCCCAAAAACTGCTTTTGTACAAAAAAGCACATTTTTAATTTACTTCCCTGTAAATCTAAAATCGAGCTATAAATATTTATTGTGTCATCGTATCGAAAAAGTAGGACAAAAATATAAAATCAGAAAAAGGACAAAAATATCGATATATGAAATAATTATTTATACACAGAGCATTTTATTCTTACAAGATTACCAGCGCTAGGAATTAATCTAAGTTTTCGGTGTGACTAAAATAAGTGTGTGTGGGGTTAAATAGTCGATTGGAGTTTTGACATTAGACGCGTGGTTGTGCAACATCGATTTCAATTCGACGGTTTTGCCATAACTGATCCCTCTCGCTTTGCATTTCAATTTTTCCTTGGCAGCACAGCACCAATTGGTTGTGCCTTTTGTCGGCCTCCTTTCAACTCTGTATTCAAAACCATTGATAATCATCTTCGGATTTTTTGTGCCGCTTGTAAAATAAACTGTGGCTAAAATCAAAAGAACGTTGCAGCTCTGCAGTGATAGATACTCTCACCTATAAAATACTTACAGAAAAAAGCGATCTTGTTTTAGATTATCCTTAAGAGAAATTAACAATCTAAACAACAATAATAGTGAGAAGAGTGCGTTATGGCTCTGGTAATTTCAAGCTATATTTAATTAGTTGATTAATTTTTAATATTTTATCTCATAATCGGTTCATTACAATAACTGCACAAGGAAAAAATAATATGGAAAGTTTATAATTTTTTTTTCTACGAAGATCTGCCGTCTAGCCAGACGCAAGCTCATCATTGAGAAGAAGAAGAGATCTGATCATCTGTCAGACGCAGTGGAAAATAGTTTTTGGTGTTGATAACTTATAACTTAATCCTTTAATCTGATTATGTTTTAAATCTACGTAATACTTAAAGTAAGTTTATATTTAACTATACAAAAACAAGTTTGGAAAGCGCTACTTTACTCACGACTTTGATTTGAGATAAGAGAAGCGAGCGCTTAATGAAAAGGTGAATCGACGTGTGACATACAGCATTAGCATGTCGGAAACCTTTGAAGCGGCTAGTGACAGTGTTTAATGAAACTGGCATCTTAAAGGGACGCTATGCACACCTGATTAGTGCACAGTTAAGTATTTTAGAGTAGCAGTAAGCAAATGTCTAGTGATAGGGGAGTTATGAACGGACGATGCAGTAGACCGACGGGTCGTTCACTATAACCCCAATTTCTAATACCCAAAAAACTTCGTAGAATAAGAAATGGTTTTATAATAACTAGGGGTGGTCAACGTCTTGTCAAATTTCTAACATACAGGTAACCATTACAATAAGAGTCTGGTCTAGAACGATTTTATCAAAGAATCTTCAACTTCTGTGCCATTTGTTGATGTTACGTCAATCATGCGGTTGGCATGTTCAGGGTTTAACTGAAACAGCCAGTTCGGTTTCTCGACAACAGACGCAGGAGGAATCCAGGAGATTTGAAAATTCTAGAAAGAATGTTACAATAGCATTAAATAAATTGTCGGTATAAGAAAGTATTCGATATGTTTTATTTCATATTTAATTTATTTCAGTAATTTCGCTAGTTTTTATTATCACTCAAATTAAGGAAAATTATAATGAAGTAGTATCACATATAGTATCACAAGTTTTTTTTTAAAACTATGGCAAAGTGCATAAGAGAGTTCTCTTGAATTTTAAATCATTTGTTGATTCCCCTCCACCCCCCCCCCCTTTATCATCCCAATTCAAACATCTTTAGGACATAAGAACTCTCAAAATCGAAATCGGATCTCACAAACCCACAACACATTTATGCTAAATTTTAGTTCACATATAAAAGTTATTAGGTTGTGCACAAAATTTGATTTGGATTCCGCAAAACTGCGCAAGATATGAGCATTATTTTCATATTGTTTATGGTGACATCGAATATATATCGCTATTTAATCTAAAATGTATTAATTATATTGCTTACTTCTCTAATTAATGACGATATTTAAAGGGCCTCAATTATTCACAGTACCCTAATAAATTTAGCTTAACAACAGGGTTTACGCTCTGTTGGGTATGGAAACTGCAAGACAACAAACGGAAATATAAATATAGTTACTCGATGAAATGACAATTACTGCTATACTAGATTATTATAGCAAAAAACTGAGTAAAGGAAGAATTGCTAACTTACTTTATTCACGTAACTGTGATATATTCAATATCAGCAATGCCGCAGTTGTATGGTTAATTGGAATTGATTTTCTATTAACCAGAATTAGATCTTAATCAAGTTTCCGTCGAGATACAGGTTTATATAGGTTTAATATACCTTGGAGATCCTATTCAATAAAGAACCATATCTGTTTATGACTTTTTTAATGCAATATATCACTTCGAATGATGGAGAGAGTATGTGGTGTCAAATCACTAAGCGAAAGTTTAACATTGGATGGGTGGTTATGTCCAACATTTTTCAATCGGATAACGTTTCCAGAACTAACGCATCTGGATTTACATCTAATTTTATCTTTGAAGGTACAACACCATATCGTCTTTTGATCCAGTAATCTTTCTACCCTGTACTCGTACCGGTCTATAACCATCTTCGGATTTTTGTGAGCCCTGCTAAAATAAACTGTACCTGAAAAGGGAAAATGTGTAGTAAAATAGTTATTTTTCGAAAAGTGTTAAAGCCACAGACTGTTAAAATGTGTACTGCACTTTTTTACCATGCCAGCATGCCATTGGTTCGATTTGAATATGTGTGCCATATAAGTAGTTAAATCATTTACTTGCAATCGAACTATAAGACTTGTCATTTAAGCTTTTCTCAAACGTAAATAACTTGAAATCACAGTCAAATGGCAAGCCCGGAAAGAATTTACGGGAGTATGGTCAGAATAGCTCAGATAGTCCCTTATGGATCTCTGGAGAACAGATCGAAGATGTATTTTAAATTATATTAGCAAGGCCACTGAAAGAAGGATCAAAAAATATATAAATTAATACAAGTCAAAGTCTTAATGCTATCTTCATTTATGCTGGACACTGGTAATGCTGGTGAATACATATATCACATTCGTTCAACTAATATTATAACCATTGCGCTGTGCAAATGGATACAAAACAATTTATAGAATAGAACGATAGCATGCTGTGTAGGACTAAACCAACATGGAGGCAGCAGTTTTCTTCTATGGGCTATAATGCCTGACCATCGAAAAACGGTCAGTAGAGGGCTTCTACTGCCTAGGATGTGTAAATGATCCAACGATTGTCGTAAGAGGAAAATTTCATAGCACGTTCTCCATGAAGAGCCAAGATGCAATTAACATTGTCAATGAGTGGCGCCAAAGTGAGAAGCTTGCAGCAACTTTCAGCAACAACACTGAAGCCAAGAACGTGGGGCACAATTATTACTGAAATGACACCAGCAGCCACAACAAAGGCGCTAGTATTTCAAAGTACACCTACTATGGGAAAGTGATGTTCTAAATCTACCGCGAGCTAAAGCAAAAGCTGCTGCTTTTTGACAAAACAAGAGCTCCAGAAATGTGGACCATTCAAAAGGCATTAAATTGTCTCTTTATATTCTTGTATCTTGTAATATGTTTGACATCTCAGGTTAGAGAAATGGCGCTTTTCACTTCTTGCTTTATCTCTCGCTCCCCTAATTAGCACTACAAAAACGCATAGGGTAATTCACGTTGAGTTTCCTATTAGATATTCTACAGAACTAAGAAAGGTTACTTTTAAATTTGGTATACAGCGTAAGTAGATTACTAGTTGTGTTTCCACCAATGCACCATTTTCAGATCTACCTAAAACTAACCAATGTCAACTGCGGAATTTGGAACAGAACACTATACCTTTTTACAGATTTGTATACTAGACAAAATTCAACAACATTTGTTAACATATTCTTATATCAATCTCTTAACGTTTTACGTAGGAAGTATGTATAATTATTATTTAGAAAATCAATATGTAATAGTATATTTTCTACTCCCTTTTATAAAATATCTAATTATACACCGATCTAGCGTGCGGAAAGCGTTACTTTACCACGTGAGATCCGAGCCCCTTCGCACATTTCCGGGATATCAGCGCACGGATTTGGGAGCAATCAGATGTTTCCGGAGATTTCACCGCACCGCTTGAATTTTGACGTTTGTCAATTCTAACGGTCATGTCAGTGAATGTTTTCGTGTTGTTTTGCAAAAATCTACCCAAAAACCAACAGTTGTAGAAAAAGTATAGTATGCAACACATTTGGTAAACTTTTTAAATCACTAGTTTATTAAACACTCGCTCCGCTCGTGCGTGGAACATAAACTGGTGTTTCATAATGGTATATTTTGCAACAAGTGCGGTAACAAGCGACTGTTTAATAAGGGAGTGACTTATAGTATATGATGTAACAAATATGGTAAACGGTATTTGAGTGACGAGTTTATTTTGCACGAGCAGAGCCCAGCGGAGCGAGTGTTTAATAAACAAGTGACTTAAAAAGTTTACCAACCGACCGTTAGGTTTTGGGTACAAAACATCATGAATACATTCACTGACGTGACCGTTGGAATTGACAAACTCCAAAATTCAAACCGTGTGGTAATATCTACGAAAACATCTGATCGCTCCAAACACAGTGCGATAACATCCCGGTAATGTCCGAAGTGCATCCAATACCTGGGAAACGAAACTAATGTTGTAAAATAAACTAAAATTAACAGTTAAAATATGAATCCGCAAGCCGGTTAAATTTTTTTTTCTTGGATGAGAAAATTCCTATATGTAAAAGGTCTACAAATTACAACATCGATATATCATCTAGTCCCAAAATGTATATTAAATAAAATGCTTTCCAGCATATCATAATACTCAACCCCCGGATATTTTTTAAATACTCGGGCATTGAAAATGATTCCATTTTTTCAAAAACCTACAGAACAAAAGCACCCGGTGTACCAATAACTTGGATTGGAAGCTTTGTTTAGGCCCGTCCTAACACTTATTTGACATTTCGCCAAGTTATTTTATATGTGCTTTTTTTGTTTTGTTTCATAGAAATTCACATTTTTGGAGCACTATATATGACATGGCATGATGATTCGTATAAGTTTTATTTTTACAAAAATAACATCTTTTTGGACCGGATGGTTATTATCTCAATAAATAACATTATTTTTTTTCAAAAATCAGTATAGCTTGTTAACAAAATTTGTAATAAAGTATAGGGTGTTTGCAATTGAAATTGCCGTTGCTGCATTTGAAAAAATTTTCTTTTATTCGAAAACGAGATAGGAAAAACCATGCCCCATTTAAATGAGATCAGGTTTGTTTAAACACCGTTAAAGCTTTCCTGACAATGCGTAATTTCGGAATAAATAATTGTCTTTCCTCTACCCTACCATATTTAAAGATTGTGCAACCAAAATTGCCTATAATAGCAGATACGTTTTGTTAGTTTCCCATGTACTTAACTTAAATATATTTCGCAGAGTTTTTTCCCGGATGTGCTACTATTTCCCTGAGGCCATGCGCAGCAAATTAGCAAATGACGACATTACTGATTTTTGAAAGACATTGTTTTTTGATTTTTCCTCATCATCTCATACTATGAAGTAGTACTATAGATCAATTTGGTCGTATTTGATTGATATTGATTTTTTAGTTATAGTATTGCTGAGGTTCGAATTATTTTTAATCTAGTTCATTTTACTAAATGTAATACCCATCTGTTAGATATGTATTGGTAATGAGATCGCGCATGTGCTGTTTATCGGAGATATTAATACGTCTCTGCAATTGGATGTACAACAACCAACGAATATATCTAAAGGACAGTTCCCAAAAAATGCATAAAATTACCATGTTTTTAAAATTTTATATTAATAATTTTACTGCACTATGTTAACGCGACATTATAACAATACACACTTAAATATTAATTATCATCGTAACTAATTAAAAATTTTATTAACTCTGAATTCTCGGTTTTCGTAGATTTGGTTTTCTGTCTCGTCTTTCTTGTATTGGTTTCGTCAACTTCCACCGATTTCTGCTTTTCCCTTTTGCCTGGCTCGTAGCGGAACTCCACGTTTTTCGGCTCCAGCGTACAATCGCCCTTGTACGTCCCGTCGTGGTTGTGGTATTTGTATTTAATGACTACGTTGTTTCTGAACGTTACCAAACGAGCTTTACATTTGTACTTCTCTTTGGTTATGCAACACCATGACATGTTTGTCGGAGTGGTTTGCCTTTCCACCTTATACTCATAGTTTTTTATTACCATAATTGGCCGCTTTTGACCTTTCCTGAAATATACGACACCTAAAAACACAAATCAGTCAATGTGTGAAATTGCTTTTGAATAGCACGTTGCTAATTGTATATTGTGCAACAAGTTTGACAAACGCCGTTTTAGTTAGACGAGGTGACTTTTTAAAAAGTTTATTTTTAACATACAATCGAAAATTTAGAGTTTCTGCAGCATCAGTTACAACAAGAATCCTTCATATTACTTAAAACTATAGGTTCGTATCCGAAAAGCTGACAATGTGAATCTCACGGTCTCTTCATAGTACCATCGTGACCAAATGCTGACATCGTAGATCTCACGGTGTCCTATCCTTATTACGTAGAAATCATTGTACATAACTCCAGCAAAGTGCGTGTCTGAAGAAGTGCATATTGTACGTGTTGCACATTATTTTTTCTACGACCATTAGATTTAAGCGTACAATTTTCAAAACAACGCGAATACATTCACCGAGCCACGTGACCATCAGACCTGAGAAACGTCAAAATACCCGTGACTAACATAAGAGAAACGTCCGAAGTGGCTCGCTTAAGTGCGAACTTAATGTCTTAAAGTAACACTCTGCGCACGCCTGATCAGTGCATAATTGATAGCTAGAGTAGGTATTCACAGTGCAAGCTTGTTCATTGCCAACTCACCTCATAATATAATAAATTATAGCAATTATCCAATGGAATTGGAATTTGCGGGTGAAGGAAAGAAAAACCTCAAAAGTTTCGAGACGTACTTTCTATTTTATACAAGTTAGTTCGTTCGTAAGGAATACACCAATTTTACTTTCTTCGGTTTCAAATTGGTGTAAGAACCGTTAAACGTCGTGTTGTGGTTATGTTCTAAATGTCTAATATGCACAGATCCTCCAAAAGATAGTAATCTTGATTTGCATTTAGACTTTTCTTTATTTCTGCAACACCACACGGTCCGTTTAGATGTCACGCGTTCTATGCGGTATTCGAAGTCATGTACCATCATTATGGGGTGTTTTTTGCCTTTACTGAAGTAGACTATATCTACAATTTAGGAGTGTAAGATAACATGAGAATATTTGTGAACATTTTTGTAATGAATTAATACAGAGAGACTATGAAGTTTTAAAGTGATAGGCGATGGGTTGAAAAACGACTCTGCTTTTTTTATAGTAACAAACTGCTCGCATTTTTAAGGATACCATTTTACCAAGTCAGTTTCGTTTCTCACGGATCCGAGCCACTTGGGACATTTCCGGGATATTATCACACGGATTTGGGAACAATCAGATTTTTTCGGAGATTTTACCGCAAGGCTTGAATTTTGACTTTTGCCAATTCTGACGGTCACGCATGAATCCATGTTGTTTAAAAGTCACTCGTTCATTAAACATTCGAATCGCTGCGCTCCGCTCGTTCCAAATAAACACCTGACTCAAATGCCCTTTACCACACTTGTTGCATAATATACTATTATGGTCATACTACGCGTTTTCAGATATCTTTTTATACCTTACATATCATTAAACCAAAATCACAAGTCATCAAAAGCGCCAAACTTGTGAAGAAAGTAACGGAAATATCTGAGCCACGGTCGTGGGTAACACATTCTGTACGATTGACAGGTAAATTTGGTATTTTAGTGGAGAGAGTAGAAAAAAACTAATGCAATTAAATTAGAAACAAAAAATGTTCAGATTTTCACAGTTTTTAATGATTTATGACAGCTGTTTCGGCAACATCGTGCCTTTATCAAATTTGAAGTTGTATTTGATAAAGGCACGGTATTGCCGAAAAAGCTGTCATAAATCATTTAAATCTGTGAAAATCTGAACATTGTTCTAATTTAATTGTGCTAAATGGATTCTCATCAAGGAAAAGCCACCTCAGACCAAAAAACACAAAATGGAAATGGAATGAAAAGGAAAATGTGCATTTTTTTGTTTTTATAACCAAAACCTCTTTACCTCTTTGACGTTCTGTATATTAAAAAAAAACGATTTAATTTTTAACAAGTCAAAATGAGTAAACACGCTGGAAAAATTACAATCCAACAACTGGTTGTTCGTTATTCTAGAACGAGTATGAATAAAAAAGTACTAAAGTATAACGGATTGGATACTGACATGAACTCGCCTACATTCCTTCGGTTAAAAGTTCAAAATATTTTTTTTTCAAAGAAACTTCCACAGGCTACTGTAATATAATTAACAAAAAAATATCACTGAATTAAAATTCAGAGAACAGCAATTCAGTTGTAATACAATAATAATAATAAGAAGAACAATGCAAGTATTCTCAAAATCTTCGTGATGAGATTCCACCCAGGCATTTCGTGAAGCCAAAAGTTCTCGGGGCAGCCAACTTTGAAATGTGATCAAATTTCATCACTATTGAGGTAATGAACCTAATATGGAACTCATTTTTATAGAAGCGTCACAATGAGTTTCATACATTTGGTCACTTTATCTGTTATGCAACACGGAAACTATATGTGGAAGTTTTAATTAAAAAATTATTAGAACATTGAGGCCATAGATAAAATACTGCATTTCACAGGTGTGGTCTAAAAAACAATTGTGTCTGAAGGATTCGAATATACCACAGGACGGCACGCCAGGGCACATGTTCATACGACCCGACATTAATGCATTCCAAAATTATGGGACCTCGTTGTAGATTGGTATCTATCTATCTAATAAAGGGGGGCAAAGCAATGCAACAAATTGTGACAACGCGTTTTTATTTGTTATTGCTTGATTAAATTTGATTAAATAGAACTGAACAACTGCTAGCAGTGTTACTACCCTAAATTTACTAATGCGCTTTCCAAGGATGGAAGAGTTTTATGTGGAGAAAAAAACGGCAAATTTTCGAGACCATACATATTTTACACACAAGTTATTGCCTTTCGGCTGAGTACAATATTTTCACATTTTGAGCCTTGAGATTTTGATAAGACCCGTTGAATGTTCGTCCGTGACTATGTTTTGCATGTTTGACTTGTATTAATCCACCACCTGATACTAATCTAGACCTGCATCTAGATTTGTCCTTACGCCGACAACACCACATCGTCGACTTGGAAGTTTTGCGTTCAATGCGGTATTCGTACCCATCAATCATCATTAAGGGAAGCTTAAGACCCTTGCTGAAGTACACCACATCTACAACGTTATTTATGTACAACCAATATAACATGCATTAGATGATTAAAACGTAACAAAAAAACTGCAAATTTTCGGAGAACGATTTTAAGGAGTTACCGTAGAATATAACTTCGTTAAGAGTAGTTTTAAGACTTACAATTATCAGTACAAACGCTCACACATTGACTAACGCTGCGTATCTGTAAAATGACTATATCGTTGTTATTGGTAGTTAATATATAAAGTTTGGATTACTTCAATTTGATGCGGTACTAAAATCGGTAGCTTGCGGGTACTAAAAAAAAATTTAGAGTAGTTCCAGAGATGGTGGCTACAGTTCTTCATAAACAAATACTCTCGAATCGGTAGCTTACAGGTACTGAATAAAAATTTTGAGTACTTCCAGAGATGGTGGCCATATTTCTTCTTAACAAAATACTCGCTAACTGCGACCAAAGCTTTAGAGTTGTGCTCTTAACAGTGCTAGTGGATGAATTCCAGCATTTAAATTTATTGCGGATATGACGATTTATTTGCGTAACAATAAATAGCGTCAAAATCGCAGATATTACAATTTTGTCATATTTGTAAAAAACTTTCAGATGACGTAAAGTTCTGTTAAGAGCCCTTTTCACTTATTCCAGTTTAAAATTTGCTAGAAATCTATGCAGTTATTATTACCCCACTTATAGATCAACTTTAGCTTCCAGTTAATAATGTATTTCTTAAATTAAATACAATGCTAATAATTCTAAATAAACCATTTGTTTTAAAACCCAGTTTTGTCAATTAATTGTATTTACAACCAAAAAACAGAAATAAGACAAATCTGATTTCACAAAACAATAAAAATTCAAACTCTACCTCTCTGAATATTAAACTCTACCTTTTAGGAATTCAACAATATGTAACCCCCAGTTGAAACTAATTGTAAGACTACGAAACGCTCCTTTAAGACAAAAATTCATTTCCATTCAACTTTGTGCAGTTTGTGGTTACAGTGTATTTGTCAGATTGTTTATGGTTTAAAAGTATGAGATAATTTCTTTCAAGTTCCGAAAATTGCATTTTTAAAATAAACGTTGAACGAACAAATAATAATAAATAAAGTTATGTTAGATTTACGCGTATACGACGGTGACATGGTGCCTCTAGCGATAATTTAAAAAAGCCTAATCAGAAGACGAGATTCTGATGCATCTTTTAAAACGAAATAGATGCATTTCTTTCCACAAAACGTTGTTCATTTTAGAGGAAGTTATGAACATTTTAATTTAATGGTAAGGTAATAAGCAAATAAACCGCCAACTGCGCAATTTTACTCAAAACTAATTCGACTCCGCCCAATTCACATGGATGAAAAATAAAATAACGATAGAACAATAAAAACTTTTTATTATTCCTGAAAATCATTACAAAAATGCTTATTATTAATAAAAATAATTAAAATTATGAAAAATGTTTTCAATAAGTTATGTGATGTGACTACGAATGCTCCCAATTAAATACCGTCACAACGACCTGGGGGCACAACGGGCCCATCTGGTGACCTAAGTGCTTGAACGCCCCCCTTTAATACCAATACCCTCACAAGAGAAGAGGAAGAGACTCTGTAAGATTAGGAAGGATCGAGTATTCTGACTGAATTCAACAGAGGCCCATTTCAAAAAAGTAATCTAATAAGAAAAGGCGTTTTAAAATGTATATTTCCTTTATAAGAAATAAAGCATTTTACATGATGTAGACAGACGATCTAGGTTGGAAATTGGCTCTGCAAGAGGCACAACTAGAAACACTTCAGTACTTTATTGTCTTGGTAGGTTCGCGATAAGAAACGTATTCACGATGACCTGGATGCAGTCGCCTTTTGCAGTTCATCAAACGAAATGTGGTTTACCAGAATTGAATTGAAGAAAAAACGAAAACAATGTGATAACTCCGAATCTGAAGAAACGATGAAGATAAGTTTGCTAATTTGCCCTGCATAACCCCACCCCAGCACTACGGAAGTATCTCGTATGCAGATTACTTTCGCTATTACTGTATTAATGCTTTGAAAGGGATTCTAGAGTTGATATGGTGGGAACTGAACGAGAACTACTACACAGAAAAAACAAAAACATTACAAAACAATTACTTTACATTATTTAATTTTTTTTCTGGAAGTTCCGAACATCTTAATTTAATAGTTAATCCCCATTTATATTGGAACGATATATCGGGCAACGCCTCAGAAACCGTACTTCCAGTTGATCAAGCAGAAGTGTCGTAGCGAATGAAAAAGCGCAGAAAATAAGACCTAAAAATAAGAATCAACAAAAGAAGAAGAAGAAATCGCCCACATATTTTTACTAGAAGTAAGAGTTGAAAAAAAGCATAAACTTGTGTACTACTTACGACGACTGGTAAAATTTAAAATGTTTAAAATGTAGCTCTCATGGTTAAGTTTCGTTTTTATCTAGAACTGGTAAAAAATATCAAAGTCACGGTCACGAGAAGATCAGTAGATCAGTTATTGCTGTTTTTTTTTGGGCCTCATGCGTTATCTCAATTTTTTCTTAATTATTTTCTTTTCCTTGTTTTTCTTAGAGATAAACTTCATCGCTGAATCGTGCTTGTGTAATCCGGTGCGGGTAATGACCCGGCCGTTCAGTGTTTGGCACGACGCGGTGCAGGCCTTCCTGTGACAATTCCAGATTTTCTTATTATGCTCCATACCGGAAAACTGGTAAACCTGATTGTGCAGGACCAGGTCATCTGGTTTATGCGAGTGTTTTATGAAATTGTAATAAATTCCTAAAAAATAAATAGATGTAAATCCAGTCGTACAAAATCGATGCCTTCAGCTTTAGTTTTATTTTCACGTGGGTACAAGGTATTGTAATCTCCGAAACGGTAAAACATACAAGGTCGTCAGAGACAATATTCCGTTCAAAAATCGCTTTTCTATTTCCACAAATAGCCGGTTTCGAAATGTATTTTTTAAAATTTTATTTCAAAAGTTGGGTTTAAGCTTGATGTCGAAAATCGTTTACGATATTCCGTTTTACTCTAATGATGGTCAACTGTTTTAAATAGCCTGTATTATAGACCTCGTAATATTTTCCAAGTACCCACAATCGTATATTCAAAAATCAGAAATATCGGCTTCGGTTTGTCATTTCTCCACATCTCAACACGATCTAAACTGTGAAGGCTTCATAGAAAAGTGGGCAAAATTTCACAAAAGAAAAAGGTGGCTAGTAATGGTGATTGCTATCTTTTTGTAATAACTTCTGTCAAAATTTTAAAATACTTATGATATCTCAAAAGTTTTAAAAAAGTGTTATTCAAAAAATAGCAGTATCATTTTTAAAAGTTTGTACGTGGGGCTTTATGTACAGGGTGGTCGAAGTTACTTTAACAGAAAAAAAGTATTTCTTATAAAGGGTGTTATTTAGAGGTATAATAGAACTTTAAGTGCACTTTTTAATTGGCGGCCATTTTGTCAGCTGTCAAGTGATATATGTTCAGTTTGGTTTGGAGTTTCAACACGAACAGACCTGAACAATGCTTCCAAATTTTGAAAATTATGGTTATGTTCGAAATACGTATCGCGCACTACGTCCATTTTACATTTAATATAATTGACCATCAGAGCAATTATGAAACATTTTGGCACCATGTTTACTCTAAATACGCATTCATTGAGACATCATATAGTGCGCCCAAAAGAAGTCATTGCTGCTGAAGAGTATACGGTAAAGGAAGACTCGAATCAGTCTTTCCACCATAGTGCACAGGAATTGGATGTATCCATCCACTTTATGGAAAATTTTGCCCAAAGATCTTGGTTTGCGGGCTTACAAAATCTAATCCTTCAAGAACTGAAGCCACACGATCACCTAGTAAGGCGCCTAGTTCCTTTAGATTCGGTGAATGGGCTCGAAACAATATTGCCCTTGATTCTGATTTTCATAAATTTTGTTTAGCAATGAAGATCACTTTTGGTTGAATGGAAACGTTTTCGTTTATTAAAGTTTCAGTTACTGATAAAAACATTACTAATGGCAATGGCGGTATTTAGCGTTTCAATCAGGTTCGTGTTAGCATTTTTAAACATCCACGATTAGTTTTATTATTCATTATTATTGCATTGACTCTAAAAAGTCCCTTAATAGTAATTACTATTATTATTAATAATAAGCAATTTTCATAAATAAAAAACTTAGAATCGATTTGCAAATACAATATTGCAAAATACTAGCAAAACCAGATAATGTAATATGCAATAGGATTAAATCCTTTGCTTAAAAAAAAAAACAACTTTGTGCCGTTTACTTATACATAATTGCAACCAAATGCAACACCGCAATTTATATCTACTACTCGTCACCGTTAAAAATAGTAAAAATATATTACAACCATTTACTTCTAAGAAAAATAAAAAATTGGATCGATTTTACAAAGTATCCTTTAACGAATGATTTACCTACAAAAAATGTAAATGAGTAGTTGAAAAAATATTAACAACCTCTTATTAGTATTCCATTAATATTAACGTGCAAAGAAAAAAAATTAAATTTGCCTCCTAATATTTCAAACTGTTACGTTAGAATTGCTGTATTTAACTAAAGTTCGCAAGTCAGTCAACCAGCATTTGCAGATTTGAGAAATTCAGGGGTGCGTTATAAGCGTGTTACTTGTAGGTTATATGTCAAGCTCCTGGCAACGTAAAATGAATGAGGTTTTTCAGCAACAAATTTATTGGACATACACAAACGTTACACGGTATAACAAATTGAATTGCTCTTTCACTCCTGTTGCCTCTTCCAGCGATTCATTTTGTGGCGTATACTATCGAAAGGGGTCTCCTTAGCAGCTACAGGATACCTAATAATAAGTAAATTGTAATCAAATGACTGTCAAAAATATTAATAATACCCACATTTCCGCTAAAGTTTGATAGACAGTTCGACTCGGGACAGACGGATTTTTCAGCATGACTTCCTTTAGTTCCCTCATGAAAATAATTTTTTCCTCTGCAGCAAAATCAGGCGGATGATTGTGAGGCTTATTGACCTTAATGTCCTCTATGGATCCGTCGTATGGTATAACAGCTCTAGCGTGACAACCTAGTCTTTTGTATTCAAGGCAACGTAAGTATCTAAAATATGTCCAAGTAGGCACATAGCGAGCTTTAGAATTTTTAAAAATAGGGTACAATGGAGTCTACATTGTAGTCTACGTTGTTTTTTAACACATTTTTTAAATTCAATACTACTTAGTATTAATGCGGGTCATTCAGCAACACCAAAATCAAAACACTTATTCTGTCATATCTAGATAGGTTCCTTTTGTGTGGCATCTTATTGGGATAATATAAAGCAACTGAGAAAAACGAAATCGAAGACAACAAGTAAACGACGAAAGAACACATAATGAAGCTTTACCGAAAACGTAAAGCTAAATGGTATCGAGTATCGGGACGAAAATTATAATTACCAGCTAGACGAGGCGGTCTGCCATACGATTAAAACTAAGTGGTTTGGGAACTGCACGACAGTAAATGTTGAATGTCGAATTTCATCGCGTCCAAAATAAGCAATTCCAAAATAGAGAAAATAATAAAATCCAAGCTCGAGGTTACTCTATTTAAGAAATAAAAGCTCCGCCATTTCATTACCGAACGAAACAAGCAATTTAAATGACAAATAGTTATCTGTTTTTGGTGATGTTGAGTGGTCACGAAACCGAATTAAGTTATCAAATTCCTTAATTATTTTAACCCTAAATATAGTGTTTAAGAATAAAATGCTGATCGTCAAAAGTGTGAATTCTTAGGTGATTTTAAGAGGAAAAGTTCAAATAAATATAAGATTTTCTAATTTAAAAAGACTTTTTCAACTTCGCCTAGAAATGTTGCCACTCCTCAAGGGCCATCAACTTTGCAACACTATAAAGTTGCTAAGAAAAAGTTTTCGAGGTTTGTTTTTTTTTAGGATCTAGAATTATTCCAAGATTCTCTTCTGTTTTTAACATTTTCAAGGTCGCAGTATTTTCACACGATATTCCATTTCTGGATTTTAGAAAAAAAATATCATTTTTAAATCTGCAAAACTTTGTTTTAAAAAATTAACGTTGTCTGTATAAACTAGAGATGAATTATTAAACTGCATTCGTAGAGTGTAAGGGTAAGGTTTGTATGCGAAGAGTACAAGCCATAATTGTTAAGGGTGGAATTCATAGTAGTATTGCATACTTGAGGCTTTCTTCGCCAAAGAAGACATTAGAATGTGTCCATATGGCCAGGAGTGTTGCTCATGTAAAACAATTAGCGTACTTTCAATTGGTATTCAATTTTACTTGCTTTTAAACTTTTTGTTCTATTTTTCAGTGGTTCTTCTTAATTTCATTTCGGGCTGTTTACATTTTATGTTCTAATTATACATATCACCCTAAAATTCAGGAAAAAGGTTCAGGTCCATTGGTTTAATTACAAGTGATGAAGCTTAATGATACTCTAACATCTAGATCATATAGGTAATATATTCATTTTAGTTACTTCCTCGTGTACCCATTAAAATGTATAGATAATAGTCAAATCTTATCTATAAAAATACGGTCAAACATTTACGAAAGAGTAACTTATTCTTAATTATGATTTTTTTTCTGCTTCCGGGAAGAGAATTTACGAAAAGTTAAGACATTGAGTTATATTATTCCTTACATACGATCACAACATACACACTACGCCAAACTTTGGTGTCACATCAAGAAATCCGTCCATCTTTTAACTTCCGGTTATCCTGAGGAAAATAAATGTGTATATTCATTTAATCTTTTTTTTAATTGTTTATTTATTCTATTTAAAATTTGTTTTATTTCTTGTATCCCTCATAGCTAAACCCTGCTGTTTTTGAGATATTTATTATTTAGTGCAGTGAAATTAAAAAAGCTTCCAAGATCATTTTTTTCTTTTTTCTCAAATAAAAACAACCTATTTAAAATTTAAATTGGAGAGAGTAAAAAGTTGCATGTATATTTCGAATATTGATTGTTTAAATTTTACAATTTACTTTAATTTTAAATATAAAAGATGCAGATTATGAAGATTACAGGAATAACCGGATAGTATCGATCGATTTCAAAATTTCTCAAAGTTTTTCATTTTTAAAAGTTACATTGTGTGCAAAAAGACAATTTTCTACTTTTATTATTCAGAAAATATAATTGAAACTTAGTTCCTTCCTTTGCCGATTTGGACTGAAGAAGGAAGTGTGCCACTTTAACAGTATTACACACAAATATACGGGGTGCTCCATTTACAATAGACAATTAACGCGTACAATAATGTCCCGAATATTAACATACGAACAACTATTTCCGATAGTGTGTGTAAAACATTGCCCTCCTTTCTTCTTCTTTTTCGCACTTTTAAAGAACACTTATTATCTCGACTGGACCGACTTGCTGTATCGTGATTTGACCACGTCTACCAACCATTTGCTTAGTCATGGTTAATTCATGACAATACATATACAAATACTTTGTACACAAAAAATGTGTTGGGGTACTCTACGACGATGTATATAAGATATACCTTGCATTTAATAGAACATCAAATTTTACAAAAGAATTCGAAGGTTTAAATGTATTTAAAGAGAATATTTTGTTGAAAATTAATTAAAACACCTAAAATCCAAATGGAAAAACCCTAATATATAGTTAAAGGCGCAACTTTTACCAATCCTTGCGAAAAAAAAAACATGTACATTTATATTGAACCTGATATATGATATTAAATCTCAAATAAAAAAACAAAAAAGAAAATTAAATATAAAATTAACCGGAAAAATATTAGTACTTTTGTTGTTGTTTCCGACTTAAAAAGACTGTACCTTCCAATCTTTAAAAATTAAGCCTTATCCTTGTTTCCCCTCTTGACCCCTCTCTTAACAATTTCTGCTTTATTTTTGTCTTTGTTATGCTACATTTGTGATTTAATTTCAAACTTCTCTCGAAGATGTTAATTTCAATGGAAACATTGAATTAACTAAAATTGACAACCAAAAATAACAAAAGCAACTATAACAAAAATATTTGACCTGACGCAAACTTTTCCTCAATTCTGAAAATACGGCAATCATAATGCTAAAACCATTTCAACTATACCTTCG
Organism: Cylas formicarius; assembly: GCF_029955315.1. NCBI lineage: Eukaryota > Metazoa > Arthropoda > Insecta > Coleoptera > Brentidae > Cylas > Cylas formicarius. The sequence goes on from NW_026844334.1 coordinate 24,896,686, forward strand.
CATGAGTACCATTAATGTATAATCGAAGGGATTTTATATATTTTAATTTAAAAAAATTATTCTTACATCATCGGTGGATTTCCTTTAGTAATATTAACATGGAAGACAAATCCGTCTACGATGTATCTTGGCATGTCCGGCTTCCTTCGTATTTTCTGAATCAAATCGGTAGTCTTTATTTCTAAAAAATGATCCAATAAATAGATGTTCACCGAAGTAGGATTATAATATCAAATTAATACACTCGCTTAAGTTTACAACACACTGAAAATCGGTACTAGTTACAACAATAATGTGGATGATTCGATATAATGTCAAGTCAACGTAAAAAGTAAAATCACATCAACAAAACAATTTACAAATGTTCTCTGCCTGATTTCGCATATTTGGTTCTCCATCGCGACATGGAGGTTCTTATAGTTTCGAATGACTTTTGTCGGGCTCCATCGGGATGTCTACAAGTAACAATTAAATGAAACTTGTAAAACTAATAAAGAGAACAACGTACTTCTCAGCAACGTGTTCGTAGATTTGCTTCAGACTTAGTCCCATGCCGATCGATTCTTTTAAATCCTTTAAAAAGGCAGATAGTTTATCCTCGTTACTATCGGCAGGATGATTATGTCCTCTGAGTAGAACAACTTTTTTACTTTCCATCTCCTGTATTGCCCTCGCTTTACAATGGAGTTTTGAAAAGTAACAACATCTAAGATATCTACGATAAAGCGTGAATAGATTTATATGTTATGGTGGATATATTTACCTTTTCGGAGGAACACCGTATATGTAGCTTGTTATATAAGCATATCCGTTCAAGCATAGCTTCCCTAAAATTACCTTTGTTTTCGTTGATTGTCCACCTAAAATGTAAAATTCACAACTAATTTGGCCAATCGAGGGGATAAGGCGTCAAAAAATTTTATAATATAGTTTATATAAAAATATAGACCCTATGAGAAAAATGTAAAATCCGAGAACTAAAATAAGTTTTTATGCAAATATAATATTTTTTACAATAAGATGAGAAATTTTCAACAATTGTAGTTTTCTAACAATGGAAGTACAATCAAGGCATTTTATTCTAGCTCGATATCTTCAAAAATAATGAACATTTGCAGGTGCGCAGTTTTTGACATATTACAGACGAAACGAAACGATAAATATTTCAAAAAGTAAACTAATTTTGATTCAGAAACCAGAATAACAGCAGAAGATTTAATTATTTAATTTCTTTAAATTCTTTTTAATTTTTGATAACTTAAGGGAACTACTGCAACGCACTAAACGGTGGAAGACACTCTAAGCGCCAACCCCCACGTATTTCACTCTTGGTTTCTGATATTTTTGCGTAGAAGGTGACAGAAATAGGTAAAAAAAACTTTTCAAAATAAATCCCAAAGTCAAGGTATCAAAAATAATCATTTATAAAATATTACACGTGTTTCGCCCACACGGGCATCATCAGAAAAACAAAAACATAAATCCAAACGCCTAATGTATGCGTTGAGTTTTTTCAGCTAAGCAGAAACTGAAAAACTTTCAGTCAGGCTCTGAAGAAGCCAACATGATTGGGAAAACGTTCGATTTATTAGCAATAGCATTCAGATACGGGGTTTCTGATAACGCATATTTTAATTATTATTTAATATTATCGACACTGTCTCGATTATTTATAAAGATGTAGATGCGATTTTCACAACAGCTTGCATCATATATGTCAAAAATTATAAATAGTGTCTTAACAGTGGGCGATAGAAATATTATAGTTGCACCGGCGCATGAGATGTATAACTAAATTTATTTTAAAATGGCTTTTCCTATGGAACTCCCTATATATTTCTTCATATTTGAAATCTACCGCAAATTCTAAACACATTTTGTATAACATTATGCTATGACTAAACTTCAGCTTTTTTTTTAAAGTGCTCCTGACATAAAATGCTTCCCGTCAATATAAATGAATCCCATACCCATCATATTTTCGTAGATACTTACATGGAGAACTCTTAAAATTAATAATTTGTTCTTTAAAAAAAAATTTTTTTTTTCAATCCTTTTTTCAATAATTGTTGCAAATTGAAGGAAAATACGAACTGTATAATGCAAAAAATATTTACGGAGGTCCCTGTCCGAATATCTTTTTTCGACTCCCCACTCTAAAATAAGTAAGTAATTATGCCCTGATCAAGCCCGAGGAATGTGATAACTTGGTTATCGACGGTCGCGAGCCACTTCCGATACTTTAATCACGGGTTTGGGAGTGATCGGATGTGTTCGGTAGATTTTAACAACGTTTGTCAATTCTGACGGCCACGTCACACATCACTCAGTATTGGTACTATTTTGCAAAAATGTCCCCAAAAGTAGTAGGCAACAAGTTAATAAACTTTTTCAGTCGCTCATTTATTAAGCACTGGCTCAGCTCCGATCCGCTCGTGCCAAATCAAACTCGTGACTAAAAAAGCGTTTATCAAACTTGGTGCATGATATACTATTTTAGTTTTAAAACAGTCTGCACTTTTTGTTTGCACGTATGCAGCTGCTTGAATAAACGACAAAAATAATAAACATACAGGGTGAAGAAGAAAATATTAAATTGTGTTAATACGATTGATGATAACCCATTTATACCTTCCAGAACATGCATTTCACAATAATCATGTAGATAGTGCAAATATAAAGGCCTTGCCTATGCTGATAATACAGGCACCTTTGAAGTCGGAATACTTGATTGACTATTAACTAAGTAACTGTTAGGGAGAAATCTATATTATCGCTATAGAGCGTTCTGTATTGACGGTAAATCGCAATTGCAAATATACACTTCCACACAAAAACACACAGTGGATGGGTCCAAGCAAAAACTGATTACCTTACCGCTTGTGCTAATGCCATTTCTACGCCCTGGATATAATAATTGAAATACTAAACAACTTCGCATTAAATGAGACGTCTATATTCTATAGTTGCTTGAAACAGCATCTACAAGATAAATCATAATTTGTGGGTAGTTTCAGAAATTATTGTTCTTAACGTTGAAAAAAAGTGGTCTTGTGACCATGCGATGACCCCTTTAACATCACAATGAACTAACTGTGGCCAAGATCTTCTCCGCAGATGCTCTTGCACTTTCAAAGCGGTGGTGAATCCGTGTGCTTTCGTTCCTTGTACTGCCTTTTTGACTCAAAAGTTGGCAGGATTTCAGTCAGTGACTCTCAAATTCGTCTCCGAAGTGACCGGTGACACTTTTCACGCTATCTATTTAAAAGCTCCATCAAAAAATTGATTTGAAAAAAAGAAACGCTATTTATAACCGACAATATGATCTGGCAGAGGAGGCAAGGTATTAAAATTTTACTGATAAATGTAAAATAGAAAAAGTTTGCTACGTCATTGCGACAACTTTTAAGAGAGTAAAAAAAGTCTAAAAATAAAGCGAAATCAATTTTAAATATCGCTCATTAATCTTGTCTTGAATCAAATTTTAAAACGCGGAAAGTTTCCACAGAAATCAAAAATACATATCCCCAAATTTTAAAGCAGGAAAACGAGATGGTCAACAGCTATAGGCCAATATCACTAATAAGTGTACCTTCAACAATAGTAGAAAAAATCATAACAATTTATTTACAAATAAGTAGCCACTGACCAATTTCAGTATGTGTTTGAAACACTAGCAAGACACTATGCAACTATTGCAGACTTTGTAGAAGTTTAGAATAGTCTCTTTTTTATATTTGAGAAAAGGATTTGATGTTAGTATTACTATACTTCTGGATAAATTAAAAAAAAAAGATTTTAGTCGAATACGTTTAGTACAAACTTCCGGTTGGAAGGCAAATTAATGTTTTAAAAAAATCTTGCAACGCCGAGAATGGAGTTATACTGGGAATCTGTTATACCCGCTTAAATTTTTTGCGTCCAATATACATTTGCGGATAAATCCGTGGTAGTGTATGCGGTCGCATATGAAAGAATCCTCTATCAAGGAGTTAATATTGATTTTACCACCTATCTCAATCAGCTGCACTATAACAAGTTAAAAATCAACATAGAAGAAAACAATTATATGGTTTCAAACCAAAAATAAAATTGTAGATCAAATTGACATTTTAAACAGCATTAATTTGCAAAAGGCGACTAAGAAGAAATATTTGCGTTTAGTAGAGGACGAGAACTTGAAATGGTATGTTATTTCAGCGAAAGCAAAAAATAATATATGATGCCTTTTATTTCGTGTTTATGCTGCCGGTTGCCAGTCAATTAGTAGTAGTTGTAAATTTGAATGTAATATTAGGGTCATTTGATGTATTCCCGAGACCACTGCTGCTGCAAGCACTACTTAATAATATAAATTAAATATAATTTTACCATAAAAATAAGACACTTTTCGATTTAAAACCATCGGCTTGACCATAGGATATAAAAAATAAAATGCAAACAGAAATACTTTTTCACGTCTCTTTATTTAGCCATATGATTTACAACTCGTCCCCATCAGTAATCAGATGTCTTTTGTCTCATTTTTGCTCTGATTTTATTTATACTCCGTACGGCTTTGGAAAATGGCCAATACATCTCGATTTCTGGATAACTACGAACAAAAATCCTACATCACAACTCAAAATATTACACTCAAAGGAACACCATTACATGGAAGCGACGCTATTGTATACATCAATGGGCTTTCCCGGTAAGGTTGCGGCAAAATCTTTCAACGTTTTTGTCATTTCCTTTTGTTTCTCCAGTAAAAAATTAGGTGGGTGATTATGAGAAGTCATCTGAGCCCGAGGAATGTGATAACTTGGTTATCGACGGTCGCGAGCCACTTCCGATACTTTAATCACGGGTTTGGGAGTGATCGGATGTGTTCGGTAGATTTTAACAACGTTTGTCAATTCTGACGGCCACGTCACACATCACTCAGTATTGGTACTATTTTGCAAAAATGTCCCCAAAAGTAGTAGGCAACAAGTTAATAAACTTTTTCAGTCGCTCATTTATTAAGCACTGGCTCAGCTCCGATCCGCTCGTGCCAAATCAAACTCGTGACTAAAAAAGCGTTTATCAAACTTGGTGCATGATATACTATTTTAGTTTTAAAACAGTCTGCACTTTTTGTTTGCACGTATGCAGCTGCTTGAATAAACGACAAAAATAATAAACATACAGGGTGAAGAAGAAAATATTAAATTGTGTTAATACGATTGATGATAACCCATTTATACCTTCCAGAACATGCATTTCACAATAATCATGTAGATAGTGCAAATATAAAGGCCTTGCCTATGCTGATAATACAGGCACCTTTGAAGTCGGAATACTTGATTGACTATTAACTAAGTAACTGTTAGGGAGAAATCTATATTATCGCTATAGAGCGTTCTGTATTGACGGTAAATCGCAATTGCAAATATACACTTCCACACAAAAACACACAGTGGATGGGTCCAAGCAAAAACTGATTACCTTACCGCTTGTGCTAATGCCATTTCTACGCCCTGGATATAATAATTGAAATACTAAACAACTTCGCATTAAATGAGACGTCTATATTCTATAGTTGCTTGAAACAGCATCTACAAGATAAATCATAATTTGTGGGTAGTTTCAGAAATTATTGTTCTTAACGTTGAAAAAAAGTGGTCTTGTGACCATGCGATGACCCCTTTAACATCACAATGAACTAACTGTGGCCAAGATCTTCTCCGCAGATGCTCTTGCACTTTCAAAGCGGTGGTGAATCCGTGTGCTTTCGTTCCTTGTACTGCCTTTTTGACTCAAAAGTTGGCAGGATTTCAGTCAGTGACTCTCAAATTCGTCTCCGAAGTGACCGGTGACACTTTTCACGCTATCTATTTAAAAGCTCCATCAAAAAATTGATTTGAAAAAAAGAAACGCTATTTATAACCGACAATATGATCTGGCAGAGGAGGCAAGGTATTAAAATTTTACTGATAAATGTAAAATAGAAAAAGTTTGCTACGTCATTGCGACAACTTTTAAGAGAGTAAAAAAAGTCTAAAAATAAAGCGAAATCAATTTTAAATATCGCTCATTAATCTTGTCTTGAATCAAATTTTAAAACGCGGAAAGTTTCCACAGAAATCAAAAATACATATCCCCAAATTTTAAAGCAGGAAAACGAGATGGTCAACAGCTATAGGCCAATATCACTAATAAGTGTACCTTCAACAATAGTAGAAAAAATCATAACAATTTATTTACAAATAAGTAGCCACTGACCAATTTCAGTATGTGTTTGAAACACTAGCAAGACACTATGCAACTATTGCAGACTTTGTAGAAGTTTAGAATAGTCTCTTTTTTATATTTGAGAAAAGGATTTGATGTTAGTATTACTATACTTCTGGATAAATTAAAAAAAAAAGATTTTAGTCGAATACGTTTAGTACAAACTTCCGGTTGGAAGGCAAATTAATGTTTTAAAAAAATCTTGCAACGCCGAGAATGGAGTTATACTGGGAATCTGTTATACCCGCTTAAATTTTTTGCGTCCAATATACATTTGCGGATAAATCCGTGGTAGTGTATGCGGTCGCATATGAAAGAATCCTCTATCAAGGAGTTAATATTGATTTTACCACCTATCTCAATCAGCTGCACTATAACAAGTTAAAAATCAACATAGAAGAAAACAATTATATGGTTTCAAACCAAAAATAAAATTGTAGATCAAATTGACATTTTAAACAGCATTAATTTGCAAAAGGCGACTAAGAAGAAATATTTGCGTTTAGTAGAGGACGAGAACTTGAAATGGTATGTTATTTCAGCGAAAGCAAAAAATAATATATGATGCCTTTTATTTCGTGTTTATGCTGCCGGTTGCCAGTCAATTAGTAGTAGTTGTAAATTTGAATGTAATATTAGGGTCATTTGATGTATTCCCGAGACCACTGCTGCTGCAAGCACTACTTAATAATATAAATTAAATATAATTTTACCATAAAAATAAGACACTTTTCGATTTAAAACCATCGGCTTGACCATAGGATATAAAAAATAAAATGCAAACAGAAATACTTTTTCACGTCTCTTTATTTAGCCATATGATTTACAACTCGTCCCCATCAGTAATCAGATGTCTTTTGTCTCATTTTTGCTCTGATTTTATTTATACTCCGTACGGCTTTGGAAAATGGCCAATACATCTCGATTTCTGGATAACTACGAACAAAAATCCTACATCACAACTCAAAATATTACACTCAAAGGAACACCATTACATGGAAGCGACGCTATTGTATACATCAATGGGCTTTCCCGGTAAGGTTGCGGCAAAATCTTTCAACGTTTTTGTCATTTCCTTTTGTTTCTCCAGTAAAAAATTAGGTGGGTGATTATGAGAAGTCATCTGTACAAAACTGTCTACTCCCTTGCCGTCTTCAATATAACCTTTTCCCAAGCAACCGTTACTCCGGTACGAAGAGCACCTGTAGAATCTAAAAACGATTATAAATCGCTTCAGACCTTTTGATTCTCAAGACATATTGGTCTTACGTTTTTTCAGCAGTTTTATAAATTGAGCCGTACGAGTACCCGTCATGAACCGTGGTTTTTCGTTTTCCTAAAAATTACTTTTATTTAGCATAGTTTTCACTTTCGGAAAAACTAACTGATCTGAGCCGATTAGAAAGGTGTAGGTGCGATGTGTTCTAATGTCTCATACCGACGCTTTGTCTATATCTAAATATATGAGTATGAGTACGTTTTTTATCCTTTCACTAGACTAAAAAATAAAACCATCTGATGGACGAAGAACATGTTATATTTCGACAACTTAATAATCCAAACAACACTTTTATTATAGTAAAAACAGAAAACCAATGTTAATATTAATTGATTATCACTTGCTTCTTCTGTACACGGACATTCGTCGCATATTGTTGATTCATTTAATTTTAATGGTAAATATTTGTTACATTGTCGACATATGAAGAAAAAGAATTTATTTATGAGTGTAGTAGCATGGTTGGTCATCTGTTACTTTTCTACATTATTATAATTTCAAAAATCAACCAAGAACAGACACCTCCTACATTTAGCAAGTGCAAAAATTCATTATAGACCATTTTGTGGTAGAACCACTATTATTATAGCACACAATTTGACAAGAACGCCTGAGTTTGTGGCATTATAAGATTGAATCATTTTGGACTTTTTCTTCGAATAATCTGCAACTTGAATTGAGCTAACATGCAGGCTGGAGAAAAGCATCATCCTTTTTCCTTTTTTGGAACGTACGACAACAAATACCATATCAACAGATAAACAATAAACATAAACTAGTTTAAAAGTAAAAAGTAGCTTAGCCACACGTTTATGACGTGGACAAAGATTATGACTGAGGATCACTAGCAATGGTATTAGTCAGGATAAAGAAGAGCGAACCCGACGTTTTTTGGAAATTCCAAATTTCCAAGTGGAGGTACGAGCATGTAATTTATGGAAAGTAATTGCTATAAGATACCTTAAGATTACGTCAAGTCATAAAATTATACGGATCTTCCATTTTGATATATTTCCAAAAGTAATAGGCGTACATCCCTGAGCATGACTAACGTAAGATTAAGCAATTGTTTGCTTTAGGTAAAAAGAACAGAACCGAATGAAAACAATTTCATACCAAATGGATCCATTTAATTTCGTTTAAGATTACAGAAACAATGAATATGTGCCAGCAACTAAACAACATATTAATGAGACACATTTTATATTGGGATACCCAGTTCACGTTTAACCTTCTGCCTGACTTTGTTGATGGTGCGGACGGCTATGTTAAAGGGCCAGAGCTCTTCCATGTCCGGATGACTGAAAAACAAAGGTATATTCCATCAACCGGTAAAACAATTTCGACGAAACGCTTACATTGATACGACGCTGTTGTAAATATCGATAGGTCGTCCGGGTAAAGTTGCCGCGTAGTGTTTCAAAGTTTTGGTCATCTCGTGGCGTTTGGCCAGATAATGATTGGGTGGATGAATATGGTCCGTCACCAAAACAAAACTTTCGGTTCCTTTGCCGTCTGGTATAAAACCTCTCCCCCTGCAGCCCTTCTTTCTGCTCGAGCATCTCAGCATTCTAAAATGGCATGATAATGTGCGGATTCCGCAAAAAAAAAAACACCCCTCAGTAATCGAACCGAAAACACTTTTACTTTCCCTCACTTATTATGTTGATTTTTAAAATGGACAAAATAATATATTTAGTGTTAAGAAAACTTGTTGGCAAGTCTTATCATGGCAAGCCAGGCAGAATCTTATCAAATTCACCCCCCCCCCCCCAAATTGACCATAACCACCTTACAAACAACCAATGCAAACACAATTATTTTATAGACTGCCAAGTGTAAACTGCATAGGTTTAGGCAAGCTGTTTTTTTGAAAGTTTACTAAACTAAAATAAAAAAAAAAGATAGGTATACTAAAATTCCGCGCTATTTATCGAGATCCATATCATGCAAAATGAGTGTCGGTTGTACTTGTACTTCTAGTACTGTAAATTACAACCCTTAAACACAATTTGGGACAAATGGGAACTAGTGGAGTTGACAAGAATTTGGCAGTGCAATGAGTTACTATGAGTTATCATGAGTTATCTAAAAAATATATGTACCTTAAAAAAGGTTCCCAACTTTTCACAATTGGCATTGTTAAAAATAAAAGCACCGAAGATTTATGAAAGTTCTTTTGTTATTTTCTCTGATACTACTTAAAAGTTCCAGAAGTAAAACAATGCAATTTATCATTATAAAATTTGTGAATTTTGAACACTTTCTGGGAGGTTCGGTAGCCCAACTACCAAATAATCCTAAACACGTTCCGAATAAGGGAACGACTTAAATTGCTCATACTATTGGTTAAACCTTTTTATTTCAAATAATTCAAAACCGAAAGAGAAGACTTGAAACAGAAATAAGAAGTGACAAACCGGCAGAACCAAGAGCTTTCAAAGCGGCATGAACAACTAAATGAAAATATTTTAAGACCAGTTAAACTACAAATTTATGACTAAAACCCAAGTTAAAGCTGAACTTTGGTTTCACAAAAGCAAGTTCATATTCTTCAAATTAATTTGAACTGCCCATTTAATACAAAGATAATGTTTCTTAACTCATATATTGTTACTCCGTGGGACATGGGCTTCATTGCAACATCAACAATGCTATTTTTTCTGTGTTGTATTACCTTTTTTTATGGTCTATCGTAATAGGAACGAAATATTTTGAATTTTGTAATTTTGCCAACCACAAAGGTGCTCCATCTCACATCAAAACACATGAGTATCAGAAGATAATGTAGGATCTGAAGATTGAAAGTAAATATATCGCATAGTGCACATATTTAAGGTGGTCCTGGGGAGTGGACACAAAAACTCGTCCAAAAAATTATTTTTTTACATTTTCGAAGGTGACATTTTAAAAAATTGCAGAAAAATTTAAAATAATACTCCAAAATTAAATTAGGCTGAATATGCATCGGTTTACGCTATGACTGAATCACCATAAGGCTAAAAGAGTATGATAAAAAGGCACGAACCTATGCCGCAGCCCCAAGATTTTTAGAATTTCAATAACCTGTTTGGTCATTTTTTGCACTTTTTTCTTTTGTAAATAAATGCAAAATAAGTGCCAAAGTAGTAGATGCGTTACAGAATCAAACGATACTTGTGAACATCACAGGCCAATGTGCACCGTTTAAAATTTATTGACGATTTTTATCGATTTCCAGGGAATACTAACGCAATTAGTTAAATTTTTTAGCTTTCTGGCTTAATTCTGAAATCGTTTCTAATATTTTCTTATGAAATTACTGGTTATTGCAAATACCGTTAAATATTATAAAGATTCGTTATTAGAAAATAAATAAATGAATAAATATCATTTCATTCAATCATTTTAATTTAATTTAATAATTAATTAATTAATTAAATTAATAATTAATCATGGATCGATATTTACATCAACAGCATTACATAATCACAAACATATGCACCACTATACCTATGGAAATAAACTTTGTGATCGGTTATAGAGTGTGCTATTGGAGAGATAACATTTTCCGGCCAATATTTCGTGAAGAAAGTTTGTCAGCATTGCGCTTTTTAGATTTATTAAGAAATAATATTGAGCCTCTTATTCGGAATACTTTTTCAAATCCAAATTTAATTTGGCAACAAAATGACGCTCCTTTTCATCGAATTGCTGAGATCAGTGAATGGAAATTAGAGACCGGTATTGGTATTAAAGGGGGGCGTCCTCGCGGGCGTCCAAGCACTTAGGCCACCAGATGGACCCGTTGTGCCCTATTAGAGACCGGTATATAGGGTGTTTTCTGATCGAATGCCAATAATTGGGAGGTGAGGGATTTTTGGCTCTATTTTACAAAGAAAACTTCATATGAACATTTGTCCTAAACGTCTAAGTTTGAGATACAGGGTGGTAAAGTTTTCAAAACTAAAATATCTGTAATACAGCTTCAGATATTTTAATGAAATTTGGGACACATGCACTATGTATCAAGAGGTATTTTCTAGTGTACCAATTTTTTCTGAAAATACACCAGTGGCGGGCGTACGAAATTTCACCTGTCCTTTTTGGCAGACATTGATGGTACGCCAGTGATTCTTCTTAAAATAAAAATTATTACATCTCCAATCATTTTTAAAGAAATGTAATTGCTTGATTTTTTCAATTTGATGTACGATTTTCGCTTTAAAAAAAATAAAAACCTCTTCCCTGCAATATCTGTTTTGTTTGTTAATTGGTCCACTTAGTTCACTAGTCTACAGCAATGTTGAAAACCAAAATTTTCCATTTTTTTGTAGACATTTACAGAGATCAAGACAACCTGATATCACTTAAGATTTTCTAATGGCGGCGAGACTATCATTCGAAGCAAAACACTTGCTTAAGCGTGTAACCTCAAATATACAATGTAGGTACCGCAACTTTTGTTTTAATAAAGTAAAGAAAAATAGAGACAACAATCTTATAGATAAATTTTAACGACTCTTGGATGGTTTGCCATGTACCCACCTGCCTCGTTATATATATTTTTTAGAAATTGGTACCAATTAATATCCGTAAGCTCATATAGTAAGCAAAAGAACTAACGTTATCGACAGCAACAGACTAAATCCCTAAATCGCCCCCACATCTGGCATTCGGTGATAGTTTACCAAACTTCGATCACTGTCGATGGGAAATTCGTAGTTTGACCAAATCGCCCAGCAACAGAGCCGCTCTTTCCCGCTCGAATGATGTAGAGGAGCCTGGTGCTGACAACTAACTCGTTTATTGTTTCATCTCGCAAGTAAATTATTGTCATCGGCACATATGGTTTAGTTAAGTTTTTGTTTTTTATGCAGCACAACTTTCACTAAACATGGTGTTTTTAACGATGAAATTTATATGTAGTTTAATAGATTAATATTAAGTGGCTAACAACTTTGGAAATCTTTTTGAATCTCTTCCTTCGACATTGAAATAAAATTTTAATTAAACTGTTTGACAAATAAAAAATTACAAACAAAATCAAATGTCAAATTTATTTCTTTTTTTTTAATTCTCACAAAAAAACAAAATTTTTGCAAACTGATAGAATCCATTGCCATGATACCTTTTTTTTATAATCCATAAAAACAAGTATCTTCCATAAAAGCTTAAAACAGCCGCAGTTGTCAGCCAGTCATCGCCATCGTATTCCTTTTTGGTTTACTACTGCCGAAAATTGGATGTTTACCAACTATTGCGACCGAAGTCCGACAATTCTCGAATGTCTGGATGAAAAGACGACTTGCGTTTGGCTAGAGTTAATAGTTATGTATGTATAGTATGTTAATAGTATGTAGAAGTCGGCTGAAGTTTACTTAAGGACTCTATACCACTAAGCGGGAGAACAGTGAGAACGGTCACCAGAGAAATTGGTAGTTTTACTGTTATGGAAGATGTCCTGCGGTCTTAAGCACATTTGCTTTTTTATGTTCTTTTTAAGACTACATAGGGATAAATTACCTTTGGAAACTTACAAATGAAAAGCAAAATATAGATCATATCTTAAAAAAAAAAAACACACTGTTTTGACAATTGAATAGATTATGATTTTCAAACTCCAAGTTCGTTTTGGCCTCTAACCCTATATACCTACCTTTCTCATTTTTTACAAATAGCACATCAACAGGCGAAACCCAAATTCACACTAGTATTTTAGAATTTAGTGTATAGAGTGTACAGGTACAAATGTTTTTTAGCTTCATTATGTGTGTGGAGTACATATTATAAAAGATATTTCAAAACAAATAAGAAAAACTTAAAGGGGATTGAATTAGACTCCTCGTATCATTCTTATAAACAAAACTGATGCAATGAAAAAAATATACCCCTTTTTTATTTATTATGTGTTATTACTTAAAACGTTTTTTATTGCGACTGCAATAATGGTGAATTACACTAATGCAGAAATTGCAGATACGCATTTTATGTACGGGCGTGCAATGTTTATTAAAAATAATAATAAATAAGGATAATTTATAAATTATTTGTGTGAAAACATTTAACTCAATTAGTTTTAAAAAAAATCCATGTCACCGAGTAAGTTTTTCCTTAAATTTAGTAAAGAAAGTAAAGACAAGGTAATACTTTTTTGTTCTGTCTATTTTCGTTTTTAAGATAAAAAATATTAACCATTTTTTTGCCACCATATTTGAAGCGCCTTTTGATCCAACGTTTATATGACAAACTGCTCTTCCCCATAAATTTTTCGTATGTTTTGAAACACCACGCATATGTACATGCATATTTAATATTTGCTTAGTTAGAAAAGGAAAATTTTGTGCTTATCTTCCAGCGTAACTGCACCTTTTGACTACGGTACAGTGACTACTTATAAACTTAGTTGTAAACAACAAGGGGAACCACCATCTAATAGAAGTTTGATTAATGATATAATTTTGTATGCATTTTTATTTTGGTGTTGACTTTTTTTTTAATTTTATTACTTCTCTCTAAAATTCTAAGTGGTTCGTTTAAATTTCCCTCCACCTAACACCGGAAAATGAGTCCCAGTGGCGCTGGGCTATTCCGATATTTACTAGGGAATCTACAACTCCCTTTTTTATTAGTTTTCTTTATGGTAGCAGCACTTCATTAATCTGACTTCCGAAGCATTGGAAATGAACTTTGAGTCCGAAAATTAAATCAAATTCACAAAGACTTATGTAAAAAATCCTTGTCCAATGTGATTTTTTTTTACAGGTCACAAAGACAGAACTTAAAATGTACTAATAAAATTGTCCAAACTAAAGGTATATATTGCCTCCTAGGTAACAACAGAACTGTGCTGCACCAACAGGTTAGTGCCACAAATTTCCAGGCTTGTGTACTTTGCGCTGCCCTGCGTGGGTTACGACGCCAGTGCTTCGATGTGCGCCTTACGATCTAATAAGGCTTGCATTTTTTTTTGCATCGCAGAAGTATTGGATTTGGGGTAAGGATAAAATTACCAGTAACCGGCAGCCTGTATTTTTTTACGGACGGAAGCAATAATGTGCCTCATAAACTTTCTAGACAATAAATTATGTTTTGCACAACACTATGTATTAGCATTGGCACAAGTTTGCAATAACAATTATGTCAAACTATGTAAAAAATGTTTTCTTTTCGTTACTGAGTTATAATTTTGCACCCCAAAAAACTTACGTCTTTCCCAAAGCCTTATAAAGTGTACCGTAAGCATAACCGTCAATGACAATTTTCCTTCTGCACCTGCCTATGCCTGCAAACAAAAATTTATTCAGGACTATAACAAAAGACCAAACAAAAATAAAATATAAAAAACTGAACGCGAGAAATTTTGCTTGGAAAAATTCGGCTACTCAAACTTTTCGAAATAATTCGAACAACTAAACTACAATCCGTCTTCTCAAGGTTTTAATATCGAAGAAAATCAAAGAACATGAAATGAATTCTGACACCATATATACTACATTAAATGTACTTTTTGACAGATTAACAGGGTATGAAACTTTCAAGTCAAATTGAATTCAATGGGTGCAAATGTCAATCTCTTGAAATTCAATTCGTCTGATCAATGAAAAAAAGGGTACTCAGCGGTTTTAAACCAACCAAGTAATTGTCCAATTGCGTACGTTGACAAAAGTTCCCACACGGCGACCGCCAAACACCATCAAAGATCTAAACTCCGGTTGCTGCCGTTAAAGACTTTTTACAAATATTTTCTGCAATGCGTCTCTTGCTTGCAGCAACCTGCTCTGACGAAACCGCTTCTTGAGGATGGAGCTCCGCCCAAAACACTCCTGCGTAACTGCTTGATTATCATTTTATTTTGTTGCTTCGCGTTGTATTATGAAGTCAAGTAGTTATTTCGGAAATCTCAATATCAAACCATGCACTTACATAGAGATTTAATATCGAAGGTTTGCTGTATAGATGGACCGTTTATTATATAAGAACCTGTAAAAAATATTAAAAAAAAACTAGAGGCAAAAGTTGTTTTGATTCACTTATACTTTTAAAATATATGACAGTACGTTTGTATTTTATATACCTATACATGTTATCGCAATTTTACAATTAAAAAAACTTTTTGAAATCAACAATTTTTCCCAAACCGATCTTATACAGATTAAAATATAAAAATGGGATGTTTCCATTTAAAAAAAAAAAAACGATTTTAGGCATGTTATTGCCATGGTGCTATGAAAAAAAACACGTTTTCGATTGGTTAAAAATTAAAGGATTATAATTTACTATGAAACAGACCTTAACAAGATTGATTTCGAAAAATCGTCACTGGGCGGGGCAAGTTCGTAGCACGTAGCGCGAAGCAGCTTTTTATTATAAAAGGAAAGAACTTGGTTTTGTGTGGTAAACGGAAGCATTGTTTTTTCTATCGTACTCCTGCGAACCACTATGGAACTTTCTCAAAATCGACAAAATTTAATTGTGCATGCACCATGTATAAATTGTTCTTCACATCTCGTCGAACTTCAAAGTTACAGCAAACATCGGTAAATATTAAAATTTGCACAAATAATAGCGTTGTCGAATATTTTTTCAAATATCTCGCGCCCTGTATGATTGACGAAACCTGAAACTCTCTCATGACACGGTTTACGATACTGTTCAAATAAAATTATCCCATCTTTAACGGTTTTTCATTTATCGCCAATAATTTAATCACAAAAACGGAAATGTTTAGGATATTTTAGATTTTTTGCCCACAAACAACACACACTGTATATGATACAATCATTGTTCGAAGTAGAGGATTTTTGGATTTGTATTTTCCACGCGTCCTGGTTCAAGAATTTTTTCAAAATAGTAAATGTTTTTCGAGAAAATAAGTTTTTTCATAAACCATAAAGTGCGACGTAATAATCAATGACGTCATCGGGTCTTGACAGCCCCCGAAATAACGATTTCAATATGGATTTTTTCAAATATCCGGAGTGGCGTATGTGATAGACGAAAACCGCAAATACAAAAATTGTAGCTCTTGATGCGGCATATGACACCGTTTGAACCAATTAGCCATATTTTGTACGATTTTTGATTTGCGGCTAATAATTTACTCTGTAAAAGAACAATTTTCTAGGACTTTTAGATTTTTGGCTATAACTTGAAAACCCTGTATATAACCGAAAAAATGCCCGAAATAAATGTTATTGCACTGGATATCCTGCGTCTGCCGGTCGGGTGAACGGTTATGGAGGAAAACATATTTTTCTGAAGCCAAAATTACCAAAAAATTTCAAAAAATTTAAAAAAATACTTGGTAAAATTTTATTGCGTTTAAATGTGGACACGGACTTTTACTTCTCTGCTAAAATTGAAGTTGATATCTGCAAATTTAGGACACTTAACACATTTCTCATTAAGCACAGAATATCAGAAACATCCTGTACAATAAGTGAAAACCTAAAATACTAAAGTTTTTGCTGTCTATGCGGTCTATATCGCAATATAAAAGAAAGTGAGATCTGAATCATAGTCTTTCAGTTATAACCAATTTTCAATACTAGTGGGACCCATTTTTCAGTTTTTTTGAATTTGCTACGCAACAGTTTTGGAAAAATGATGTTTTTTGTAGACCGTAATACGCGCGATTTTTTATTTTTTTAGAATACTTCCCGACCCACCAGCCCCCCCCCCCCCAATTTTCAATAGGTTCTGTCACTGCTTCAAATTTCGAACACTTATCGTGTTTCATAGCAAGGTCTAAAAAACAGTCGAAAATCGCGAAAAAAAGTCGGACACCGGCGTCGGATCAGTGCCATTTCTTACAAGCTTATGTGCCTCGTAGAGGGTTAAAAAGGAGGCAAATTTCAATTTTGTACTTCCAACGGTTCGAAAGTTATTCAGGAAAAACCAAATGACGATAACGGAGAGACAAAAAAAATTTCTTTTTTCGACGGTGATCATTTCTGTACCAACGGCGATCCCGTAGGACTTACCGGTCCGAGATATAAAAATTTTATACGAGCGCAGATACTTTCGAAAATTTGATTTCATCGATTTTCGAAAGTAACAAGGTGGTGTCCATTTAAAATTAAAAAGTTGTTGTACACGAACATACCAACATCCTGTATATATCACAACATATTTTAAAAGTATAAGTAAATCCAAACTGTTGTCTTACATTTTTTAGGTTTTTTTACAGGTAATAATAAACGGGCTACTGGGCACATGGTAAAATTTAAATTTGCGGATAGCAAGTTAGACTGAACGTTTAAACCGTTTTGAAAATTTGAAATTTGCATAAGCGATGTTTTGGATGATGCGACGTTGTCGCTTCTTTGAACTAGCATCTTGACACGAACCGACCATTCAAAAACTGCTATATCGTTGAAATGAACCCAAGGGATGTAATTTAGGAATGTAATTAGGAATATAACAAAAAATTGTTTCGATCTTTATTGTTTTTACTTTAAGAAGATATAAATTAACCAATTAAGTGTATTAGTTAGGTTATTGAAATTTCTTTTCCGTTTGCAGATTTTGGTTATATATTAGAAAGGTTTCAGAAAGAGAATACAATGAGTAAAATGTAATGCATTAGAATCATCAAGTTTTTATTCCTCAATTTCAACAAGAATTTCGAGTGTTAGGCCTCATTTCTAAGTGCCTGCGAAGTAACAAAACTTGCACAAAATTGAATGTACCAGACACACGTAAAAATCTACCGACCTTCTACCGAGGTCATTGAATCTGACATCAAAAACAGTTTTTAACCGTTTCATTAATGAGATACGAAGAACATAAAAAAAAACGAAAAACAAAATTGCTTTATACAGCGGTGCGCCAAAAACACCCGCCGCTTCACTATTCCTTGTATTCTTTTTCCGTTTTATTAAGAAAGCGCAAATTTTTCACAGGAATATCGTAAGACGTAATAGGCAGCGGCTTTTCGAAATAGGTTTGAAATATCGTGGGTTTCATGGATATACCTAATAAAAATTAACAGAGGTAATCACGGGAGTGCGTTATTCCCAAATTCGGTAGAGCACTGTAGAAATAAAGTTTCTGACGCTGCTATTGAAAACAAAATTGGCCAATAGAACATATGAGAAAATAATAAATGCATTGCTTGCGTGTGTTAGCTCATCGAATGTAATTCAACAAGCATTTAATCGAGCATTTTTGAACCTTCCGAGTACAAAAAATCATTGAATCTTGTGAGGAAGTGCTTGTGAGAATGGAACCGCATATGAAAATCTCAAGCCAAAATAAAAGGACTGACAAAGAAGTAAATGACGTGATATTTTTTTTTGATAGAATATTTTTAAAACTAGTTAAATAACCTGCAGTTATTTAAAATATATTTTGAAATAACCTTTTGGATACACGACGTAAGATATTATGAGAGTATCCGATAAAACTGAAGCTTTTATGGGAAGAAACTATAAAGTAGCAATACAACACGTTCCATAATATATAAATATAAAAATAAAAGAACACTATCCTAAAGTTTAATAGATTTCCCAAACGCAATCGCATTGCGAAGACTTTTTTCTGAAAGCGATGATAATTATTTCAATAGTGGAAAAAAATTAAACGAATTCTTTTCCTAGTTTACCAAAAAATTGTTTTTCGGCATCCATTATAATTTGAAAAGCTAGCAAACTTGACTTCAAACACAAAAAATAACATACAAGTTTTTTTTGGAGAAAATTTCCACAGGCTACTGTAATACCTTTTTACAAAACTTCTGGTTTCCTCCTGCGTCGGTTTTTGCTGAGTCTAACTTGCTAACGTTTCGCCAATCATCCTTTCGGCTTCATCCGAGGTCGACTGAAACGTTTAACTCAACAAAAACCGACGCCGGAGGAGTCCAGAAGTTTATATACGCCACTGACTTCTACGTAAAACGTTCGAAAAGAATTCGTCTTTATCTATTTGAAAAGTTGTCAGAGCTGAAATAGAAGGAGTGCCAACTACGAACAACCGAGACACCCTGCATTTGCTACCAAAATGATACAGCATTTTACATATTATAGCTTTGTTCCAACCGCAGTCAGAAACCAATTTGGAACTGTAAATTTCTGTCACTCAACTGATTTTTTGATATGGTCAATGTTTTTTGCCCAACAAAAATCATTTAAGTGACAGAAATTTACAGTTCCAACAGTTTCCGACTGTGGTTGGAACAAAGCCTACATATTTACATATTGTACGCTAGACTGAGCACCTGTTACTTAAAACAGGCAATTATTACCATTTCGATTTCTATAAGATCAAGAATCAATAAAAAAAAAAATAAATATATTATAACACTACTAAATCTTTAAGCCTATGCTGAACTTGGTGAAAAAATAATTTTAATTTTAAAATTATTTGAAATCTCCGACTTAACGAAAACTGAAAAATAATCGAATTCTAACATGTAGGGATAAACTCAATTACTTGATCTAGGGATACCAGGTTGAAAGAAATCGTTCTAAAATTCTACTGGACAATTCAACCTCAACTCTGATTGATCTTGTTTTCAAATTGAAACTTAAAAAACAAAATAATTTTTAATTTTCAGGTATCAAGGTTTTTGAAGTTAGGCATAAACTTATTAAATTTATTTGCAGTTGATTTTGGCAAAGGAATTCGTTTTTGTTCAAAAGACAAAAAAATTCGTCTCCAAATGATGACAGAAAAGATGCGAAGCAAGTTTTACTCCTAAAATAATGACCACCGAAAGATTTGAATACAGTGTGTTCATTAAAGTTTGCACTTGAAAATAAACTTATTAAATTTATTTATATTTAATATAGGCGGAGGAGGAATTCGTTTTTATTCAAAAAACAAAAAATTTCGTTTCCAAACGTTGAGAGAAAATATCCGAAGCAAGTTTTCCTCCTAAAATAATGACCACCAAAATATGATACACAATTTGAATACAGTGTGTTCAATAAAGTTCGCACTTGAAATACAACTATCTGATATGAAATTTGCTGAGCCATATAAAAGGTTTATCGAAGCATTTGTTGAAAA
Organism: Cylas formicarius; assembly: GCF_029955315.1. NCBI lineage: Eukaryota > Metazoa > Arthropoda > Insecta > Coleoptera > Brentidae > Cylas > Cylas formicarius. The sequence goes on from NW_026844334.1 coordinate 24,917,213, forward strand.
AAATCCACAATTTCAACTGAAAACTTGTGTTTTAGCATTTGAAATTTGAAAATTATATTTACAAAACCATGTCAGAAAATCGATGCAAATATAATCCAGGATCAAAGATGGTGGTTTGATTGGGACTTTAGCCAATTAGAGCCAGATCATTTTATTCACAATATTGTAGTGAATGTTGAGTTAGTATGTATTGTATAATAAAATATAATATTTATGACATTGGTTACAGAACCTAGAAATGAACCAAGCTAACGTATAATTTACAAAATTTCGATAATTAATTTATAACAGAAATTCGTAAACTGCTCAACGAATTTCTTATAGGATGGTTGTACTTAAAAATGCAAGACTTTTGATTAAGAACAACTCCTTTTTTCATAAAACCAAAAACAAATGTTTGCGCTATTGCGCACACTAAATGCCGCTCACCCGTTCTTGGCATTAAACTTGTATAAATGATTTATGCTCTAAAGGCCCATCCGATTTAATTTAATTACCACACCCTGTACTTGGAAACTGGTTTAATATAATTTTGACAAAACAACCATTTTTACTTTTACGCATTTGCAAAAACTGGTAAAAATGAAATCAATTTTAACTAGAAATAAACCCTTTGAAAATATTGATTTTAATAATGATTGTATCACACTGGAATACACTGCATATTGCAGACCCTAAAACAATATCTATTTGATGTTTTTGAAAAATTTTGCTTCAACACTTTAACTAACAGACAACTGCAGATAAATTAACATTTAGCCATTAATGGAATCAATGAAATGCGAATATTTTATTGTTTATTAATTCTAAAATAAAGATACAAGAAACCTTGTTGCACTCGACTCCCGTGGTCAATCAGCAAGCAGTTACCAAGGCGCAATTCTGGTCGGTGACTAAAAGTGGCATTCAGTAGAAAACAACACCAAGCAGTTGTTCAACGACGCAATGGCCCTGAAGTTCTCCAAGCATGGTTCATCAGCGCGAAGTATATATTTCAAATACCTTGTTTGAATCTTACGTCTGTGTTAAATTGACCAATTCATATCGCAATTCATAAAGCGTGGATTATTAAGCAACTATAAAAAACTAAATGTAATAGAGAAATTAAGAATTTAAAAAATTTCGTTTCATCAAATCTTAAGTTAATTTATGTTTAACTTTTAATTTGTTTAACTTTGTACTAACAACTGACTACGAATAAGTTTTGAAAGATCGACGGCGACGCTTCCTAATAACGGCCAAATTAAAATCATCTGGAAGGGACTAGAAAAACAAAAAATTTGGCCATTTTGAATTAACATTTAACACAATAGACTATAATAGCAGATTGGAAATATCAAAGCAAGGAGCACCAAGTAAGTAAACTATCTTGAAAAGTAAATAAACCCAATCAATATATAGAAAATTAAAAGCAATCTGATAATCCCAAAACGAAATCTGCTATTTTAGGCAACACTTTAACCACTAATTTGTAAGTCTCATTTTTAAGGACAAACTAAATACATAAATACTCTAAGATAAAAATTCCTCAAAAAATAAGAACACCATTTCAATAACATTAATATTTATTTTCTCAAAAATTAATTGGCGAATCGATGCTGGTGTTTCGGCGAATTGATGAATCCATTGTCCAGTTTGGAGAACAGCCATGTTCTAGATAATGTTGAGTCAACTTTCTTTACAAAAATATAACCAAAACAATTTATTTAAAGAATTTAAAAAAATTCTCAAAGGCATTTGTGTCACATAAGAACAGGAAACCAATGACACAAGGAAACATACATACATGCATGCATACATACATAAAAAAAACACTTCCAAAAATATAAACATAAAACTAAAGAATCAAATAGTAGATTAATGACTGCCGGCAATTGACTCTCCAAGCAATCACAAATGTTAGGTCCTTGAAATTTAAAGTGTACATTTTTAGAAGTGCTTTGAACTCATAAATATATACAATATACACTTTAAATGAAATACACCTTTTTGTGGCGCCACAACGAACGTTTAGTCACTTTAATTTATAAAAGTGAATGTTTAAAAATTCACATTAAATATCCAATGCTCAGACTTGTACACCCTATTTTATATAAACCCCCATAAAATTAATTTTCATATACCCACACACATATTTCACTGTACCAATGTAATACAGAGCAAATCCCAATTTTTAGGAACTGTTAAAACTTTTTTTCATACCCAAAACTGAGCCTGAAAAATATTTAACAATCCCTTGCTTTCCTAGCAAAATTGCAGTTGCACCTTTGCGTCCCCACCAGTTACCAGTACATCAGAAAATGCTCATGTACTTAAATCTCTGTATCAAATTTAGAAACTAACCACACATTAAATTCGAATTTTGTTAATGTTTTCAACTATGAAGTAAGTGAAAACGAAATTCGAAGCTATCTGATTAGCTTGTAAACTTGATTTTAATGCAAAGTAGCATCAACTTCCAAATTTTGAACCAGTTGTAAAACACTTCACTAAAAAAATCCGAGAAAAGCAAATGCTCACTCGGGACAGAAATTACTACAACTGTTTGTTAGTTTGTGACAAATGTCACAAACCACAAAAGTATAGTGTTGAGTGTCAACCCATTAACTATGTTTGTAAAAGTAATTACAAACAAAAAATAAAAATTCAAAATACAGTCAAATATACACACACATCTATCTAAACATTTGCAATAACAAAAATCTACATCTTCATGTAATTTTAGCTTACAGTTACCAAATTTAATATAAAGAAATTAAAAACTGAAACCTTCTTGAAGCAATAAAATTACATGAAGGTAAATACTCATGGAAAGTATTAATCGGAAATAAGAAAATGGATGAATTGACATTAGGAGAACTAAAAAATGCTTAAAGACAACACAATGGTTCTCTCCCATGACGCAAAATGCAAAGAAATAATAAATATTTCCAAATATATGCACAAACATTTGCTGTTCCAGAATTTGTTTGAATATAAAGTCAAAGTAAAAGTCAAAATATCAACTCTCGTAAAATGATTGTTAAAAATTTTGTGTTGGTCTGAGTTTGTGACCTACACACAGTGTTTTAGTTTTTATTGTATGTATTGCTCCATATTCTTCTGTGTTGCATGGTGCATAAAGCAAGCCAGAACCAACAGTTATATTAAAAAAGATATAACTTTCGACACAAGAAATACTTTTTAAAAAATAAATCACTGAAATACTAGATTATATAGCGAAAATTCAATATGGCTCATTCAATAAATTGTGCTTATAAATTTTATTCCTTCCCAATTAAAGTAATTTATCAAAAAAGTAATTTTAGAAAACTGGGCTGTTACAAAAGTATACATTTACAACATGACTAACCGAGGCGCGATATTTTTCTTGAATGCCGCAAAAAAACCGTCAAAACATGGGTGCTGTCTTTAAGCCGCGAACTTTCCATGAGTTAACAGTATTTTAAAAAATGTCACCTACCTTGTCCTTCACCTGCGCCATCTGTACTAGTTCCAGCCTGGGGTTCTTCACCTTCCATCATACTATAGTCCTCCGTGTCGTCAGCTGTATTGTCATCCAGAGTATCATCACCAAAATTATCCCCATCGTCATCTGGTATCGTTAAGGTTTGATTCTGGTCATAAGGTTCAACTTTAAACTGAACAGGTGGAGTCTCGGCACTACTAGAGTTTACTGGTTCAGTTTTGGTAACCACTGCAGATGGGGTGGGCTGAGAATCACTTAGCCTTTGTCTTTTTGGAGCAGGCGTGGAAGATACCACAGGTGTTGGTGGTTGTTTCTTAGGTCTAGGGACAGGTTTGTAGGTATCTTCCGGTGCAGGAGTAGATTTTTCGTGGACCGACTCATCATTATCCACAGAACCCTGGTAAGTAAAACATGTAAACTAAGCCATAGACATACAGGGTGTTTCCAAATAAATGTGAAAAATTTAAGAGGGTGGTTCCTTGTTTAAAACAAAAGGTCTTTGGTGGCTAAAATATCAACCTTTGGAGAGATATCATGCTACAAACATGGAGGAAAAATGTTTTCATTTTTTTTTCTTGAAACTGAATACAGATTTTTTTTTATATGAGGAAGGGATTGAATTTGACATCTATAATTCTTCTGAACTAAATTTAGGTAAAAACTTATGCAATGACAATTTTTTTATGTTGCATTTAAAAACTTATTTATCTCTCAATAAAAAAAAATAAATCAGAAGCATGGCATAATAAGATTAACAAAAAGTGTATTATACAAAAAAAGAAAACTAGTGGACTGCTGTCACATTCATAGGTTTCATATTATTGCTTTAATTGACATTGCTCAGTTAGTTTGAACATAAATTCAATCAGAAATTCATTAAATAATCATTTAATTATACAATAATAAGAGTTTTCTTACAATACTATAAAACTTGAATTTTTGTTTTGCCCTAGGTGTCTTGCTATTGTGATTAGTTTCAGAAATGTTTATTAATAAATTATTTTGTAACATAAATTTTTCCTTAAATTTTGTTAAGAATGATAGGGGTAGTCTAATTCAATGTACTCCACTAATTCAAAAAATAAAATAAAGAAATATGGAGAAAGTGTTTTTTTATTAATAGTAACAGGTCCCTAATATTTTATTATTATATTCTTGTTTCTAAAATAAAAAATAAAAACCATTTTTTTCTGTGACATTTGTAGCACCGATGGCTTTTAACACAAAGTTTATATAACTTTATTTTTACAAAGGAATAACCCCCTTCTATTTTTGAATATGTTTTGAAACATTCTCTTTAACAATACAACTTACATTTCCATCACCCGTCAATCCTTTGATTTGCAAGGCCTCAGCAGTCTTAATAAAAGTAGTTAAATTCTCCTGACTAACTTGTACTTCCCCTTGGTACATAAACTGAAGTAAATCACTAATTGCTACATAACTAACGTCTTTCATAAATACTATAGGATGCTGACACGGGTTCGATTTAAAAAGTTCTTTAAAATAAGGACTGCACACCGACAGCACCATTTTGTGAGCCTTGAGGCATTTGCCTTCCACGGCAAGCGTCACGTCCACGAGATCCTCGTTTTCAAGCAGTGAGTTCATGCCGGAACTCATATTCTTGTGAAAATTGTCCCAACATAACGAAAACTGCTCCGACGCCATGGCCGGTTCTGAAATATCGCAAAGAGGTGCATTGTCAACCGCATTCTTTCGTAAGATACGCGTCGCCATTATGGCCACCGGATGATCGGTGAGCCTCAACAATTAGTTTTCAAACAGACAAGAATAACTTACCTCGTATCGAAACTTCCACTTCTACTGTTGGGTTTTATTACATTACACCTTTAAAGAATGACAACGAAACCGTTTTCAACGTTTGGTGGCCAAAATTGGCAGCAAAATCCACCAAGAAACGGAATTCATCCACACCCGCTTAAAATGACGCCAAACGGACTAAAATGTTCGCAGGAGGGCGCTGCCGAACGGCGTCGGCTTCAACCGCGGATGGTTCAAAATTCCTAAGTTATATCCAAATGGAAAATCTAGAATATAATAATTTTAGAAATAATATTGGAGTTGAAAAGACGAAAGCTAATAAAAGACTATTCTCTGTTACTAACTCGTAAATATTTTGAGCTGACATAAACATTATGAAATAGTTTCGTTTGAACACATTCCATATTAATATTAAGTTGTAGGTACCTACTTCCGTATTAATGACCTTTTTCTAAACTAACCAAAACAATTCTCACTAATACTAACATTCACAACTATTCTGGATAGTCGCAACTGTTGGTTATTAGCAACAGAAACTTTTAAAAAAATTTATTAATTTTAGTACTATTTTTCGCCAAAGTTAGGTGCCCCAGAATCAATCATTACTTGCATCAACCGCCCTACCGACCTTGGCGAAACAAAAGTTCATCAGCAAGTTACTTAAAATCTTTATAAACGTTATCAAATTAATTTAGAAAATGTTTCCAACTGAATTTGGGTTATTGAACGGGATATACACGCATGCGTGTGTGATTTGACAATTCATAAACAGTAATGGCTCCTTTTTACACGAAGTTTGTTTTCCCGCTAAATAAACGAATGTATCGTGCGTATAACTCTAATGAAATTCAGGACTATGGATAATGATAATAAATTAGATCGGTTTTTAAAACTAGGAAAAGCGGGAGAAGGCACATATGGCGTTGTTTATAAAGCAAAAAACAAACTGACTGGCAAAAATGTGGCACTTAAAAAAATTAAGTTACAAAAGTAAGTTCCTTACTTAATATTCTCTTTTCTAGTCAGGCAGGTGTGATCAGACTAACATATTTATAAAGGTAGAGTGAGTTGAATTGTATGGTGTTGTGTAAGGTATTTGTCTCATAGCACCACATGATTCAGCTTATGCTGCCTTTGGCATTTCTTCACTAACAGTTAGTGTAAGTACTTTACCAGATTACTTTTCATTGCAACTCTCATATACACACTGTATACCAAAATCATGTTAAACAGCTGCAAATTTCGATAACTATTTCAGGTTTTACAAAGGGGGAACCTCTGAAGGAGTTCCCTCCACAGCAATGCGTGAAATAACTTTACTCAAAGGTGTAAGACATTCATCTATTGTGGAACTATTGGATGTGATGTATACTACAGACAAATTGTATTTAGTATTTGAGTATTTGGAACTTGATCTCAAAAGATATATGGATAGTACAAAAGCACCATTCGAGCAAGAGCTGATAAGAGTAAGTATGAAATAAATTCTTATGAGCATCCAATAAAAATATGTTATGCAGAGCTACATGAAGCAGCTTCTAGATGCAATGGCTTATCTACATTGTCATAGGATATTGCATAGAGATCTAAAACCACAGAACTTGCTTGTTGATAAAGAAGGTCACATTAAACTGGCCGACTTTGGGTTATCCAGAGCCTTTTCATTACCAACTAGAACATATACCCATGAAGTTATAACGGTGTGGTATAGAGCCCCAGAGCTATTGCTAGGAGAAAAAATGTATTGCACTGGAGTTGATGTTTGGAGTCTGGGATGTGTAATGGCAGAAATGGTAGTATGACCAAATAATAAACTTCCCACTGGGACAAATTATTTTTTTATATTTAGCTGATGAAAAGGGCACTGTTTCCAGGTGACTCAGAAATTGACCAACTCTACAAAATATTTAAAGTACTTGGAACTCCATCTGAAGATATCTGGGAAGGAGTCACCCTTCTTCCAGATTTTAAACCAACATTCCCAGTATGGCCACCAAGGCAATTGCAGGACATCATTAGGTTTCACTGTTTAGAAGAGGAAGAAATTTTAAAAGTTGTATAGTTATTTTTGCTAATTGAAAAAAATTATGACTTGTTTTTTAGCATATGTTAACTTATGATCCTGCAAAACGAAGAACAGCAAAGGAACTGCTCAAGTTAAATTATGTCAAATCAGCTAAACTCACAACTCCAGACCTTACTGTTTTTCGGGATGATACTGGAGAGACTGAGTCTGAAGCTATTAATAGTTAATTTTAATTTACATTTCTAAAAAATTTTAACAACTTAAATAAAGCAATATTTTATTTGACAATACCTAGATGTTTTATTATGAATTAAACATAAACTTGGGAGTATCTCTAAAATTCCGGCTGAATATTTTCATTAGCATATTACAAATATGTGGGTGACAGCAACATTTTTTTTTTAAATAATTTGCTCTCCATTACAAAAATTATTGCTTGGATGGTGCTGTGAATGTAAAAAAATTAAAAACTAAGATTTCAAAAAAAAAATAAAAATATAAGGATTAAAAATTTTCTTTTGAAATAATAGGGGAGAAGGAAATATTTTCATTACATCACACCCTCAATTTTTGTTGTGTAGTTTTTTACGTTTATATGGTATTTACAAAATATATTACACCATTATAAAGGGCCTGCTTCTTTGCTTCATTCTGGAGTTAGCTTCCATACCACTTTATCTGATATTCTCCTAAACTTAAGCTATTTAAAAAATAATGTTTAGGTTAGTTTTGTTTGGTAACTGGCCTTGTTGCAATATTATATCATTTGTTTTGATTGTTAAGTACAAAGAACACAAATCACAATGTCTTACAAATATTAGGTGAGTGAAATGGCACTAAGGGGATAGAGAACATAAAACAGACAAGAAGATAAACATTGTTTTTGGTTTGGGTTTTATTTAAAAATAAATGGACATATCAATAGATAGGTATCCAATATACCTAATTGCTGACAGATTCCAGTACTTGGAGCTCCATATATTAAATTCATTCCATCCATTACCCGAAGTGAAAGACTCCATTTTTCTATTTTCAACTTTTATTTTTCAAAAATCACTTCAAAATTGTATCCAACATTTTTGTTCAAAGTTATTCATTGGTAGTTTCTGATATTTGTTTCAACTTCCTTTGTAATGACATAACTAACTTCTTATAAAACTTTAATGTTTCCTGAGGTTGCCGACCATATTCATCAACCTTGATCAAATCCTGTTCTTGGAGCTTTTCTATGTGAACTTCAAGTTTTTCTATCTGAGCCTTTAAAACAATCAGCCTAACTGGCAATGATAAATTATCAAAATTTTCAAGAGTTAAAATCTTCTGTTTTTCATAATCTGTCAGTTTTCTTGGAAAATCATTGGACAATGAAATAAGACCAATTGTACAGCATCTATTGAGGTCTATAAACTGCCATAATGTCTCCTCACATAAGCCTATAATACTTGTCTTAAATAAAGGTGGCTGCAAAACTTTGCACTCAACACTTTTATATTCATAGATATCCTGATATGCAGAAACAGATACAACTTCTGAAATGGTTTTGGTTCTCATTGGTTGTCTGGCTAACATTTGAAGTTTCATGTACTCCCATTCCAAACTCTTGTGTTTTTCAGTTTTTTCTACTGGAGCTTTTTTAACTAACAAACTCTCGAATTCATGAGTATCCATATTGTCAACATGTTCTGTTACAATTTGTTCTTTTTCAGGAATTTTCTTTGTAACTCCATCATCCTCATTTTCAATGTCATTGTCTTGACTTTTTACTAATTGTTTTAAATCTAGGGAGCCTTGCTCAAATTGTTTTAAAAGTTCATTGTAATCCCAGTCTAAATTATAATTTATGTTGTGTTTATTGAAGGGAATGTCTGATTTTCGAGTTGAAATCCTTGCTTGTTTAAAATGTATCACTTTGCTTTGCGATATTACAAACTTGGCAGGCTTTTTTTCAAAAACTGATAATGCAGGTGATTCAAGCCCATCACATTTCTCAAAAAATAAGTTTGTGCCAATGCTGTAATCATATTTACCTGAAAATAAGTAAAAAACTAGAGTAACTGATTTATGGTCTGTATGAAGGCCTACCTTTAAAAACTAAATCGTTGACTTGTATGAGGGGATGCTCTTTATGTAGATTTGCAATGCGAAGAAATGTTTTTTCTTCAAGAGATTCACTTGGAAGTTTTCCATTAAAATCTAAGAAAATATAAGTACCATTCTCAGCATTCGCATTTTCTTCTAAATTTGTGGGGTCTGCCTTTTCGTCCATAGATAAACAATATATTGCCAGTTTTTTTATTTCTAAACAAATGAAAAATGTTCCCAAAATTTTAGGTTGTCTCTCTTCTTCTTAAATTCCGGTAGCAAAATTAAAAGGACAACGAGCCTATATTTTCTATTCTTGTGGTTACTATTACAAACTAACCAAAATCAACATCAATCGACAGTTGGAAAATATCTAAGTTACTAACTGTAATTTGATTCTTAATGGAACGGCCAGTGACGTAGCATTACTAAACAGTATACTAATCTTTAGTAGACTGAATCTCGCCTTATTGCCAAAATGTTATCTTGTTATTGTTATATTGTATATAATTCAAATAAAGAACTTTATTATTATTATTATTATTATTTGTCATGTAATCAATTTACTTTTTATACTACCTACATTAGAATAACCACTTCGTTTTTGTTTGTTAACCACGACCTCGAGCTGCTAGGGACACTTCCAGTACTTTAGTATATTGGAATATCTAGTCAAGGAGCTTGGCAAATTGCAAGCAGAATCGAAAGTTCGAAAATTAGAATGCAACAAAAATATCTTTTAATATGTTTATGACGTTATTGACTCAAATGGTTTAAAAGCTTTGTTTGTTCCAAGCAACCACCATATTTTAATTTTCCGCCATAGAATGAAAACAAACTCAAATAACCCAAAGCAAAACTAAACCTGCAAGTTGGTTGGAGAAAATGACTATAGTACCTTGTGACGTCACAGACGTTAAATTAGAATTGAAGTATAGTCTAATTAGCCACCTGACAAAAAAATTGTAACAAAAAAAGTAAATGATCAGCTGTAAAATATCAGTTTGAAAAGAAATTAAGCACTTTCGGATACTCCTATACATAATTTAAAAATATGTCCATTTGGTTTGCTGAAAATTTAAACTTAGTCGCTGTTTTTTATTTCTATGGTATATTTTAAATTTCGTTGACATTTTGAATTATTTGAAATTTAAAAAATACAACCAGCATGATAAATTTTACTAAACTCTGAAGAGATCAAAGATTTCTAATAAAATAAAATAAACGAATTCGATTGTGAACAAACTATTGTGTAGCAAAAGTTAATTTAGAGCTTTTATTATTAACTCCAGTACATACATACAATGCCCCAATCAAAAAACACAGAAACTAAAGATTTTATTGGTCCATAGGTTAAATCTCCAGTGCATCGATTGATTTAAATTTTTAATGTAGGGTTTAATACTTTTTTGTTCTACAAAAATAATTAAAAAACAATTTATAAAGTAAAATAAAAGGTTTTCTTTTGTCACTTTTTTGTAAATAAAATGAAAACTACTCTAGCCAGTTCTATGTAGTGTGATTTAGTTATAAAGTTAATTGTAATTAAAATAATTTAATCATTTAGTCTATATTTGTCAACGGAAACTTTAATAAAGAGAGCAGCGAAGATGGAATCAAATGGTTAATGCATTTGGTGGTCTTGTCATACGCAGCTAGCATCATCCTTAGTATATAAGAATTTATTGCTTTCCTAGAAGAATCCACTAGAGATGAAAACACGGACTTGTCCGCTAGACCAACCTCAATTGCACCGGTTGCTAAAAACATACCAATTACCCACATTTTTGCAGAGAAAAATATTTAACATATTAACTATTATCCACAGAATTCTGAAGTTCGGCTGTTGGTGGCACTGTAGTTTGCAACATCCTCAATAAAGCTGGTAATGTGAAATTTTCTTCTGCGTCTTCCTTGATAGTAACATTTATATTTTGCACTTCAAAACAACAACACAGACAAATTATATAAGTAAAGGAAAAAATATATGTGGGGAACAATCGTTTCACAAGCAATAAAACGAATTTAATATTATTCTTTATTTATTATCACATGCATACAACTTTACCTAAAAATACTATCACTCGATAATTTCGTAAAGCGACAATACCATTTGTTTTTGTTAATTTCCAAAAAGGTCGTTAGAACAACTTTTCGTTAGCTTGTTATTATAACTTGTAATGAGTTATACAGGGTGGTTACATTTTGCCACTGGACTACTTCAAAACTTAATAGCTACATCATCGGGTAAAGTAAAAATAAAACAGATATTCCAATCCGATCTTGTGACCGAAAAAAAAAGAAATAATCTCGTGGAAGATTAATTTATTTAACTTTTAAATAGTTACCTAACTCCATTATGTTACTTGTTGATTTTTAATTAATTTTATGATATACCAAGTAACACAAGAAAGTGACACTCCGCACAGATCAACAAAAATCGTTAGTTAAACTTTATGGCTATAGTAACACTAACTAACACTTACACTAATGTTTTGATAAGAGGTTGAGAACAATTGAAACAACAATAATATCAAAGAATTAATATCTTTAAGTCTATAGGGTGATTCATAAAGATTGGACAATCTCTAAACTGGAGATACTAGACACTAAAATATTATGATTGAGCTTTATAAAAATGTCGCTGGTTTAATTTAGGAGATACCGGGCGTTAAAAATTTAAAACTTATTCCGAAATTTGGCATTATTCGAGATGTTTTTATAGCATAATAATAAAAATTGGCAGTTAGTTATATGTCCCAAACTGCAGACGAAGCCCAAAGCTAAGCGAAGATAACGCATCGCTGACACCGCATCAAAAGCCCTATTTATTCGATTGTAATATTGTAAAATACGCTCTTAATTATTCCAACCTCTGTAACGGCCAGTTCGAATAAAACTTTATTTCGCTTTCCGTGTAATAAATGTTTTTAAAAACGCTCTCCCGAATTTTGAACATTTAAGTGGCGCAGTCGGAACGGATTTTCTAAGTGCAGTAGTGGTGGACAATTAACCAGAATCTTTTGGGAGTTTTTTGAAATCGCCAATCGAGGAAAGTTCGAAAACTTTTGGACACCCGCTACGTGGATTTTCAAATCCTTCAGCGCGCAGAACCAGCAGCGAGGGAAGCAGAACAACGGTCTACGAAGGTACAACCCGTATGTGACGAGTTGGAAAACTGAGCCGGAAAGGGGACGCAGAAATACGAAACCGTAAGTGCCATTTCCTTTTGCCCCTCCGATACCTCTGTAGAAAGGTCACTTGAAGGGATAGTTTAGGGCTCGCATTGCACGCGATTAGGTTAAGAAAACAAGAAAATAAAACAGAAAACAAATCAAATCAAATCGTAAACGAGCGATTCTGAAATCGAAAATCTCGAAAAACAATTCAATTCAATTTTAAAGTTAGGGAACAAAACACAAAAAAAGAGTCAAAACAATGACCCAACAAGGAAGCTCAGGTAGTATGAGTAGTGCGGAACCTAGATTTAATTGGAATCTTTTTAAATCTAAAGTAGGGAACATAAAACCTTATGACGGAAATAGCGACACGCTAAACAAATTTATTGGTAAGTGCGAAAGATTAATAAATTCCTACGTTAGTTTAGGAGATGCGGAACTAAATAGCCATATCTTCGATTGTATCATAGACAAACTAGTAGGGAAAGCAGAGTTAATGATAGGAAACCGATCAGAATTGACAGATTGGTTAAGCATAAAAGACGCGCTTATTCAATGCTTCGCGGATAGGAGAAATTTAGATTGTCTAATTCAGGAATTAACTAGAACAAGACCGTTCAAAAACGAACATTTAGTTGATTTCGGTGGTAGGCTACAACTTTTAAAAAGTAGTGTAATACAGCGGATTAGTAACTCAGAAAACTTAGATCAAAATGAAAAACTATTCCATGTAAATTATTACAACAAAATCGCGCTCAATACATAGCTGGATGCACCGGGACGCTCAAAAACAACATGCATTTGAAACAACCAGATTCTTTAGAGGAAGCCATTGCTTATGTTTCTGAATTTGAAAATTTTAAAAACCTCTACGGAAATCTAAGCAACACAACGAAACAATTCCAAATACCCAATTTTCAACAAAGTAATTCAAAACAATTCCAAATACCCAACTTCCAACAAAACAATGCAAAGCAATTCCAAATACTAAATTTTCAACAATTCAACACGAAACAATATTTTCAACCATTTCAATAATTCCAAAATCAGCCGAATCTAAATAGATTTCAGCCTAGAATAAATCCCAACACAAGTTTCATGCCAAACAATTTTAACAATTTTTCAAATCCAAGCCAATATCAAAATCATTTCCAAAAACCACAATTTCCATCTCAACCAATAAATATTCAACCGAGGCAAATACCCCAATACCCTTATATGGCACAAGCGGAGAAGAAGAGACAATTCACCGCAGAAACATGTTCCGTCATCGAAGAACTCTACTTTTGTAAAGAAGAAACTCATCCCCGAGATGTATGCGTGGAGAATTTATTTGACGACATAGGAATGGAAAACTGCCCAATTACGAAAATGAACCTGTCAGAGGCAATTATAGAAGAAATTACTCAAAATTTAGTTCTTGTTTTGCCACAGAAGCCTGAAAAATTACTAATTAAGTGTAACACGGATCGATATATGCAAATCGAAGTACCAGTACTGATTAAGATACCAGTAAACTGTCAAATAGAAATTAATGAAGAAAAATTCTTCAACGATGTGAAAATTCAGTTCGGAAAACCGATATTTTTACCAAAAATCCAATTGACAGAAATGAAAGCAATGGAAGGCCTGGATACCCCCAGTCTTTCAAAAATAAATATCGACGAGATATACCAGCTGAGAGACTTAGCAGAAAAAATAACTCCCATGGAACCAGTGGAAGAAGAAACGAAGACGTTCCAAATAATTGTTATTGTTTTTGGAATAATCATGGTTCTAATTTTAGCTTTCATCTTTAAGAAGCTCCTGTTCGGAAAGGCACCAGAATTGAAGAAAACCGCATCCATCCCTGCCAGGGAGAAAATCTTGAAGTTTTTTCGAAAAAACACTCCGTTATTTTCGAAACTGCAGACGAAGCCCAAAGCTAAGCGAAGATAACGCATCGCTGACACCGCATCAAAAGCCCTATTTATTCGATTGTAATATTGTAAAATACGCTCTTAATTATTCCAACCTTTGTAACGGCCAGTTCGAATAAAACTTTATTTCGCTTTCCGTGTAATAAATGTTTTTAAAAACGCTCTCCCGAATTTTGAACATTTAAGTAGTTTTAGGTTTTTTGACATGTCATTTACGAATTTGAAACTTATTTTTATTACTTTTTTTAGTGCTCCCCGTATCGTTTTAATATTTATTTAAAAAAAAAGAGAAAAAATACCTTAAGCATACGCCAATAAATCAAAAACCGACAGTTAGACGCTAAAGCTTATGGTTAAAAATGTAAATACAGTCAAGTATGCAAGTATCCAAATATACACAAAAAATAAAAAAATGAACAAAACATTATTAGTTTTTTGCGATAACTTAAAAACCGGTTCAAATTGCTTAGTTTTAGATATTTTTTAAAAATAATTCAATGACCTTGAAAACACAATTTTACACTTCAAAGTGTACAAGAATTTCTTTCATAGGAAAAAAATAAAGTAGGCTAGGGCACGAAAAGATTCTTCGAGTTAATTCGTTCTTTTGCAACGCGGGTGTGTTTTACGGTTTATGTAAATAAACGCATAATACATTTGTCGCAATATCGTTACATAAAATGGGAAATTGTTTTGCACAATCATAGTCTAATGTATTTATGGCTTATTTACACTACGCAGTTATTAATGCTTTAGTAAGTGATAAGTATATTCATCAAATAGGGACGAATACACGCAAGAATCTACTTATTGTTGCCCCTCGTAACAAATTACAGTGCAAATATTATTGATAATGTTAATTCTAAGATGAAGGTTAAATTATCAAAGTTTCCTAAACTTTTTCGTTTCTGCCATCATATTAAACAAAATTATAATCTGTCAAATTTGAATAAGTTGTGATTCGCTTAAATTGAAAACACTTAATCATACCGTCAACTTTTAAACCTCCGTAAATACCACCTTGGAATAAAATGACATTTTTAAACAATATTTGCAACTGTTTTCGAAAAAATTGATCGCTTTTATATATTTTCGATTGCGAAATCGCAAAGTTTGGGAAAAATACTTGAACTTTGGTTATGATCGTCGGTCGGTAATCATTAAGGAAAATATTCTTTTACTAATTTATGAGACACTTGGTATAAACTCAGTGTGAATAAAGCGATGCAGCGAATAGACTCTATTTCTGTTCAATTAAATGTTCATATTTCTGTTTTCCTTATTTCGTATACGTATTACGCAAAATGTTGAGCAATATATTTTTCTGAATAAATTCAATTTAAACGCTGAATTTTATAACATATGAACTTAATTAACAGCTCAATTTCTTGAACTATACGGGTACCATGAAGGTAAAAGGTTTTTCTGAAAAACTGAGTATGATTCCATTTATAATTTGGAATATATTGTAAATTTGGAAATTTGCTTTCTAAACAGCAATTTCCGCACTAGTCAAATTTCGAGAAAATAGTTCCGTAAAACTGCCGTATCCAAACTTATTGACGATCATTGGATTAAAGCGAGTTTTCAGGCATTCACATGTCGAATGGCCTTTCTGAAAATTTTCATATTTACTTTATTGACACACTACTGAAAGATTAAAATTAACTTGCGCATTTTCATTCAATTCATAATTTAATAAAAAAAAATTAATAGACTTTTATCAAAAAGAAACACAATATTGATAATTTATTTACATTTGGGGTGAATTTTAATGACAATTTTCCATGCCGAATAGTTTTTAGTGTTTTTTTCCTCTGTTTTCATCTAAAATGAAAAACCGAAGTAACTGTTAATTACATTAACATTTTTGAATTAACTGGTTGGTTAGTTCTCTACAACGAGGTTCGAAATAATGCTATTCATTATTGTCTTATGCAAACGAAATAAGGAAATGATCGCCTTAAGGCTTTGCTAGCATAACCAAAAATCTATCCGGACGCTAAAATGCGGTTTTAGTCGAAGGTGATATCTACGTATTTTTTGGGTGTTTTGTAAAAGTCCAATTTAAATTATTGATATTTTATTTTTAAGCTTTTTACTCTTAAAGTTCATTTGCTTTTGCTGAGCAAAAATGTCGTATAGATTATTAAATCAACTGGTAGGTATGGCGTTCATAACTTTGTTTTGTTATATCAAAACATAATTTCTTACTGGTTTACGTCCATTCGATTAATTGCAATGAACTTTGTAAGAAGCGCGGTTAATTAGCTTGTAGGAATTTACAATTACGATACATCATCTAATTGTTCATTGCGGGGAATAATATGTAAATAAGAGGTCATTAGATGACTAAGACCGTCGAAAAATAATGGAATTAATTGATAATGTAATGTACTACATACGCTCATATTAGCGCATTCACTAAATACGTTCCAGTACTACACTCATGAGTAGAAAAAGTTTTTATTTTTTATAAATTAAATTATGAATATGCGCTTTTCAGATTATTTCCCTATCAAGAACAAGAAAATATATTCAACAGTGAATTTGCTATATGTATCGTATTTCAAATCCATTCTTTAACCAGCTGAAAAAATCTTTCAGGTTCTATCTTGGATCACAAGGAAGATTTAATAAGATAACGTACTAATTTTGATCTTGCTACTCTAAATGGTTCGAGTAAATAAACGCATGCAAATTACGAACAGTCATAGTCATAATGAGTTTCTGAGTTGTTCAAGAAAAGAACCGTAAGGCCAGTCGACTGGAAGGGGTGAGGAAAGAAATCATTGTTTCTCAAGTTTTTTTATAGTTTATTAAAGAATAAACGTGCCTTAGTCAAGGATTTTCTAAGTTACCAGTTGACATTGGAACATCACTTTTTGTTGGAACTACTTTAGTTTAATAGATACTGACTTTAATTTTTTTTTTTAGTTTTTTTTTGTTTTGTGTAAGTTGATAAAGGATTTGGCTGAACGACAGAGCAGAGCAATTGCTATTTACTGTGACTATTCATTTAATTACCTGCCAATCTTCTCTTAAAAAATACATGCCTCCTTGTAACTTTTTCTTGCAAGTTATATGCTATTGTTGTTTCTATGAAAGTATAGTTTCCATATTTATTTTATAATTAAGAAGAACGTCAGGCCTGTCTGCTTGAATGTTGAAGTCAGTTGTGATTTCTCTATTTCAATTTAATTTAAAAACTTCATTTTCCAATATATCTTCAATTATTATTATTATTATTATTATTATTATTATTATGATTAGTATTATCATTATTATTATTATTATTATTATTGTTGGTATTATTATTATTAATACTACAGTGATTATAAAACTATAGTTTATTGCAGATGCCTATGACAATTAAGTTTTCAAGAAAAATCCCTTTTCAACATTAACGGTTAGGGCTTTGTCACCTGGATGTGGGCATCATTCAGGACTATTGTTATAATTAAGCGTGTTTGTCTAAGGATGGTGCACAATCAGGATTTTTTGAGTAAAATTTGGCGACTGCCTATTCAGATCGATTATGATTTATTACAGCATCGCCACAGACATTAAGTAACACACGCAAAGTGTGCCGACATACTTCTCGAATTGCATAAGAGTTGAGAAAGTAACGTACATAATTTGGAGAAGCATGTTCCGTTTGTTGTGGGAACGCTCGTATTACGTAATAAACCTGATGTTTCGCAAACCTCATTTACGAAGTTCGTTATTAATCAAATTGTTAATAACATTAAATCGTTGCCCCAGATTAATCAAAACGACACTTTTCCTGCAAAACTATTGAAAACGGTATTTAAAAATGTAATAATTATCGATGAAGCATGTTAGGCAAGTTAACATCATCAGAAGATGATATAAACTATTTGCATTATATCATCCGCCGCATAAAAATATTTTGAACTATTTCTACCATTCTGAGCCAATAAAATATGCTTGTATATTTTCTGTCAAGACAACATGTTTCAGCACATCCAAACTTACGTATTATAAAACGTGGCTTGGTTTACGAAATCCTGAACGCCCGAGTGAATATCTGTCACAATCTTCAACGACTCAAGATTTGTTTTATGCTAATTCGCGATTTATCGACCTTCATGTTTTTTTGGATTCCTAATGCAACACCTAAATTAGAAAAAATATTTAGTACAGCAACTTTATACATTGTGTTCCTACATGAATCGCAAACATGTTTTTCTAAAATTAGCTTTTTAAAGATACTTGTGATATGATAAGTGGCAGATCTTTAACAAATAATGTACGAGTGTCTACTTTAAACTGTGTAACAAAAAATTTCTTTCGTGACTATAGGTTTTTATTTAAAATTTGAAAACCCAAGATTAGATAGTAATAGTACTAGGTAAAATGAGAAGTGTTTATAATAACAATATTATTATTATGATTTTTGTTATAGCACTTTGCTAGCAAAAAAAAAAAAACAATAACTGCATATCCTTAAAACTCCTTAATTTATGTGAACATCGTAAAAGAATGATTTTCAGCAGATCAAATATTATCCCCATCGATGAATTTTAGATCGCTTTTTCTTGTATAAGTTTAAATGTTCCAGTATGAAATTATTTACAATTTTATATATTAGAACAAGGATCGACCTATTTCAAGGCTCGATAGTTAACCAATTTAACGTAATTAACATGATATTCAGTATATTCATTCATTCATTCATCTATGTTGTGTGTTGCAAAACACAGGGGTCAAGGCTCGACTGAAAATTCGCCATTCAAAAAAGAAAAGACAAAAGGTTTATATAAATGTGCTTAATTTTTATATTTTTAACAATAATTAATTAATAATTTTAAAATGTTTTGACCGCTTTTGCTGAGATTTATAATGCTAAAAGGTTCAAGTTGGCTCGAACTGGATTAAAATTGTTGTCTAGTGCTGCTTCCGGAGGAACCTTAACAAATACTATTTTTAGTTTTTTGCTCGAAAACGAAGACACGAGATCTCAAGAGTAAAAAAGGTTTATTTAAGAAAAAAGATATTATCTTTATGACAACCGCATTGAAGAGGTACAACTCTCTACTTCCGATTCTGAAGACGAGGCTGAAGAGTGTCCAATATACCAAAGTTTGAGAAACTTTTTTCCATTTTTCTTAATTTGAAATGACTGCAGATATATCTAAACTGTTATGAAAATGCGAATCGGAATTTTATACAAATAAATTAACAGGTATGCAACAATCGTGTAGACAACATATAGAATGTTAATTAATTAAACATATTGACATATTACAATACAATATTTAATATATAATATGTACATAAAAAAGTTCTTGGTCGTTATTTATGTATATGTAATATTGTGTACAAATAGGAGGCATTTAATTAAATTTATTATTAGTAAGTTCTAATTAAAATTATGAATAATTAAATAATGTAAAATATAAGCAGTTGCTTTAATTACCACCAATTTTTGATTCCCAAAGGGTGATCGCTATTAAAGGATTCTTGGATTTTACTGTATATATATTTGACTAACAAACTCGACAGGAACATTATTATATATTAATAATAAGAAAACAAGTTACATTGTAGCATACACTTATTCGGTGAGGCCGCAGTGTTACAAATTAATCAATTGTACATGAAATCAAAGGTAAGATTTGCAATGAAATATCAAAAGTAGTTCAACAAAGCAACACAAAATATCGCGAGGTATGCACAAAATCATAACTGTTTTATTCCAAGTGCTTGACTAACCAAATATCAAAAATATTTTTCTTAAACCCTACCAATTTAATTAAAGAGCAAATCGATTTTGCAAAATAAACTCCAAGAGTTGCTAATAAATAATAAAAGAACTTGGTTTTCTGCTTAATATTAATATGAATTGTATAATACTGGACTCTTTTTTTTCTTCAATTCTTCAGTCCATAGTTCACGATGGCATTGTTAAATTATCAGATTGTAATTAATTTTGTTGGAAACAACCTAAATAAATAAATAAATGTGCATGTGGCGAACCTCAGGGTTCAGTCCTGTTGTACTCGTTATATGTTTTAAATTTACAGTGTGCAGGGTATGCAGACGATACAGTGCTACTTTATAGTGGTGAAGATTAAGTATTAAAAATATAAATATAGAACGTGTTAAACGAATTAAATATTTAAGCCTACTGATCGATGATAGTTTAAACTGGGCTGAACATATTAATTTCATATCAAATAACATTGACCCATTGATCAGTGCCATACATAAAAGCCGAAATAATCTGAGTTACGAATATTTACGATTCTTATTTTGTATCATATATGAGATATCTAATTCCTGTATGTGGCGCAACTTATTTTAATAAAATACAATTTCTACAAAATAAATTCTTAAAAATTTTATTTAATTGTGATCGTCACACGTATATAGAATATTTGTATAGAGAATTGGACATTTATAAGATAGGCAAATCTCTTATGCTAGAACAATGTAAATTTATGTATAAGGTGATAATTGAAATACTAAAGAGTAACATGAAGATTATATTTAATAAAGACCAGATCTCATAACGATATTAACAATTATAATATCCAAACTAATAAGGGACTTTCCAATCCAATATTCCAAGCAGCGTGTACTTATAATAAGCGTCCAGAAAATTTAAGAAATATAAATAAATATATAAAATTTGTAAAACAGTTAAAGATTCTTGATGTAAATTAAATATAGGTACTCTACAATGTATGATAGTAATAAGTAATGGGTTTTATACTTGCCATTTTTTCTATTTATTCTTTTTAAAAATTTATTATTTGTATTCTTGGCACCAGTGCTTTACGCACTGCTTAAAGAATTCTCTGAATAATCATTGCATTTCATGTAATTTTCAACATCTTGTTAGCGCTTATAATTATAAGAAAATCAGCCATATATATTTTTTCTTTTTTTAAGTAATTTAATTAATTCGTTCTGTTGACTTTGCTGTAATATTAAGTCTATGTGGTATAATATATTACTGTATACCTTGTTTTTATAAATGTTATAGGTAGCAATTTTTTTCTGGGTGCAAGTGCAAAAGCTATTTTATTCCTTTCTTCTTTATTAGTGTGTGCAGTGAGTGTGTTACTTTAGGGGCAATAAATCTATTTTACCACAGAGTCTTTTAAATATCTGACCGAGTACACTGCCTTGTGGAGCACTCAATTCACTCAAACGCATTCCTGAGAGCACATTATCTATATCAGTTTTATGAAACCTATTTTGTAAAAAGACGCTTTATTGCACATTCCCACATCCCGCATGATCTCCCTTAAGCATCATCATCTGTAACCCTTTCAAAAACGTATATTTTTGTTTTTAGTTTCGAGAGTTCACATTCCGCATTCCGCCACACCGATTTTGAACCCACGCGGCAAACAGGTAGTTGCGTAAAAAATAAATAAACGTAAATAACCCAGCGCAATACCGACCAAAATTCGACCAGTAGTCGAGGCCACTCTGTAAATAATATGTCCCTACTATTCCGTAAAACAGTTTACTGCAAATAACCGACTGGAACGTGAACAAAGTAACACTTAAACGTTTATATGTATGCATATAAATTGGACGTGGGACTCGCGAAATTGTTTATTTCTTCGCGCTGATTGCCGACGGGAAAAAATGACGAGTTAGAAGAAAGTGAATTCGGTCTCTTCTTCTCGAGTGTCGCGCGTCGGCGGCCAATTTACTTTTGTCATCGGATAACAACAAGGCAGGTCACGAAAACAGACCACAAGACCAAAAACGACATGACCAAAAAATTATCAGTTTTGCTATTTGTGTGCTTGTCCTGCGTTGGGGCGTACGGCGCACTCGAGTTCGATTTGCGAGTGCCGAGGGTTGCGGATATTTTAAACCGGGTGTCGAATACCACTTTCGGTAAGTTACTTGTTCCAAAATGATACTAATTTTCCTATTTTCCATTGTTAAAGATTAGTCAATTGAAAACTGAAAAGGCAAAACAAAACTAAAATAACTAAATAACCGGAATAGTGTTTGAAAGTGAACGGATGAATGGTCATTTTACTAGTCGGTAATTGTTGTTTATCATGATAGATTTTTTTTTTAATTTGCGACTAGAACATTGTTTAAATTTTTAATGCGACGAATAATTACTCAAATAACTTTTTCAGCAATTAAAATTTTTGCCGCGCAAGTGTACTGTGTTTCAAAGGAGATGAAACATTTTTCGGGAAGTGGTTCGGATATATTTATGGACACGAATTCTTCAAAATTTAATAGTTGCGTCTCCACTAACGTTTTGATATTCTGTAACTCTGCTTCTACTATCATAAAAATAAATAAGAACTAAAAGTTCAGATTTTCACGAAATTATATATTTTTAAATTACAATTGTTTCGACAACACCGTATCTTTATCAAATGACAAATAAAAGCACGGTGTTGTTGAAACAATTGTTATTTAAAAATATATAATTTCGTGAAAATCTGAACTTTTAGTTCTTATTTATTTTGATAAATGGATTTTCATCAAGTAAAAGTCACCTCAGTTAAATTTCTACTATCATATCCAATGCATGTTTAATTCTCTGGTGACCTTGCTCGCGGAAGAAGGGTAACATTAACTTGTCTTAAGAAGTTTCTAGTAAGTGTAGCGGTATTATTGAAAAATTGGATCTTTTAGTTTCTGAAACGGATACGCGACAAGTTGTAACAAGTTATTAATGTAGGACTGGGTGTTCATAATTCTTCAATAAACCCGACTTAATCCTGAAGCCCTAAAATCCGTTCTTCATGATCGCTGGTTCTGCTTAAAGCCTTAGTAATTCTACAACTATGATGGTGTTGGTACAGACCACTCTGTCCAACATCTCATTACTATTAGCCAACCTTGCTTCGAATTTCCCGAAAGGACATCCCAGCCTCTAGTAGGCCAATCTCCTTTAAATTCACTTAATTGCCGATACTCGGTGCGTGTTTCGAAAGACATTAAAATTGAAGCAAGCAAGCTCTAAGCAAATTTGAGAAAAAAATAACACAAAATTCTTTTTCATTGAACAAAATGTCTATAACAAACAAATTTTTGAATAGAATGGCACTAAAAAAGTTGCAGGGGCAATCGCCTGCAAAAAAATATAGTAAATATAGTTCTGTACGGGTGTTGCAATGTCTATGGCACACCCAAAGGTAAAAAAATAATTCGTGGAATATAACTATTATTGTCCTTTTAAATCCGTTTTACTTCTATTGAAATTTTACAGTAATTATTAACAGTTCGTGTCTCTGCCGATGACACGACATACCGAATAATGTTTTCTAATCCCTTTCTAATTCTTTATTATACCGCCACCATTGTTCTGGGTTGTTAGTTTTTTAATGGGAAAATAAGGGAATAAACAATTGCAACGACATTTACCACGAAATGTCATGAATCTGCGAGTTAATATAATGAAGTTTGTGTAATCCCAAACCAACCAAAATTCTGTGGAATGATGCAGGCCTTAAATTTATAGTTATAGCAGATGCGCTTTTTAAATTATCATTACAAAAACTTTTAACGATATTTCATTTCGTTAATTTCCACGTAAACATAACAAAAGTTTCAGGATAAAATAAAAAATGAAATGAATTGAAATCGTTAAGTGTCAGAATGACAGCTACAATACCGCTTGAAACACTTTGACAGTTCCATACAAAACCTATTTTCAGTAGTTTCAGAAAAACAAGCGCTTGCATAGACGAAGTAGTTATTGCCAGATCCTAAAAATCCTGCTACAGAAATAATAGTATCGAAGTGAACCAGAAACAGAAATCAAGAATATATGTGGCTTGACACAAGGGAAAATAGAAAAGTGTATTGCCTTTATCACTGTTCAGCAATAAATTTTAGATCAAAGAAAGGAAAACTAAAAACTATTAAAGTACTTTTTATGTCAATGCGTTCAAACAATTGGAATAAAAATTCAAATAAGAGGGGTTTTACAAAAGCGACATTCTGGCATCCTAAAAGCGATCAGACGAGAGGAGAGGAACTAATAGTAAACGAATCACGTGCAGTCGAACATAAGTCACGAATTATTAGTCACGCAAACCTTAGCAAGAAAATCTCGTGTCCAATTTATGTAGAAGAATAGCTGGACTGTAATTAATTAATTTGTTAGAGGTAAAATCTGGATGTACACATAGTTTAAAAGAATCCCTCACATATAATTAAAATTAAAGTCAAAGACAATTATTATATATCGACGATAGAAACTAAAATATATATATATATATATATATATATATATATATATATATATATATATATATATATATATATATATATATATATATATATATATATATATAAATTTAATGAATTTTGCGAAGAAAAATTTTTGAAAAATATGTACGTGCAAAATACGTGCTAGTAACATTTCCAATTAATGCTAAAAAACACATGTTCTGATGGATCTATACGCGAACCAGCTCATTCGAATAGAGATATTGCATGTTGCATAATATAATCGAAATAAAGACAAACCTGTATATCAAGAAAGACAACGGATACAGATACACACTTCTTGCCATAAACACATCATTATAAAATTAGCTCAAGTGACGAACATAGATAGTTCACTAGCAGGAATAATTGGTATATATACTTGGACTTGTGAAGAAACACTTATCCAAGGTGCTTCTTCAAATTTTTTGTAGAACAGTTCTATTATATTTATTTGTGTATTTTTATTGCTTTCAGTCATTATTCGAGGTGGAGTGAATTTCATCGGTAGAACGGTAGACAGGGTTATAACGACATTCGGACGAGTCGAGGACCGTCTAAGGGCATTGCTGGAAGAATTCAGGGGGATTTTGCTGAGGGGAATTCCAGAATTGGGTATACCCGTCTTAGATCCGCTGCACATAAACAAGATCGAGTTTGACGTCAACCATGACGCGGCAAGGTAACGAGGCAATTTGTTTTGCGGAAACACGCGAAATTTTTAATTTTCTTCTCTGTTATATAACAACTGGATTAACCAGGAATGCATGTTTTACGCATTAGGGAGTAGCGGAATATGCATATATAATTTTTCCCAATGTTTGCGTTTGGAATATCAAGTTTACCTCCTAATTTCAGAAAAAGAAAAACTAAAATATTGCGATTTTCAATGAAAATTCAATTTTAAATGACCTACCGATTCTGCATTTCTTTAGGATCTTTACGAAAGGTGCCTCGTATAAGTATAGATAATATTACGAGAGAATCGATCGTCTGTCTTACTTTTTGTTAAAAAGTTGAAAGCTGATATATTGGACATTTCGTATTATATGCATGCAGCAAGGCGTGTAGAGTAGAATAGAGTATGATTAGTTTCTTTAAATTTGATGAGACATCCACTTCTGAAACTGAAAATAATATTATCTAGGGTTGCAAAATACATAAGTTATTTGAGAAGTAAAATTATTTGATAGGATAGTATCCTTGAAAAAAAAAGCATTAACTCTTTTTTATTAAAAAACACAAAATATTACACTGAGTTACAATACCAAAACTAAACAATCTTGTTTGAGTCATCACCCCAACTATTAATCAACAAATTAAATTAAATGTTGTTTCAGAGCATAATCACGTTCTAAAAGAATGATAAGTAATTTTTATAAACTCACTAAAAGCCAAATACACAACATATAAAAACAACATGACTCGTATATATATTTTTTTTCAATTTAAGAAAAAGGTTACCGAAAAGGTTGATCGCTTACAATATAAACATAGAACTAAATTTATTTTTCGCAAAGCGTAAATTGTCAAGAAACTTTAACTCAACTATATCAAATTGATATATATATCTGTTTCGCGATTTTATTTATTATTAGATTAAAACTGTAAATATTTAAGTGACAAAGATCCTATTTAGGAAATCTTTGCAATATTGAGAGTGCATAAACAGTCGAAACAAAATCCTGATGTTTCTTCTGATTTTTATAATTTATTATTCATCCTTTTTAAATTAATTACCTTAGTTACCTGTAATGTCTTATTTGATACCGAATCAAATTATTTTTGTTTTGGAATAAATAATTTCTTAACTTGTTTGAACTGTTATTATTCAGGTTATCATATTTTTTCCTCTAATCAAACTCGTCATACAGGTCGCGCATAGTAACATGAAAAACATTGTTAATGATGGTTTATCAATGGCGTCGTCAATATTTTTTCAAAGACAAAGGCAATTCCTTTTATCGTGTCGTAAAATGCGCTATTACATAATTTTAATGTCGTGGATTTGTATTTTAGGTTAAAAGGGAAAGCGGAGAACCTGACGATAAAACACATATCGAAGTTCCAGGTGGACAAAGAAAAATTTACCGATCTGGGTAACCTAAGGTTTAAACTGGACCTTAACCTAACCTTCCCCCGAATTCGAGTCACTGGACTATACGACGTCCAGGGTAAAATTGGTAATAATTTCGTGGTGTACGGTGCCGGGCCGTTCTGGTAAGTTAGGAACTATTGGTAACTCCTGGCTAATTAAAATTTATATGTATTAGAAAAATACTATCGTATAAAAAATATTTTATTGCTACTTCTTCTCAGTAAAAATAAACCAATAAATATAATTTGCCAAGGCAAAGTCTATTAGATTAAATTTAAATTATTAATAAAGAGAATATTCCTTATTTTAAGTGTTTGAATTTTGGTCACGAATTTGTCGAAAATCTGCGTGTCATGCAAGTAGCGGTGCTATACGTCACACATATCAAGTTGTTCGTTTTAGCTGTTTATCAATGTTTCACAAAATTAATGTAAGTGCAGAACTATGAACCTGTTTTGCCCCATAATCCGAGAACATTGTACAATTGTTGGAAATCAATTGCTATTGAACCAGATTACATAAATTCCAACATAATCATGCTTTGTAAAAAGAAATGTTAATTTTAACAAATGATAGTTCTGGTTGTACATTGGTAAGTATTTTCATGGTTGCTGTAAAATCTCTGTATGCACATCGAAATTATGTGCACGAAGCGTTGGAGGCGGTTCAGTTGGTAAAAAAAATAACAGCTTGTTTCCTTATAGACATTTCTACAAATTTTATCAAAGAGAATAACAAATAAGCAATTAGGTGATATTCGCAGAAAGGTATAGTCACTCTATGTTTGCAGTAATATAAGGTACAAAACGAACTAAAACATAAAGCTAAGAGTAGTATTGTTTGACTAATAAAATACTTACTTACTACAAAATGAGGTATAGCCTCAATACCACTTTAAAAGGAAATTGAAGTATTACAATTTCCAACAAATTTTAGAAATAGTTAGAGCTTTTTTAGTTCATTGGTGGTTCTAGTTTGAGAACTATACATATATTTCGAAGGCTAAGCCGTCTCTGCCCTAATTCAAGATATTTCAACGACTTGATGCCAATAAACATTCAATTCAATTCAATTTTACAATGCATAAATATTAAAAGTTTTAAAATTTACCATATAAGAAAAGCATCTACAAATATTTTATGTGTTATTCGCTTTATTATGATTATTAAGTTTAAACTATTGAAACAAACTCATAAAACGGCGATCCCCAGTTTCTAGCACAAAATATTAAACAAAACGCATTCGGCTCCAATTTGAGAAACCCTCTTCCTCGTCTCTGTAGCCGGTTTT
Source organism: Cylas formicarius (assembly GCF_029955315.1). NCBI lineage: Eukaryota > Metazoa > Arthropoda > Insecta > Coleoptera > Brentidae > Cylas > Cylas formicarius. Next base: position 24,945,294 of record NW_026844334.1, read on the forward strand.
GCAAACCATATATAGGTATACAATTACAAACCCATATTTATTGGCTCGATTATACATATTAGATGGCGTATTGCGATTTTTTCAATGCTAAAAAGACTTGCCTAGAGATCAACCTCAAGGAAGTAGTCCGAGCAGTATAAAAACCGTATTATTTATTTTCAGGTTAAATTTATTAGATTTGAAGTTGGGAACTACCACGATTCTGAAATTCACGCTACCGGCTAAACTTAGAGTGGAGCATATTAACATCAATATCAAATTAAAAAGACTTGAAGTGAGTACAAAATGTATATTTAATAAGGCATTATTACTGTTAGAATCAGGAACCACAAAAATCTTGCAAAATAAGACGGTAGTTGATTGAAAGCGAGGTTTGAAATGACTGGCGCATGCGCATATTGGATAAGCTTGCTCAGGATTGTTTGATGTTGGCTTGATCTGTGATAATACTATTTGATTATCATGATTTCAATAGTTTCGGTATATCTTTGTTGTAAAATTTTTTGTTAGTCGCGGTTCGTAAAAGGTCACTGAAGTACATAGTTTTTTTTAGTATACCGCTTTTCAGTTATAATCCCGACGAATGCACGACGATGTATTGTACTTCGACCTGTTACTAAAAAATTATATAATATGTAAATATTAATTAGTTTATTTTTTGCTTAATTAAAAAAAAAACCATTTTGATAATGGTATTTTATAAAACCCAATTTTTCATTTATTGTGGTTGTGAAGCCCACCAGAAAGGAGGTTCTTCCGAACACAGGTTTACATTTATAATTTTTTATGTCATTTCAATATTTCCCTTTTCTTATGACACACTCTTTAAACGATATTTAATCCAATCTTAGCCTTTCTTGTTCCCTTCGTTTTAGGTAGTATATTTAAAAATGCTCATTTTAGAACCGATTCGCCAATTTGATGAACAACACTCAAGTTGCGGAACTGATAAATAAAGCTATATCGAGGATGGCACCAGAAGCACTGGACATCTTATGGCCTGAACTCAAGCCATCAGTACAAGAGCAAGTAAAACGGGTGAGTGTCTTTTTTTAGGAATTTTATCCAGTCTAATTTTGATTTGCTTCAAGTAGGAAAATCATTTCAGAGGAATAGTAGTTGCAGGGATACCGACTTGAATATAGTTTTCTTTTTTTATTCTTTATTTGGCCACTGGTACGTTAGCAATTCAGTCAGATTACAACAATGTATTTTAGATTACATAATTTTTTAAACATTTTATTGTGACACACAACAGACAAGGCATTGGGATACAAACAATTGGAAGTTCGTTTTTCTGTTCTGTATTAACGAATTTGAGAATAATAAAATTAATTGGCGGTAACTGTGAGAAAAACCTAATGTTACTAAATTGCACTGAACATTAAAACTGAAAAGAAAACTATTTCTAGATAGGTCGGAAAATGCGCATACAGGACTGCTTTCATACCATGTAGGTCAATCGAGGTACTATAATAAAGGGTTTTAGAAAACGCTACCAGTCTAGTAGCCTTCCATCAAAATTTCTAATACGACTTTTCTTAAAAATAAATTTTAGGATAATTCAAAACAAAAAGCCTGTTGCAATGATAATTATATTCAGCAGCTACTGATGGTGTGGACTCCTAATAGATTTGTAATTTTGTTCTTTTCGTTTCTGTTTCAGTACATCAATCAAATTTTGGAGAACGCGACGATAGTGAACTTGGCCAAGAGAGTGTTCAACATTATAGTCTAACAAGTCCAATTTTATCAACGTTTTTATAACCGTATTTATTTGCATTTGGCTAACACTAGACAAATACGATCGCGAAAACTTAATTTATTAGTGTCAAGGTCGTGTACTGCCTCTTGCAGATAAATTGTGAATATAAATAAGGAAAACGGTAATCCTTTGATATAAATTCCTTAGGAAGTCAAAAAAAATTAAATACGTGGATGGCAAACTTTCATAAGGGCATCATGCTGGCTCTCTCACATCTGCGCTAGACTGAATTAAATTAAATTACACGATCGCCAAATAAAAACCGGTGGAACCTTCTATGTCTATTTTCGTGCAAACAACCTAACTTTGTTTTGACAATCAGACAACCTGATACGGCCAAAGAGGGCAGTATTTGGGCGTTTTAATTAACGAAAATCTCAATTCAAAGAAATATATGTGTTATTGGCTGTAAATATTTAATATTTTACTACCACAATTGACAGCACTTATTGACTTTTCTTATATACACTTTATGAAACAATTTTGTTTATTCTTGGTTTAGCAAAAAGCCAATCTGGATATAAACATATACATATCTTAAGTATTTCTTCTCTTTTAAACTCATTGTAAGTGTTTCAAGTTTTTTACTTGGAAAAACCGTTGAAACCAATAAGGTCTAATTCTTATTTTTTGCCACCATTGCATTAGTGAGACTCATTCCATATGGTGCAATCATATGGCTGTTAAAAGACGTCAGTAATATATTTCAGTTTCAGTTGACTTGATGTTTTCGTTTACAATTTGGTTGCGCAGTAGAATTCTCAATAGTTCCAAAAATATATTAAACCGTAGCACCCCACTCCTTTTTTGCATTGAATTTGAATTACAATTATAAGCGAGATTTAAGAGTTATCATCGAATATCAAGGAGGATCAATCCTACTTCCTTTACTCCCATACTTATGGGGTCATTTTGTGATGTGACGTGACGTTCAGGGTAAACAACTAATAACGGCGTTAAACTTGATAAAGAGAATTTAAATATTTCTTGAAACAATAATTAATAAATATTACATTAAATTACTATAAATCAAAGGTTAACTACGAAGAAAATAAAAAAAAATAACGCGAGGTAGTTTAGACATCTGGTTTTCGTTATTCTTCTATTTAATATTTAACAGAAAGGATTACCTAAAAATTTTAATTACCACATCTTCCTTTCTATCTTTTACCAACATTTTGGAGGAGACACAAATATCGAATGTCACCGTTTAAGACTACTCTTTTAGCTTTAAACCAGGTTACTGCCTGCAAATGATATTTTCAATAAGTTTTTTATTTTGATTAATGCGTCTTGTAAATGACAAAACTGATTACGAAATTATTAAGTAGTACACCTTGCAAAAAAAACAATGTGTTTTTCATGATTGTGAACTCTACTTTGATACACTCTGTAAACGGAGGATATCAATCGCAATGTTGACATAAAAAGTCCTTAAAATTCGCCTCCTAATTATGGTTTTTAAACTACCGCTCAGGGTCTTAGGAAGGGCCTAGGTTTTACAAAAAAAAAATGCACAGCTGCTCTATTAATTTACATAAACTAATATAATTCCGCTACACTCTTTCCACTTATTTCATAACTATTAACGACAAAAATGTGCTAAATTTATTTTAAAATTTCACGTATTTTGGGAAAAGTTTCTTTCATTAAACACCCAGCAACAATTTACGAACGAACTAACGCATCACATCAAAAACTTTAAGTACTATAAAGTAGGGACAGAAAATTTAAAACCCAGCTTTATCAATGTATCTTCATCTTAGAGTCCTTCTTTATACTGTACCTGTAGTACGGTTATTATTTTGATCACACTTTAACAAGTTGTTATTTAAGCAAAATTGTACTTACCTCTCTATCCTACCTGCACGAATAATTATGAATAGCTTTTTTTTGATATCAATGAACATTTAAGATTCATTTTCACATAGGTTTTACGCTGTGTCGAGTCAGTTTGCTGTTAATCAAAAAGGACCATCCATCCAGCTCATCAGATCAAGAAGTTTGTATACATATTGTTATTGTTGGAGATGTTTAACATTATTTATTTTATTGTTTTTTAATAGCAGCAAAATGACATGAAAGAGTTGTTAAATATTTATATTTTGCCTTTCCGTATAACAAGTATGAAGTATGGAAAACTTGATGAAAAATATGTGGCGCAATGATATCAAGTATTTTTCGTAGAAAAAAACATTAGAACTTAGGGGTTGTTAAATTTTTTGTAAGTATTATTAAGGGTGATTTTGTAAAAAGTTCTTTATATTAAAGTATTTTACAAAAAACATACAAAATAGTAGTCCTTTTATTTGTAAGTAAATTACAACACAGCGCTATTAGTTTGGCATCACAAAATGAAGACAATAACCATTGTTCCTCAAACATGAAACAATTCCATGTCATGCTACAAGTCTATTATTAATAATAATTAATTTATATATATAAAAAAATAAAGCTAAATGAAGTTGTTTGTAAAAAAACTTAGTTGAATACCAAAAAGCAAAAGAATATAAAAATTTCAGATTCCTTGGAAATGAGTTATGTTATTTAGTATGTCCAAGAGAAGACAGAGGATCATGGAAAAGGTAGGAGCCAGGAGACAGTTAAAATTTAAAAAAAAAATCAAAATCATTTGCGCAGTTAGACAACTGCAAAAGTGGGTGGGAACCTTATAAATGTCATGTTGTTAGGTATAATGCACATAGTTTTTCCAAATAGCTTTTACTGTTTCCTAGATCCTCTTGGCAATTCTCATCTGGGATTTTAATTAATCCATTCCGTGAGATTCATTTTAATAACTACAAGAAAACATTACCTACTTAAAGTTCGTCATGGATGCCATTTTGTTTTTCGTTTTGCTCCATCAGCATTTTAACTTTCTCTATAATTTTCTTGCCGTCCTGTTGTTCAATGTTATAGAATTTATTGGGAGAAATGTAAAGTCTCACAGTCGGATAACCCATGACGTACTGGTGACCGCAGAAAACTCTGTGGGCATCGCAATTGATTTTGCCTGCTCTTACCTTTCCCTCTAACCTCTATAATTAAAAAGACTGGCATATACAACTAAACTTATTTTAAGAGAGAACAATATATCAATAAAAAGCAATTGAATTAATTATAAAAATTGTCAATTCAAGATAATATTGATGTTGACGTTTGCATTATTTTTAATGTTAACGTCGGAATAGGAAATAGAAAACAAAATTGGAAGTGCATTTTAGACTGCTGTCGAAAATTTAAAGAATTGAGGTTAGACACTTTAAATATTCTCACGTTATCTACAAACCTGTGCTACGGTCCGGAACTCTGGCTCGAAGTGAACACAGTGACCGCACCATGGCGCATAAAAGTCGACCAACCAGGGTAAGTAATATTTTCGAGTAAGTATCTGTTCCCTGAACTGCAACTCTGTCAATTCTTCCACTTTCGATGGTATGAAATTCAGTAGCCACCTCTTAAGTGATGTATGGTCTCTATTTCCATTGTAAATTCTACAAAAATTATAAGTATAAAATTAAAAAAAAAATGCAGCACTTTTTTTCCAAAACATTATACCTAAATATAGCCAGAAAAGTCAAATCCTAATAACTAGCAGGCAACATAGGCTTTATGCCGCATGCTTAAAAGTTATGGATGGAAGGTAATTTATAGAATCGCCCATATCATACGTTTAAACATATTCTCAAAATCACAAAAAAGGTATGATAATTTAAACTAACAATTTTTCGATTCTTAACAACTAGGCTGTTTCAATTAGGCTGTCAAATAAAAACAAGTAATGTGAGACATACAGACTACACTGTAATTAAAAAATTAGAAGAGATTTTCAGTCAACGTTCGATTCTTCTGTTTGAAGACTTTGGTGGTGGTAATGGAATATGTGTTACTTGATACACTTTTGCAATTTAATAACGGAAATATTAGCTTATTAGGTACTGCGTCAAAAGAAGAAAAGACAATTTTTTGAATCGAGACGTTTTGTAGTGTTCCTAAATGAAATAATTGAATGAGTTTGTTTAATATTTCACTACATTGGGAATGGGTACACGCATTCATATGAGGTTCATGTTTGGTTGTATTTTTTATGTTAACATTGTTTATATATTTACCATTTTCCCAAATTTTTCCCATATAGAATCATTTAATATTTCACTCTATTAACTTGGTTAGTAATCTCGATTAACAATTAAACTGAAATTGAAAAAGTGGGGAAAATATTTTTTTTCAAATTGAAAGCAACTAATACATATTGGTTAAGGCTTTCGCGGCCCGTTGATAAGCTATTATCTTGATTCGGGTTTAAAGGCCGTCGTCGATTGGAATTACTTCCTAACGTTTCGCTAGCACGAGTGGCGAGCTTCAGAGGTCCTTCCATCTCCGATGTCAGTCTACGTCCAACATCGGAGATGGAAGGACCTCTGAAGAAGCTCGCCACTCGTGCTAGCGAAACGTTAGGAAGTAATTCCAATCGACGACGGCCTTTAAACCCGAATCAAGATAATAGCTTAACTAATACATAAATTACATAATGTTTTTTTTACTTAGTCTGCCGTAACGTTCAATTAATTTTGAGTTAACGTGGCATAGAAAAACAAAAAAGTGCCAAAGATGTATATTGTAGTCGGTTGCAATATAAAAACTATTACCAATAACCATACCGCACGCACGTTTAAGATTATTTGAATTTGATTATTACAGTAAATGTCACAAAGTTCGCAAAACCATAAGCAGTTAAGATAATAGCAGTTAAAGCAGAAAAACATTTTTTCACTCGATTCATATTCAAAAAATTAGTCAAATGCCTACTTACGCTACAGAACTCAATCCTTTACTACCCAAAGGGTATAATCTAATAGTCGGGTAGCCCCCAATATTTTGATGATCACACATTTCCGAATTTGCTACACAATCGACTTGTGCTATAACCACTTGCTTGAAATCTGACACCTAAAATGTGATGCGTCAGCTGCAAATCAAGGAATTCTAATCCAACATACCGATTTGGCAAGTTTGCGCCACTCTGGCGCGAGCTTCTGACAAGGTCCGCACCACGGAGCGAAGAAATCAACCATCCAGAGTTCTTTATCTGATTTTCGCGCCAATCGGCCAAAAGAATTTTCATCCAAACTGACGACGATCGGATTTAAAGTGTCTCGAATAAATTCCACAATGGTTTCCTCACTCGGCGTACCCTTTAAATAATTCACCATCAACCAATGAAAAGAAAAATAAAAAAATTAACCACCTGAAATCTATGAGTTTGACTTCTATTATACAAAGTAAGAGTCGGATATGAGTGTATGCCCTCCTTGAAGCACAGGTCTCTATGTAGTGTACAATCGACTGTTCCAAACTGAACAACTTCAGGCTCGAACGCTAGACTCGCTTTGCGTAGTTCAGGAGCGACTCTTTTGCACGGCGGACACCAGGGGGCATACCAATCAACGAACCAAGGAGCACCGTCGTTCTTTAAATTGATAAAATCTGCCGGTGACAGCGCATGCAGGTTTGTAGATTTTGAACTGTCTCGGGCAAATGCTGCTACTTCATGAAGTACGTCCCTACCTTGATGAACTTCAAATGCACCACCCGCTTTCACTACAGCCCAAGTGGGATATCGAACAATATGGAGGGCCGCACATAAACCCGAATGGCGGCCACAGTTAATTAATCCTGAAATGGTGAAAATAATGAACAGGGCAGTTCTACTATGTGACGTCGCTGCTTACCTATATGGATATTTTGTATTACAGTAGGAAGGCGTTTAAGTTGCAGATTTAAGTCGGTCGCAGCACCAAGGTAGAAGCAAATTAGCCAAGGCTTTTCAAAACCCAAACGTAATTTTGTTCTTAAATCCTTAAAAATAGATAAAATGGTAAAAAAATAAACTTCCTCCAAACAGGATGACTATTTATTTATTGGAAAAATTGGACATTGCTATTTTGAAAGATAGCTACAGACTATGTCTGTGTTCTCAATTCGTAATAGTTCACAATATTTTAAAAATCAGAGCCTATAGACTATGCACATATTAGCGATTCGTTGTAGTTCATGATTTCAACCAGTATACAAGATTTGCGTTTATAAACTTTTTCCATCTGGCGCAAAAGAAAGGAAAGCCAAAGCGGAGGCAATGCGTTCTTCAAAAACCCATTTTATTAAATCAAGAAAAGGCTCGTTTAATCACAGAATGTTGTGTGTTACTACATAATTTTCTCAGAAAAAGCAGTAACTACAGAAATATCTACGCAACACATCCAGGAACATTTGATAACGAAAGGGATGGCGAAATTATCCACGAATCTTAGAAAAAAAATGCTGATCAAAAAGGGGCAGGAAAACAAGTATGGAAGCAAAAAATATTCGCAACGAGTTTTCTGAATATTTTTTTACAAACGGCAGAGTCGATTGGCAAGACAGTTATCAGTAATGAAACTTAATAAATTAAATGATCAATAAATTTTCTAATTTTTACATATTTGGTTCAAAACAAAAAACAATTGCTTAGTTTTTATTTATAATATGTAGCTAAAATAAAATCTTGCAAAAATATAATTACCATAAATTTGTTAAGGGCTTCATAGGTAAATCAAACTGGTTTGTAAATACTGTTTGTTCTGACGCCTGACAACTGTTTTTGCAATATTGCAAAATATTTTTTTTTTATTTGTTTCGCAGTGAATTTGTCAGTCAAACATTTAAGAACATCATTTTTCTCCTCTTCATCCAGCGGATCCCATAATAAAGGTAGCTTTTCAATTTCGCTAATAAGAGCGAGAAGGCGACCATCTGCCCACTCAAATAATTCTTCTTCAGAATCCTCGGCCATTTTTAGTTAAAACAAACGCATGTGCAACTAAATAAACAATCTCATTAACCGGCGAACTCAGATGAACCTGCATGTATCAGCACGAACTTTTACAAATCAATGATCAACGACGAATTGCGAACATACGCATAGTCTGTAGCCACCTTAATGGACAGTTCAATAGAATGGTAAAATAATTCTTTAAACCGTGTTATTAATGTTTTTTTTTTTTAAATATGATACAGTTTTGTGAAATTTTGTTAGGTTGACATAGGGTGTTCCACAGCGAAACTTCTGCTATGGGAAAAATATGAAAAAAATGTAAAAATCTAGGATTTCAGATATTTAATATTGTCTGACGTTTGCAGGCTCAAAAATATATGTAAATTTTGCCATATGGAGTCCTGTATAATTTTCTAAGTAGAAAAAGATCTGTTGAACAAGTTCAGTTAATAGTTAATTATTAAGATAGGTTGATCTGAAAAATAACAAAATGAAGCTGAAACTACTGTCGAATAGCTTTTTTTCTGGTGGACAGTGTATAGTCGCAATTAATGAATTGTTTTATCAGGTTTGGCTTGTGATTTAGCTCAATTTAGCAATTAACGAATCAAAATTTTTTACCTAATTTAGAAACATTGGATTATACATAATTCGAAACTCACATGAAATTGCTTTTCATCCAAAACAGGTGGATTTGGTATTATGCTTAATACTTTGTTGAGAATTTCTTTAGAATCAGAACCTTCAATTGCATGAACTTCTGGAATGTTTTTGTCGACAATCTGCCAAAAAACAACTGACTGAATTTTATAGGAATCCAGTATTTCATGGCACAGGTCTGAATCTTTCACAACTCCAACTGGTAAAAGGCCTTCCTAAATCATATTAACAGTCTTGTTACGGTAAAGTCAAACTCTAAATTTACCTACAAAAATGGCTGCTAGTTTCGTCATGGTTTCTTTTTCTGGACAGTTCAAACTATCATCTGGACACAAAAACAACAACCATTCTTGGTTATTCAAAACTGGCCATTCTTTGGTTCTCACTTCCTTAATTTCCACCTTCAATTTTGACAAGATATACTCTTTCAAAGTTTCTAGGGTTTTGGTCTGCCTATATTTCTCCCCTTCATAAAGATGAGCCTAACCAAAATTAACAATTGAGGAAAATGTGTTTTATATTGTTAATAACTGAACAAACCTCTTTTTGGTAATATAATAAAGTTGGATATGCTTCAATACTTAATTGGTAACAAAGGGGATAATCCTCTTCACAATTAACAGCCCCAATTCTGACTACTCCCTCGAGTTCCTGAGCCAATTTCCGCCATACAGGTGCCAACTCGTGGCAGTGGTGGCAATGGGGTGAATAAAAATTAACAAACCAGGCTTGTGTTTTATCTAGTACATTTAACTCTAGAACATATTTGTTGTAACTTGAAATGAATTAAATGTAGGATCTCTTTTACCATAATCGTTTTTACTAAGAGTAACTATGAGGGGATCATCATCATATATTCCAAAGTGGTCCCTATAATATGTGTAACTGTGATAATTATGTTTTTTGTCTTTAAATTCAGTATCACCATAGAGGTCATACTGTTTCCTTGTCGTTGGATCCTTTAAAATTTCATATGCTTTTGCAATTTTTACAAATTTTGTTTCTGCCTCTTCGTCCTCCTGCAATTAATTTAATATCCAACTGAAAAATTATATAAGTACTTATACCTTACTTTATTTTTATCAGGATGCAACTTAACAGCCAAAAGCTTAAATGCTTTTCTTATTTCTTGTACTGTTGCATCCCTAGGAACACCTAATAATGTATAATAATCTTCATCTTTGGCATCAGATAATATATCTAAACTAAGTATGACGAAAAGGATATATGGTAGATAGTTCCTAAAATCAAGGAAACAAATTTCTAACTCCTAATTTCAAATTAAAAATATATACATTTTTATGTGAATGATGGCATCCGATTTATTTTCAAAGCGAGATAAAAGAATTTGTTGGCTTAGGATGTGTTATAAGAATCTCGTGAATTTTTAACGCATCCCTTGAAATATTCTTTAGGTTAGGACCACATTCAGATCATGGATAAAGAAACATTTTACGTCATCAATTTGGTTGCATTTAGAAGACGACTCAAATAATTCTCTTTCGCAACACCCACACTATTCAAAAATTGCCGCCTTGTTTCCGCCTTGTGTTCATTTAACATGTGTACCAATACGTTGTTTCTGTCATTTTGAGGTCATTGACGTTGAAGATACGTAAACATCTCACATTGGCCTTCATAGAATCAATTCAATTCAATGATGCGTTTCACAGAAAACTGTCTAATCTTCTTTTCTTCTATTCACAATCAGGTAGAGCAAATGTATCAGAATCATTCGCCCATTACCAGAAAAGTATAATTAAATTTTCAAAAATACTTTACACCTTGTTTTCATGTTTTTAACCCTTAATTCAGAATTCAAGATTCAGGAAATTGTGTAATTGGAAAATCTTCAGGCAAGATATCTATAACAAAACTAGAAGTTAAAAGTAATGCTTGTAAATACGGCATTCCGCTATTGAAATAATTTTTATAGGAGCAACTAACTAAATCTTACTCCGGTAGTAACTGCCATATTATTTAAAAAAATAAAATTTTCTGACTAAATTAAAAAAATTTAAACAAATATTAAATGTTGAGACATCTTTTGTTTTTACAAAATTGTAGAAAAAATCGGAAAATATTTGCAACGATTTGGTTGCAACCAATTTTGGTGGTTCATAACAATTATTTTTTTTAAACGAATTGATTGTTTATAGAATAATATGACCTTTAAGATTTTTATTTAAGAAATAGGATGTTGTATGAAAATATGTCGTCAGGTTCAGTCGACAGGAAACCGCTTTTGTATAATTTTCAATTTATCGATAATGACATATTTTTATTGCAAAAAGTAAAACAGCTAATTTTCAAGAAGTTTCTAAATTAATATTAATTTTTTTAGTGCTAATGTAATACTCAGAAAAAAAATTACTGTGAATTACTGAAGTCTTATGATATAAATTTCATCTGTATAGATTTTCCAGACAGAGATCTGTTTATGCAGATCAGTTAATTATTAGGAATCAAAACTAAAAATAATAACAATATTTTTAAAGTCGAATAATTTAATATTATCGTTAGTTTTTTGGTAAAGCAGCAAACAAAAGTTTCATGGTTGCAAGCTACGCAGGCTGTAGAAAATGATTAGCTGCCCTGTGTCTTCTTATAAGTACATATCCGGGATAAATTCGCTTTTATGTAGGTATACTTCCTATTTCGGCCTACCATTTGTTATAAGTATCTTCGAGTCAATTATCCTATTAAATATTGTTTGCTTAGGCAAGTAATCTCTCAACTTTAAACAGTCGTGTAGAATTGTGTATGCTCTGCGAATATGTAACAGGAAAATAAAGGGATTGCTCTAATCTACTACCCATTTCAGTTATGGCGCTTGCCCCTGGTTTTAGTACTTTGAAGCGAGGAAGTGTTCAGTTACAACGAGCTGCCAGAGTGGTTAATGGTAAAACTTTTGCTTGACTACCATAAACAAAATTTTCAATCAAAATTAATGGTCGTTTGCAATCAAAGAAACTTAACAACTTATATCTACCAACTGAAATTAGACACATTACTCTTAGATGTTTGGACGAAATGGATCTGGAAATGAAAGAGGAAACGTTACCTAGACCATAAATATTATATATTATTTTGAGGAACGTGTTTATGTTAAATTTCTACATAATAGGTAACCTACGACTAATTTATTGAAAATTGCAAAGCAACTATTAAAGTGCTTGGTGGAAATGGGGAAAAATATTGAAAATTTCAAGTTTTAAAGTTTTACTTTTAAATAACTTTATACAAATATACATTTTTGACAAACATCTAAACTCAATCGAAATAAAAGTGATATACCTACAATGCTTCTAAAAACTATAATAAAGTGGGACTCGCACGTACTTTCACTGAGATATTTCACAGAAACCTCGATAACGTGATATTCAAAAAAATAAGCTCGCTTAAAAATTAAATACTAAGATATACGTACGTATATCACAACTTCAACAATAAAAAATTTTTCTAGAGTATTTGTCCCATTTGTTGAGATACATTATATGTAGAAAATATTGTAAAATTAATTTTTTTATTCATTTATATATCCGAAGAAATCTCAATAATGCCGTTAGTATAGAAACAGGTATTTTCCTCTATAGAAAATATTCAGTACCTTTTTCAGGGCAATTGGAAATAACGACATTTAAAAATGTCTTTAATTGAGTTGTAAAGAAATCACAAAATTGGTTTTTTACCGTACAAATAAGTAAATATATAAATAAATAGCTCATAATTTGCAGGCAAGAGCCCACATAATAGAAATTGAAACAAATAATTAAAATTGAAAAAGTAATTCTACCAAATCTAAATCATAAGTGGATAACGAGAAGACAAAAAGGAGTACAAAAAAGAAACTATTAACAAAACCAAAACTAAAGCTATGACCATCAAGTTCTCTTCAAAAAATATTTTTTTCGCATATATCGGGTGGTAGGCATATTGTCTGGTTTTGAATTTTAGTAAAGTTACGATGCCAGCTTCTTATATTTACTGTCATTCATTTTTTACAGAACAATTTGGATCCAGGCAAGTTCTAGCTGTATTTGTTCTTACGGGGTTCATATTATGTGGTGTAGTGGAACAAAGTGCATCCGTCGCTCTGAGGGCTAATAGCACTTCTTCTTATTCCGCTGAAGAATTTGCTGAATATGTTGAGAACACCAGCTACATCACCAGGTACTGTCAACCGCCCGCTCAAAAAGACGGAGATGAAAATAGCACCATCGAAGTTTACGTTCATGTTGTACGATCTATTCCTCATATCGAAGTAAGTATCTAGTAGGAACTTCGTGTTTATATCCTGTGTGTTGCAAAAATACTTCTCAAATGCAGGATATCTCCACTTAGGTTTACAGACTTTTTACAACCCTCGTTTATTAAACATTTGCTCCGCTCCACTCCACTCGTATCTAAACAAACTCATAACTAAAGCGTTGTTTATAAAACGTATTGCAGTATATACCATTTTTTCTAAATTTCTATAACTATTTGTTCCATACCTTTTAATTTTATATAATATTTAATATCTTTTAATTTAATAATTTAATATCTTTAATATCTTTATATGGTTGAGGTGTTGCAACTGGAAATAACAGAGGTTCAGCATATGGGAATGATACCTTTTTTAAAGGAATTACAGTTGCCAACCTACGTCACATTCCAAAAAAATATAACATTTGTTATCAAAGCAGACCATTTAAAAATCGAAGAAGGTATGGAAATTATATACCTAACTTTTGCCAGCACGATTCATTTATAATTTTAATCAGAATGAAAATTATTTCAATAAATCTCTAATTGACAGGATGAGGATCCATTTGAAGAACTTAAACTAAGAGTCGTTCATAAGACCTCAAGATCTTTTATAACCCTTTGTTCCAACTTCGTTTAGATTCCTATGACTAGAACTGATGAAACCGAGGCAGTTTTAAGACAGGCGTTCATGTGGGGTACCTTCGTATCTCCACTAGCCGCCAGTAGAATCGCCGCTCGTGTAGGTGCCGAGCGACTCTTTGGTGCTGGTGTTTTGGGCACTGGGGTGGTAGCAGTGATGGTACCTGCGTCTTGGTTAACGGCTGGACACGTGACTATTCGTTTAATACAAGGAGTATTCATGGTAAATTATTTTCAATGTCAATAACGTAGAAAGATTGGATGTTAATTTATAGGGTGCTACTTGGCCAGCTGCCCATATGCTTGCAGTGACTTGGATTAAGCCAAAACATTTGAGCAGCTTTGTTTCACTATATTCGGGTACGTGTCAAATAGAAATTTAGACACTTATTATGTCACCCATTGTTGTTTTGGTCTTGGTCTTTGGTGATCATCTTGTCACCCTATATTATATTTTATTCAATTAGGTTTATTTAATAGAGCATCATCACACTTGATTTAGGACCTTTAAAATCAATTCAGTAGAACAAGTGAATGGATATCAAAACCCATATGTTCTGCTTATGGCAAAATTTGGACATACTATTATGGACTACAATCACTTCGTCAGTGCCTAATTTGAACTTGATCACTAAGTATAAACAATTGTAAACAAAGAATGTACTAGGGGTTGTCATATGCGATATGTTATGCGTACCGCTTAAGTTATACCTGTTAAGACTAGCTAGTCTCATAGCGGCTCCCCTTCATAGTATAAGTTGAATATCATATGATGACATGGCTTCATAAGCGCTTTTATACCTTACTGCTTTAAATTTATTTTTTGGGTCTTGCTATTTCCATGTCACACACATTATGTTATTATTGGATACTTAAAATTTAACTTTTCAGCCGTGAATCTGGGCTATTCAGTAGTTGGAATTTTGGGTACCTTGTTGGTCAGGAAAGTGGGCAGAGACTGGCTTAGCTATGTAATTGCGCTATCTGCATCAGTTTGGTACTTCCTGTGGTGGAGGTTCGTCGAAGAATCATTGAATCCCAACTACCCCAAAAGGGATGTAAGTAATTTGCTGTTATCTTGATCGGCAGCTATGGATTTTATTTATAGGAACACAGAGATTTACCGTGGAGAAGATTGCTGTTCTCGAAACCCGCATGGGCCTGCGGAATTGCGGTGGTGGGGAGTCAGTGGGCGGATGCCACTTTAATGCTTGGGGTAACCAAGTATCTCAAACTTGTATATGGATTCTCCATAGAATACGTACGTACGGCGACCAGTGTTTCAAGAAAATATACATTCGCTTGCTGTAGGAAGATATACTTCAATCCTTACCGCACATTGGTCACTTCTTCACAGCTATAACTTTTGGTACGGTGGTTGACCATGTGCGTGAGTCCGGTATTGTATCCACAACAACAGCAAGAAAGCTATTTGTCTATATGTGTAAGCGTATTAATTATTTTTGCCCATTTTCTCCATGTCATATGTTCTAGCCCACTTTCCTCCTGCTGCGTTGATGTTCATCCTGGGATATACGGGATGCGATCCCGCAGCCCCCGCTGCTCTCTACACAGCCGCTCTCGCTATGACGGGTGCCACGCCTGCAGGAGTGTTTGCCAGTGCGGCTGATATTGCTCCTAATTTTGCAGGTTCAAGAATTGATCAATTTATCTTCACAAATTAGGAAAAAGAACAGAACGAATATCTCGAAAAGCTAGGCTACAGATTGAAGTAATATATTAGACAAAAATAAACCACAAATAACAACTCGACTTTTACGGAAAAACAGTGAGAGAAGAAGAAGAAAGAGAAGAATTGATTGATTGATATGGTATTATGGTTCCTGGGTTATAAGTAACTCCTTAATAAATCGGCCAAAACCTTTATATGAGAAATATTGAAAAAACGCCATATTAGTGTGATGTTAATTTTTTGTTTCTCGTAAATGGAAAATGTATAAGATAAGTCAGATACGGGGTAATGGGTAATTATATTCCCTATTTTTTTGTAAATCATCGCAATGGGCAACGATATACAGGGCGTTCTATTCAAAATAATCGCCTTTTAGAAGATGTTGTGTATCTCGGTTAGATTAATTTCTTGGACGTCACCCTAAAAAATTGGTATTAAGAAAAATATAAGTTGTTTTAATGAAGTGTCCACATCCAAAATAATAAACAGGATTTAATTTTTAGTATTCAGTTGTGAGTAGAAAACTGAACTGAGTTATATAATGCAAAATTTCCTTTAATATTAGGGACCGTATTTGGACTCTGTCAGACTGTTGGTGCTGCTGGTCTGCTAGCCGCCAATTATGTGGTATCCGAGGGGTTGCATGGATCGGTAAGTGTTTAGAGAATTGCAGGAAATGCGACGTTATTGATGTAGCTAATTAAGGCCTTACGTTTTGCTATGACATATTGAACATTGTCCGCTTCCTATATTTATGAAAATTTAACGATATGGCTACTGGTGATTAAGCTGAAGTCAATTCGCGGTAAAACAATCTTCATCTGCTAATTCATTGCGCAACTTTTACTTTTATATCGGAGGAAGCGGCAATAAGATTTATAATAGCGCAAGAGTTAATCTAATTAAGTAATAAACATCTTAGTATGGAAGTTATATAAAAAAGTTACGGAAGCGAAGCGTTCGCTTGAACGTGAAGATGCTTTTCAGAAAACGGCATTTTGTTTAAATTACATTCGTTAACCTAAGCGATATGGGGAAGTAGATTGAATGTTTCTGTACCGCGTCTTCGATTAAACTGAAACTTCCTTCATAGATTTTATAAATTACACGTATGTCTATAATTTCAATTAAATAATATTCTCTACGATTATTTAGAATAATACTTTCTAATATTGCAACTGATTCTAGCAATTTGCAACCGAGTGGTGTCCTAATTTTAAAAAAGCTTCCTAGTTTTGAAAAAGTCAATGATGCCTTTTTAAATTCTATAAAGTAATGATAATTTTAATAGCATATCTTTATTCCCTTTTTCGTCAAATTAAAACATTTCTTTTCCACGAGCCTGCGGAACACATATTATAGTACTATAATACGAAAAAAAAAAGTTGACTGAAGCCTGTCGAAAAATTATTTGTTTATTGTTCATTTACGTTTTCACATTTTCACTAATTTGTTTGTAAATATTATAGACTCAAAAACAGATCCGTGTACTTATTCATGGCAGTCCGGAAAATCAAGAAATAAAATCTGCTTTTGGCGGTAGTAGGAATTCAGCAACCAGTGCTGTTTCAAAAAATTCTTTACCATCAGCTATATATTTAGAATATGCTAACGATTTTCAAATTCAATAATAAAAGTTGAGCGCTAATTTAGTGTTTTTTCTTCTTTTTTGTTTTCTTCACGCTCGTAGAAAAATTTCTAAGAAAGGTATTTATTCAAAAATTACTTAAAAACTTAAACTATGTTTTTATGAAACACATTTTTTTTCGTGAAGTATAGAAATAATACAATTTTATAATAAATGGTGGATATACTTCTAAAATAATTGTAAACCATATTTTTGATATGGTCCGCTACATATGTTTAAGAATAGATTAATATTAATTTATTACAATTACTAAATATTCCTAGCAGAGTGGCGAAACAGAGTTTGAGGAAATATTTTGCACACTAAATTACTAAATACCACTACTATTACAATTCAATGAGATAGCGAATATTTAAAATTCAATTTTTCTACAAAAATAGAATTATTTAATGCAAAATGTTAGTTCGCAGGGTGGTGGCGCTTGGTATTCGGCTCGTCAACCGCAATCCTTCTCTTTACTGCCATTTTCTTTATGATTTGGGGCAGTGGATCGGTCCAAGATTGGAACGAGTCTCAGAAAGAAGTTATAGAACTGGAACCAGTTGAAGAACCTTCTAGATTAGAATCTGTTCTCGAATAGTGTCTTGACAATTTGTAATATATTTAGATTTTTTTGGTTTTCGCAAAGTTTTTCTGCAGTTTCACATAAATATTTTTGGGCATGGAAACAAATACATATTTTTCAATTAAATATATTGGTCATTAGTTATCAGGAATTTGAGGAAGTGCCAACACATCGTGAAGGTGACTTCCATATATGCATCCGAAATATCATTGCAAAAAAACTTTCCTTTACCAGTCGAAATTATAACAACATAAAGAAAATTTAAAAACAATCACTGGATTAAATTGCCTGTTTCAATGAATTGTTTTAAAAAATAATTACAAATATTTTTGAAGTCCTTTCTTTCTAAATTACATACTTAATCCGTATTTTTCTAAAACTTGCTGGTTTCTAATAATTATTATTAAACAAGTTCCTCTATTGTGTTGGTTATAAACTCACGTTCGGTAAAGGTTTTAAACAACAACTTCTGCGCACTTTAGCTATTTTAACAATCGTTCCCGAAAGTTGTGCATTTCTAAGAAAATCCCACCTTTATTTACTCTGCAAATAATGTTGTTTGTACGCTATCAATTTCGTCTTACAAGGTTTGCAGTTGGGAAATAATAAATTCATGCAAATTTTTCATTGTTTTATTGTAATAGTGGAGCGACAAATGTTTAAAGAAAAATATTCTCACAAATGCGTTCACATCTTTGGTAACACTTATGCAATACCTATTTACACGTTTCAAAACTATAACAATAGCTTAATTTCACAAATAGTAAAGGACGAAGAATGATGTCAGTTCCTGCAAAATTTGGTTTTTTATTTTTAAATGAATTATTATTGAAATAACTTTTTCTAATTGCAGTTTAGCCTGAATGGCAATGAAACTGATTTAACATTTTTAGAATGGTTTTTTGAGAGTCAATATCAGTAACACACGCTTGTAGTCACATAAAAAACTGACTTTCTTCTAAATCACATGTAGCATTAAAAAAATAGATCTACAGAAATATGTATACAAAAATAAATAAGTACTACCTATACTACTAGTACTACCTTTTGTAATGGTGAAATAAATTAGGTAATATTTGGCGTGAAAGCAAAGGTACTTTTTTTAGAAATACATAAATGAAGCCAACGGGCACCGGCTTAATACTGCTATAGTCTAGATACACAAAATCGAGAAACTGTTACTCGAAGTAATCTTGGCCTGTTAATCGTTTAACTCTACCAACGTTTCGCATCGGTGTCTCTTCAACTTCCTCCCCAAGAATTTCAACATTTCTTACTGGAGCTCTTCTATATTGAGGAGAAGATATTGTAGCTTTAGAGTCAGTTTCATTTTCGTCGTTTTCGTCTATTGGAAGAGCAGGATTCATAGCCAATTGCAGCATTTTGAGCAGCAGCATTTCTCTTACATCCGGAGGAAGATATTCTTCTTGATCTCGATGTCTCAACACTCTAGGTTCCCTTCCGTTCAGGTCGAGGTCTTGCCGATTATAAAGCGATCTGTAGGTATCCGGTTCTTCAGGTTGATACACTCGCTGTCGTATATATTGTTTAGGAAATTCTACGAACTGCCTCTGTTGAGACGCCTCGGTCTCTTGTGGTTGCGGTTCAATTTGCTGGTAGGGTACCCTTCCCACGAAGTAAGAAGGCGGACCCTGCTGTAGCACTCTTCGATAGACTACTGGTGGTGGTTGGTATAGTTCTGGATGAAGTTTTGGGTTCGTTAGTTCGCTAATTCTCTCTAATCTTTTTTGTCTCATTATAAGATTATTCAAAAGCTTCTGGAAATCCTTAGTACTGACAGGGGGTTGGATATCATTAATATCATTTTCTGCGTCATTGTTCAGGTGTTGAGAAGCTGAAGACGCTGGCATTCGCACTGGTACTGCCGCCGATAGTGAATATGGCGTTACTACTTGTGGCATTTCGCGTAGATAGCCATTTTGATCTACTTGAACAGGCAACGGTCTAAGTTGTACAGAATTTAACCTCTTCACGTGCTGCTTTTCGATTTCTATTTCGGAAGCCACTTGCTGTTCTCTCTGTTGTTGGATAATATATTTGCGCCTGGCGTCTTCCACCGGTATTACTCTACTTTGGAACTGGTTAAAAGGAAGTAAAATAGTTCCGCCTTGGAATGGGTGTTGTAGAGCTATCAATGGTTCTGCCTGATCAATATGTTCAGGCCTGTTTGCAGGAATCTGAACCACCGGTGAATTCGTAATGGATACCGGAGATTCGGTTGACGTCGTTTCGTGGGAATATTCTCTATTTTCAGGCTCACGCTCATGCAAAAGATTTCTTTGGTAGTTAGAGGCATATTTTATGGGTCGAACGACCGATACAGGAGCTGCTGTTGTACTAGAAACAATTGGAATAATCCTGCTAGGCCTTGCAGTGGTCGTAAACAGGGGCCTGGTTTCAGTAACTCCGGAGGTGTACACATCAGGAACATCGTTGCCTACCGATTGATGTGAATTGTAAATATGAGACTGTGCATCGTAGGGTGCCCTATGAGTCTGTCGCCTTAAAATATTGCTTCTAATTTCCGGTTCCTCAGTAACTGGTTTCTCATCTTCGAAACGCTTAACAGACAAGGTTTTAAAGGTTGGGAATGGAGTAGTTTTTTGAATTACCTCGGGGCGTAGAATTTGGCCTTCGGATTTTGACGCTAGTTGCGGGTTGGAAGGTGGAGCGGGCTTTTGCAACAGAACCCGAGGAGCAGCTGACGAATAAACAACGTTATTGATTTTCGACGACGATTTGATGTTTTCCACGCTTTGATAGTTGGGTCGAGATGTACTTCCAGTTGATTTGCGCCTAGCAATGCTTTGAATAACGCTAGAACTCGTGCTGGTTACAGGATGTCCTGTTGTAGTTGAATGGGTCTCAGGTTTAACGGTGACCAGTGGAGTAGCCGTGCTTGTCCTTTGAATAATGGAAAGTTCGGATGGAGGATTTTGCGGTTTTGAAAATATCTCGCTGGCATTGTTCGAACTGTAAGACACTCTTTTGATTTGCCCGTCTTCGTCCACAAACCCGTATGTCCCTTTAACGTTGCCCAAGACATCCCGGCTTTCTATTTTGAATGATCCGTCATCTGCTTCGTAGCCGATGGTATACGAGCCGTCGCTGTTGACTTTCTTGATTCTCTTGATGATTTCCAATTTTCCATCTTTCGTTTCTGACGGGACGAGTTCCTCCTTATCTTTCGGTTCTTTTTCTTCAGTGGCAACACACAGTGCTGAAGTCGAGAAGAATAGAGTGAGTAGAAATATCTGAAAACATTGATCAATTGGTCTTTGTTGCAAGGTGCATATTAGAATTTATACATTAAGAAATAATTTTAAAAATGTCACCGAGAATAAAAATTTTCAAATTTACGTTCCTTTACTCCAGATTAAGATCTACTAGTACTACCAGAATAAAATATTTTGATAAAACCACTTAAATTTTCTGTGTTATTTGAAAATAATGATGGATAATCTTCACTTCACTTTTTTTTTATCTTTAACGAACAATGTTTACCAAAAATTGAAATTATTCAAGCCGATAAAAACTGCACAGTTTTCATGATAAGATAATATGTTTCAACGAATATAAATAGTTAAAATCGTAGTTATAACCAATAACAATAAGAATCATTGCTTAAACAGACGCACGCCAAAGAAACTCACCTCCGTAAATTGACCCATCATCGCATAGTACTTTGTAGTTGGCAGCACTAACTAAAGTGTGAACCAATCTCGAGGTTTCCTATATAACTTAAGAAGATTTCTTCGTGACGAGGCGCGGTGGGAGTGCGCGACCTTGTCATAGAAGAGGTGCACGAGAAAATGCACTTTTCTAATGGCAGCATTGTCAGATGTATAAAAAAGTCTTTGCCTTTCACAGAAAAATCACGTAAACAGAGTTAACGTCTACACTATTTTTGCCTACGTCTGTGTATTTGCTTAGCGTTCAATTAGGAGTAATAGTCCAGAAGTAGTACTATATGATCTGCTTTTCAATTTTTCGATAAAGTAAAGAAATCAAATATGTAAAAGGTATTTTGAATTCTGTTGAGAATATACTACTGGTTTACAATAAACTGTTAAGGGTGTTTGGATTTGTCCAACCAGATATCACATTAAATTGCAATTTCGATATCTAATTTCGCAAAAAATTAAAATCTCAATATTTTTATGGTTTTGTTTTGTTGAATTGAAATATTGTTGTCAAATTTTTCAAACGTTACCGAGTTTATTAATTTACTAGAAAATTTTGAAAAAGTCACAACCCTTTGTAAAAGTGAAAACTGCTTCGTCAAAGCTTTTTGTGATGATTTCAGTAGCATTTTCATCCTTTTTTAAATAGACATAGCTATGTTTCTTCTATTAGGTCATAGTGATTTATTCAACTCCAAAATTTTAGATAAACTAGGTAAAGGGAGTCACAATGATGCTGAAATATTTAATCAAATGAGTCTCTATCGCAAACGCAGTATAATGGATATAAATATTTTTGGCAACAACAAAATTCTCGTAATGCAAGAAAGCCGTTGATTAAATTATTTAATAATTAATCACATTAAATGAATATCATATTCTACCATTTGTTTTTTGTAAATGTCGCATTTGAATGCTGCCTTTACTTTGATTGCTTTATATTTGATACATATCGAAAAGTTGCTTGCTGTTCCATATATAAGTTTTAGAATTCAGTACCTTTTTCAGAATAAGTATACGGAGACCGGTTTTAAATTGGTTTAACGAAAAACTGTGTATATTATTTTAAATTTTTGACAATGATTTACACAGTAATAAGCTAAACAATGACAACACAAGTTTGAAACTTCTTTCAGCTTTTACGTAAATTATTGTAATATTATTCGTTTAACTCATTTAAAACACAATATAATTATCTCCATTCTTTCATACAAAATTACTGTCTAAAAACAACGTCGAATCCTTAAAATATTTGTATTTTTCTTTCCTTCCTTGGAAATTTTATTTTTCACAAAATAAAAGAAGTCTCACCTCACGGGTTGCTGCAGGATAATAAACCAACATGGTAATAGGCCACCTGACCATTTCTAATTTTTTTCCATTGTTAGGCGTTATCAAAAATAAAGTGCGGCCCACTTTTGTTTTCTTTTCCTCTCTTCTATGAGGTATACTTTACGTATGACAAAATATTTTGACCCTTCTTGGAAATTCATTGAATTGTAAAATAATTCCAACCTTTCAACGTTTCGTCAGACTCCCAATAAACATTTTCTTTAAATAACTATGTGTAAAATACTCTCAATATTCTAAATTAAAATAACAAATAACATAATTGCTGTTCAATTTAACATAATAATAATATCAACATACTATTATTTGAGCGAGAAATCAAAGAGTTATCTTCCAAGATGGGATAACTGAAAAATCTGTTGAGGTAAAGGTTGAGGAAAATATTGCAAATAATATGACATGATTTTGTCTTATTCTGAATATGAACCGAATGTTTTTTGTGTTTTTAAGTGGATAGAAAAAATGGAAATTTAGCTGTATGAAATTCTATTGTGGGCATTTAAATTAACATACGAAGTACATCGAGAAGGTTTGGCAACACTGATTTTCCGAGTTACCGGTGAACACATTTTACACTACATGGTGCATGAAATTCCGGACTACGAAGTATCCGTTATCTTTTGGTAGTAGGTTTAAGTGAAAGTGGCAGACAGTTTACATAGACTTATGTACTCCAATAATTGCTCCAATTCTACGGAATTGTATAAATGAACAACTTCCGTGCAGCGATTTTTTCGATAATCTGTTGAAAAAGATATATTATTTGCACATTTCAATAGTGGCAATTTAAAAGCTAGACCAAATACTAGCTGGGAATTCACGTAAGTTTCAAAATTCGAAGATATATCCGACTTGAAATTATCATTGCAATTATCAGGTTTTGAAACTGCGCAAATCGGTTAAAATATTGCAACTTGTCTAAATGATCCTCAATACATTAGTTTTTGAGATTCTTAATAATTTCTTTAAAAAATCAAAATTTTTCATTTATTTATTAACAGTTCACTTGAATTAAGAAGTAAAAATTAGATCCGAAATTTAAGAAACCATATATTTTTAGTCTTGTAAATTATATTGCATCAACGATTTTGGATAGTTTGTGTCTACACACGTTTTATAAATTATAAACAAAATTAGAAGTACATATAATTTAGACATATTTGCAGGAAATTATGGTCAAATTCGATTATCTCCTAAATTTGTGTAGATATTTGAACCAAATGTTCCCTCTATTATGGAGAATTTTATTTCCGCACTTTTTTCTCTAGACCTTTAAATATGGTGATGGGAGAATGCCATTAATTTAGAAAACCAGCTTTATAATTATTTCTAATCTAAATAATTAACTTGAAACTAGAGCAAGTTATATAAATTAAGCCAAACATACACTAAATTGTTTAGATTCTGTTTATAGAATTAAAAATAATTTATTTTTTTCAAAGTAAAATTCATCATTCATAGTAACAGCATTCGTTCATTCTTGGAGACAAGATAATATTATATTAAAAACGGTTACAACAGAATTTTTCCATATTAGTTTATCCAGGGGTTTCATTATCTTATTTCAAATTTGTACAGTGCAATGTAGATGTAGAACCTGCGCACTCCTTTATGGCGTTAAAACAATTTGGTATTTTCTTTTCTTGCCACAGCAAAAAATGAAATTTTGCAAATGTTTTTTTTTTATTTGAAAAATTCGTTTTAATTAAACAATAATTGAAAATTACCTAAATGTCTATGCTGATAATACAAAAACTCATGAAGTAACTATGAAAAATATTTTGAGAAGGTCTATCCAACATGCGCATGCGCGACATTTAAAATCTCGTTTTTAACCAATGATCTTGCGGTATTCAACAAGCAACATGACCGCTGACAGTTCGGCATTAAGTTTGGATGCAGGATTTTTACGGCAGTATTTTCTGAAAATCTCTCCGGATCCCATTAAATCTTCGCTGCTTAGAAAGAGAATCGGGCAAAGTGCAGGTTAGTGTCTTCTGTACGAAAATATCATACACTATCGGACAAAAGTAGAGCAACAAACATATTTTTTTAGTATTTTTTAAATAAAAAAAAAATTGGTTCATATTTTTTGCTAGTTATGATAAAATTCTTTCC
The DNA here is from genome assembly GCF_029955315.1 of Cylas formicarius. Lineage (NCBI taxonomy): Eukaryota > Metazoa > Arthropoda > Insecta > Coleoptera > Brentidae > Cylas > Cylas formicarius. Next base: position 24,970,501 of record NW_026844334.1, read on the forward strand.
TTGCATAGCAAGTAATTTTTCACAACATTTTGGGTGTACCTTAAGCTTAAGGTGAAAGCTAAATAATTTATTTTTTTATTTATATTTTATTTTATTTATTTATTACAAAGGTGCCCTAACATGAAGAACTAACTTCACAATTTACAAGGACACACTAACAATTATACCATTATTTAATTAACAAAGTAAAACTTATAAGTAAGTACCTACCTATATCTACGATAAGCAGAAGATAAAAAAAAAAAAATAACAATCAAACTTACCAAACTAAACCAAAACTAACACTGTATATTAAGTGTGTGAATTACAAAAAACAAATGTGAAAAAATAAGGAAAACAAATCAAAAATTAAAATAAATTAAAAATTAAAATAAATTTATAGAAAAACCCTAATTGCTTGATTTCGAAACGAATTAAGTGATAACGCAAAGATGTCAATGTGCGAAAAATAATTATTGTAATGTCTATGTAAAAGAGATATTGGGGAATTGTTACCTAAGTTTGTATTAAATCTAGGCACATAAAATAATGAAGGAGTTCTTGTTATAACGACTCTGGCATTGAAGGATAGCCAACAGTAAAGGACAGTCAATCCTACTATTAATAATATTATGCAAAAATATAGCACTGGAGATAATTCTTCTAACAGATAACTTCAGTATATGGTAGAAATTAAGACTAGCTTCATACGAATGAGTTAGTAAGTTACGGTTAAATCTAAAATTTAAATGGAAAACAAACTTTTTTTGTATTCTCTCGATTCTGTCTATATATTTATGATACTGAGGACTCCATATCACACCGCCATAGTCAAGGTGAGATCGAACGTAGGAATTGTATAGAATAATAAGCGATTTGTGATCCTGAAATTCCTTGCTAACTCTTAATATAAAACCTAAATTTTTATAAGCTTTTTTTACTATATTCTCAATGTGGATATCAAAACTTAATTTTACATCTATAGTTATTCCCAGATCCCTAATCTGCTCTACTTTTTTTATTTTTACACCATTGAATGTGTAGTCAAAGTTTATATCATTTATCCGCCTGCTGAACTTAAGACAGTAACATTTATCAATATTTAAAAATTGACGATTTTTTACACAGTATTCATAAAAACGATCAAGATCTCCTTGAAACTTATGACAGTCGTTAAGGCTTTTCACGGGCGCGTATGATTTCTGATCATCTGCGTATGATGCTGATTTAGCAAAAAGAAAACAGTTACTGACATCTGCGATAAACAGTGAAAATAACAATGGTTCCAAATGGGACCCTTGAGGAATTCCAGATGTGATGCGGGTCGTTTGGGATTTTGCAGAATTCAATTCTACAAACTGAGTCCGAGGACTGATGTAGGATTGAAGAATTTTATAAAGACAACCGTGTACACCGAAATTTTTTAATTTGATCAACATTGTTGGGTGGTGAACCTTATCAAAAGCTTTTGAGAAGTCGGTGTACACGGCATCTATCTGCACCCTAATATCTAACGCCTCAGAAACATCCTGGACATATAGTGAGAGATTGGTAGCAACCGACCTACCCCTAAAAAACCATGTTGTGTATCTCCAAGAGCAAGTTTTAATTTGAAAAATAACTCATTGGTAATTATAGTTTCCAGCATTTTCCCTGGAACGGAAAGAATAGATATAGGTTGGTAGTTTGTGACGTCAACCTTGCTGCCACTCTTGTGCACAGATATTATTTTGGCACACTTCCAAATATTTGGAAACTGCTCTTCAGATAAACTTTTATTGTAAATAATAAAAAGTGGCTGCACTAAAGATTCAGCACATGATTTGAATAATATCGGGGGTAGGTTATCAGGTCCAGGGCCTTTATTTATATCAAGCTTACTTAGCTGGATCCTGATTTGGTCCTCGGATATGAAATTTAAAACAACAGTGTCACATGGCGGTTCTAACAACGGAATTCTCGAAGGAGTTGTATCAGGTTCATAGACACTCGAAAAATCAGAGAATGCTGCACAGATATCTGCATTAGTATAAAAACTACGATTTTGATACGTTACTGATTTTGGTATGTTTTTTGATTTTTTTTTTATTATTTACAAAGCTCCAGAATGATTTCACATTATCTTTCAGATTACTTTCAGTGTTTTTAACATAGTTTTTGTAGTCTGTGCTTATTGCAGCTCTGACCTTCCTTCTCAAATTAGAGAATATGACATAATCAACAGGATTGTTGTACTTTTTCCATCTTTGGCGTAGTTTATATTTTTCTTTAATAAGCGCTCTCGTACTTGGAATGTACCAAATAGGAAATTTATTATTTACTTTTTTCTTCGGAACACTATCCGTGACCACCCCGTAAACCCTTTCATAAAAAATATGTACACAGTCCTCAACTTTCAAGTCTTTAAAAAGATCCAACCACGGAATACGTGATAGCTCTACGTTTATTACGCCATAGTTTGCATACCTGTATTTCAATTTCTCAAAACTAGACTTTCCTTTAAGTGATTCCTGTATGTTTGTATCAATTAAAATATCAATACATTTATGTTGAGTAACTCTTTCCACTACAAAAGGGTCCACAGACCTCGTCACGCTAACATTTTTAAAATGACTAAAGACCAAGTCCAAAAATCCTGCATTATCATTAGGGACGCCATTGAGTTGATCAACATTAATTAAATTGAAAGAATCAATGAGTGACTCACCATATAATCCAGATATCTCTGAGGGTACGTAACAACTATCGCCACTATCGAATATCCACTTTTCTTTCGAAGCATTGTAATCGCCCAAAATAACACATTTTTTTGCAGGACACATCTGCACAATACTAGAAATTTTATTTAGGTGCGCATTGAGATTTTCAACACTTGATTCAGGAGGTGCATATACACAACACAGCAGAATAGACACAGATGCTTGCAGCTTAATTTCCACCCACAGATCCTCAAAAATCCCATCACAGCTCCAATCAAAATGTGCTTCTGATTCGAACTTTTTCGCGACTGCAATAAAAACACCCCCACCATCTTTTTTGTTTGATCTAAGTAGATCTCGATCCAACCTAAAAACTTCGTAATAATTTGTATCAATGAACTCAGAGTCAAAAATATTATTATTGAGCCAAGACTCAGTAACACAGAAAAGATCCGCTTGATCACTTAATGTAGATAAATAAAACTCTTGCAATTTTGTTCTCATCCCACCCACATTCTGATATTTAATTTTAAACGCCATTGATAAAAAAAAAACTAGAAAAAACACTATATTAAATTTACGTTAAAATTTCACACACAAGGTCATTTCAGCATGTTTTCAGATAATATTTGTATCACTTTATCCTTATGGTTCAAGTATATTTTACAGTCAAAAGTCCAGCACTTGGCTCCTGGATTTTTTCTGCAAAAATCGCGGGTTTTCTTGAATAACCCTTTATTTTCAAATGTCAGCTGCTCATTGATGTATATAGCCGAATCATTTCGGGATAATCCTGTTTCATTTAATTTAAGACCTTTCTTATTTAGATCTGTTACCTTTGACTCAATCTTTGGTATCTCCTTGACTGAATTTTCCATTTCAATCATCTTTTTATTGAAGTCGTCGATCTTCCCTCCAAGGAACTCAATCGAGACCTGTAGATTTGTTTGGGTGGATCTAAGGTCACCAATATTGGACTGCATAACATCGATCTTGTTATTCATTTCCACCAGCAACTTTTTTATAGTATTATCGGATTCTGTGTTATCACCGGACAAGCATTGATTACACCGGTGAAAAAATCCCTGAAGTTTAAGTACTTCAGTTGGGTAGGGAGACTCCAAACAGGTATTATAATATTGTTGTTTACAAACAAAACATTCTACGGTCACAGCTGACCGACCTAATCGCATTTCATATATCTCACAGTTCAATGTCATCTCGACGAGCTCGGATATAGCACAAAAAAACGGCAGCAAAAAAACTAAAAAGTACGATAAGAGATTTAAATTTGTTACTATCTCTGGTTGTTTATACACGTTTTTTTTTTTAAATTACTAATGATAATGAACTAGGATTCACTTGAAACTAATCCACTAAAGTTCCGCGTAATTTTCTATACTTTTGTCGTCAAGATTCGAAATTAATCCGCACTTTTAAACCACTGTTTTAACCATTTTATACGGAGCGATAGATAAACGTGTTTTACTTTAACGTGTTCGATTATAACGATAATAATTAATATAAAATTTGACGAAAATGAAGGCGACAAAAGTAAAGCAACAAATTGTATTTAACAGTGTTTTATTTTATTTTATTTCAAAAAGTTGTATTTAACAGTATTGTATTGTATTCTATTTAGAAAAAACATTAAACACAGATTTCAGTACAATAATAATAATCCAAATTATGCCTTAATAATTTATAGAATATCCATTACTGAGAATTACCTGCTGGCAACGGCGCGGCATTGACTCTATCAACTTTTGAGTGACATTTTCTGGAAGATTTGTCCAAACTTCATTAATTTTATCTATCAACGATTGTTTATTTGGAAACATTTGTGTACGAACGCGATGTTCTACTTCTTCCCAGAGATTTTCAATTGGGTTAAGCTCTGACGACTGTGCCGGCCACTGAAAAACTTTTCTGCAAACCACTGTTGAACGAGTTGTGAAGAGTGTTTTGGATCATTGTCCTGTTGGAAAATAAAACGTAACGGCATTTCCTACTCTGCATAAGGGAGCATAACATTTTGCATAATCTCCCTATCAACAAATCGATCCATTGTCTCATTAATGAAGTGTATAGGACCTACTCCATTCCATGAGAAACATCCCCATAAAAAAACACTGCCTTTACCATGTTTAATTGTAGGTGTTACGTACTTAGGGTTAAACCTTGTATTAAATGGTCGCCTCACACGTCGCATTCCATCAGAATTGAATATTTTATATCGCGTTTCATCGCTGAATAGAACTTTTTTCCAGTCATTGATGGTCCAGTTTAAATGCCGGCGTGCAAAGGCCAACCTTGCTGCTCTGTTTCTTGCTGAAACTAGCGGTTTTTTTGCTGGCCGTCTACTGAACAACTTTGAAGCTACTAATCTTCTTTGCACAGTTCGTATACCAACCGTGCGGACTTCCAAGGATCTTGTTGAGCAATTCTTTTAAAGCGCCTGTCAGTCAAAACCGTTATTTTTTTGGGTCTTCGCGATTTCAGCAATTTTTCTAAGTGTCCCCTGTCATTATACGATGAAATTATTCTAGATACGCTGTACCGAGGTAACATATACTGTCTTGAAATATCAGCTTGATTGGTACCTTCCATAAATGCATTTACTACTCTTTGCTTTAGGTCTTTTGAAATTGGAATTCCTCTTGGCATAACTAGTCCTGCACACAAATGGTTAACTTAGCACAAAATCAACCCAACACGAGGCATTTTTGCATTTACTTTTACTAAAAGCGTCTTTTTGAACAAATTTTAGAAATGTTGCTCTATTTTTGACGCGTCGCTACTACCCATTTAAAACTAATGTCAAAATAAATTCATTTGTTTTGTTTGTGATCCTCAATAAATCATAGCCTACTTTAATGTCCTCAAATGTATTGTATTTGTATACAATACATTTGTATAATCATAATGTCGGGACTTGTGTTAAATATATCTTATTTTTGAAGATGTTGCTCTACTTTTGTCTGATAGTGTAGCTACCTGAGGCGCACGAACTTATACTGTAGACGGCCCACTATATTATCTAATTGCAATTTGGCTAGGACAACTAATTGGTTCCTGACTTTCTTGATGTTACCCAATGTATGTACTTTGGCTTTTAAAATATAGGTAGATGTCACTCATAATAAGCAGATTTCCACCAACAGTAATGTCTAACTTACTTACCTAAAAATTGATGGCTAAAGTACATTTACATAAATGATATGGAAAAGACACATTAAATTAACCGTTAATTGGGGATAAATTTATTTTATAACAATGTAACTCAAACCAAATAGCAATCTCTACCGCTCCACCGTAAACGATATTTTTACAACATAAATTTGAAAACAAAGATCAAAGAAGGGAATCATCAATAAAAATAACTTTAAAATGTGCGCACAGTCCGATTATTCTCCAATAAAGTGTAACTTTTAGTAGAAAACCGTAAAAATATTAAGCGCGTGTTAGTTTTTCTTTTGCAATTTGCGCAACTGAAGTGACAAATGTTTTATTAAATATTACAATAGCAATGGGCACGGGTCGTATAAAGCGTATTGTTTTGAGCACAAAAAATACTAAAGAATTACTGTAGTAAATTAACGGTCTGAGAATGACCTAGATGAAAATTACATTTTGCGAAACGCCCGAGTTGAATAAATACGCTTTACAAAATGCTAATTAAAAACTGAATTTGTAAATAAAAAGTGGCGTTTTTAGAAATAAAGGAATTGGTTGTTAAATGCACACAGAAAAGTAACTGCTTAAACTGTGAATATCAATTTAGTTATATATCGCAATACCGTAGATACTCGGCAATTCGGTATTTATTGTTCTTGAAAAAACCTATTGATAATGATACTTGCTCAACAATATTTGTTTCTATTAATCCGCCCTAGCCTTAATCGCTTCGGATTATGGAGTCTCCGTTTTTAAATTATTGAAGTATACGTCAGACACAAGGCTATCATAAGCTATCATGCATTCAAGTCCACTAAATCGGAAAATAGCCCAAGAAACATATTACCAATTAAAAATTGAGGTTAAACTTTCATAATATGTCATCAGCGTTTTTGAAACATTTTATGATACGGAAATTTTCACTACATCATAACACTGGTATATGTTTCAACGCACGCAACGCAGTAGTTCGAGGTATATTTTATATTAGTTTTGTTTTGAAATTACCCAATCATAGAATATTTGCCACTACTTTACTTGGATGTCCCCAGTGATATGAACCCATGTCCCAACCAGTTGTAATGCTCGGAAATAGATAGGATACGAATATAATGGCGGATTGAGGGTTGATTGAGTTAAATATTGCTATATATCATAATTGTCAGTGAAACCTGCTTCTATTTCGCAGTTCCAACTAGTTGTTATATGATATGAGAGGGTTTCCATTACCTTAAAAATACCCAACGGAAAACCCAAGTTCCCGTAATGTTAACAAAGCAATGTAGTCAAAAACTCGCCATCGGCTATTTTGAAGAAGTACGATAACTAAATACATGAAAATTACTGAAATATGTTGCCTTAGAATATATTTTATATTAGGTACATAAAAAGTTCCTACTGGCTATGTATATTTAATATTATTTGCATGTGGGGAGCATTAAGTTAAATTTATTTTTAGTAAGTTGTAATTGAAATTAGGAATAAATTAATAATATAAAATTGCAGCGCTTGCTTTAATTTCGAGTATTTTCTTTTAAGCTTCTACCCCTCGTAAATTACCAATATTGGATTCCCAAGGGTGGTCTGTATTGAGGGATTCTACTATACTCATACAAACATAACCATATCACTGTGTTTTTACATGAACCATGTGTTTGCTAATCTCTTTTAATACATAAGTAGAATTCCAGTTACCAACAATCAAAACCAAGACTAACAAAACCAACCAAGAAAAATTTTAATTTTTTAAAAAAATCAATCGTTTAAAAAGTTGTTATAAAAGCATAGCAATCAATACGCACTAGAAACTACACTACAATCTTGAAGTTTTAAATATCGCTGGATTCCTAAAATTGCATAACTTTTGGTTCCCATTATATAAGCAGCGAGAAAAACAAACACATTAGTTTATGGCATTAACATAAATCACTTCCCTGTGAAATTTCGAATGTAAATTTCTGATTTTCCGGTTCATACATGAGCTATTATATTTCGATCAGCCATATTCACGGATTGAGTCAGCTTTTTCATCGCAGTTTGAAAGAGATATTTATCGGCGAATTTTAAGAGGTTTCAACCGACATAGTTTAAAAGCAAATTACTGCGTGTGAACTGTGTGATAGATGTGTTGTTGTTTCGATAAGCTAATGATAAATGATGTTTGCAGCCTGTTTTCATATAAATAAAAGAATTATTAATGGAACGGCCACATTTGACCTTTGACCAAATGCTAATTTAGAATGACAACCAGCAAGTACTCAGATTTAGTTAGTTATTTAAGTTCTGATCGAAACTTGATATTCAATCTGGGAGATCCAAATATAATTAACAGATATTTTGCCTAATATTTTCAAAATATTTCGGACCTATGTAATGACTAAATAGGGATCTATGCAGAGGGTAGTTACGACAATACTAAATATTTTAAGTTTTTGAGTTCGGTTTAAGATGTTTATGGAACTTACTTATTACTTAGTACATATACATGTACACATACATGTGTACATGAATAAACAAAATATAAATGTACAAATAAATATATATATATATATATATATATATATATATATATATATATATATATATATATATATATATATATATATATATATATATATATATATATATATATATATATATATATATATATATATATATATATATATATATATATATATATATATATATATATATATATATATATATATATATATATATATATATATATATATATATATATATATATATACATATATATATATATATATATATATATATATATATATATATATATATATATATATATATATATATATATATATATATATATATATATATATATATATATATATATATATATATATATATATATATATATATATATATATATATATATATATATGATGGCACTATATTCCGGGATATCATCCGTTCGCTCGTTGAACTCCGACTGGAATCCTGCATCCGACTGGAATCCTGCAAATCTTGCATCCGACTGGAATCCTGCAGACGTTTCGCCAAAATCTCACTTGGCATCTTCAATGCTCGCGCTCCGAAAACACTTCGAAGTGTTTTCGGAGCGCGAGCATTGAAGATGCCAAGTGAGATTTTGGCGAAACGTCTGCAGGATTCCAGTCGGATGCAAGATTTGCAGGATTCCAGTCGGATGCAGGATTCCAGTCGGAGTTCAACGAGCGAACGGATGATATCCCGGAATATAGTGCCATCACATTTTTCCATCCGTGAATCAATACGTGAGAATATATATATATATATATATATATATATATATATATATATATATATATATATATATATATATATATATATATATATATATATATATATATATATATATATATATATATATATATAAATATATATTGGACTTGGAATTTCTTGTACTAAACTTACTTATTTGATTTCAAAGGATATCGGGTAGCGGTCCGTGGTTAAAAAAAAAAAAACAAAGAAAAGAGAAAGCTCCTTTTTCTTTAACACTCAATATTTAGTCAATTTATTTGTTGACTTCTTCAGGAGTGAACTAAAATTTAATGAAAACAACAGGACAAACTATATAACAGACAATTAAAACAATCGTGAGAAATACCTACAAAATTAGAGTCTACCACATAGTTCCTCAAAACAATACTTTACAATTAAGGTAAATGAACGAAGCGACATAATGAAACAAACGGATAAACACTTGGTATACAATTCTTAATAATGGTAGGCAAAAGTTGCGCTAACGGGGGTAGCGAAAAAAAAAAACAATCAAAACACAATCGATATAAATAATGACAAAAAAGCATAAAAATAACCTACTCCGTGGATCAACAACGCAACGCGAATACGCTACTCGGTGGCCGAACATTACATTATCTGTTGTTTAACTGAAAAATGTTACAGTATATATTGCTTGTTTGCTGTGTATCAGACTTGTAGTTAATTGAAATTTTATTTTTTTTAATATGGCACATTTCAAGAAACAGTCGGGCTTCATAATTGTTGGCACATTGCAAAATTTTAGGATTGCTGTAGTCAAATTCAAGTCCTGTTTTTATGTAATGCTCAACCACTGCACAAGTATTCTTATGAATACGGCAATCACTTTTGTGCTGTGTTAAACGTTGTTTTAACCACTGTGAGGTCTGTTGACAACCCAAACACGACAATCGATATATGACATTAGAGTTGTATAGTAGCGGAGTTGGATCTTTCACCCTAGAAAAAAGTTTCGAGATGTTTTTAGTATTATATTTGGCAATTTTTATTTCCTTGAATTCTTTGAAAATATTTATGATAGATTCTATGAGGTTTTTAATATAAGGTATCTTTCTGTAACACATCCGAGCGCCTGGTTCCTCTGTTGGACCGTCAAATGTGTTGGAGTTATAGATTAATCTTTTAAGTATATGTTTTGGATATCCGTTATTGACAAAAATGTTGAAAGTTTTTTTCAGGTTATTTTGAACAAAACTGTCAGAGAGATTTATGGCTTATATCCTTAAAACTACGATTACAAATACAAATGACTATAATGTAACAAATTCATTTACCTTTGCCAACATGATCAACAGTTACGTACTCCCTGACAATTATGTTTTGATTGCATTGGATGTCGTGTCGCTCTTTACTAATATTCCTCTCGAATTGGTAAATCAGATTTTGGATAATGAATGGAAAAAGATAAAAGAACACACTAATCTTACAAAGACAAATTTTTTCAAACTTATAAAATTTATTTTTGATAACACCTATTTCAGTTTCAATTCAAAATTCTACAAACAAATTTTTGGTACCCCAATGGGTTCTCCCATCAGTCCAATAATTGCTACCCTAGTATTGGACAATTTACTACAAATTATACCCAAATTACCTTTCAATTTACCTTTTATTTATAAATATGTTGACGATCTTCTTTGTGCGGTACCATGTGACCAAACAGATATAACCTTGAGTATTTTTAATTCTTTCAACACCAACCTACAATTGACAATTGAACTTGAAAAAGGCTCATACGTCCCCTTCTTAGATACCAAGGTTATTAGAACTAACAAAAATGAAATTATTTTGGATTCGTACCAGAAAGAAACTGCCTCAGGTAGATTTATTAATTATTATTCCTCTCATCCACAGAGCCAAAAATATAATACAATTAGACATGAAAAACAGAGTTACACATTTGAGCCATGACAGTTTTGTTCAAAATAACCTGAAAAAAATTTTCAACAGTTTTGTCAATAACGGATATCCAAAATATATATTTAAGAGATTAATCTATAACTCCTACACATTTGACGGTCTAACAGAGGAACCAGGCGCTCGGATGTGTTACAGAAAGATACCTTATATTAAAAACTTCATAGAATCTATCATAAATATTTTCAAAGAATTCAAGGAAATAAAAATTGCCAAATATAATACTAAAAAAGTCTCGAAACTTTTTTCTATGGTGAAAGATCCAACTCCGCTACTATACAACTCTAATGTCATATATCGGACAGACCTCACAGTCGCTAAAGCAACGTTTAACACAGCACAAAAGTGATTGCCGTATTCATAATGATACTTGTGCAGTGGTTGAGCATTACATAAAAACAGGACATGAATTTGACTACAGCAATCCTAAAATTTTGCAATGTGCCAACAATTATGAAGCCCGACTGTTTCTTGAAATGTGCCATATTAACAAAAATAAAATTTCAATTAACTACAAGTCTGATACAGAACAGATAATGTAATATTCGGCCACCGAGTAGCGTATTCGCGTTGCGTTGTTGATCCACGGGTTATTTTTATGCTTTTTTGTCATTATTTATATCGATTGTGTTTTGATTGTTTTTTTTCGCTACCCCCGTTAGCGCAGCTTTTGCCTACCATTATTAAGAATTGTATACTAAGTGTTTATCCGTTTGTTTCATTATGTCGCTTCGTTCATTTACCTTAACTGTAAAGTATTGTTTTGAGGAACTATGTGGTAGACTCTAATTTTGTAAGTATTTCTCACGATTGTTTTAATTGTCAGTTATATAGTTTGACCTGTTGTTTTCATTAAATTTTAGTTCACTCCTGAAGAAGTCAACAAATAAATTGACGAAATATTGAGTGTTAAAGAAAAAGGAACTTTCTATTTTCTTTGTTTTTTTTGTTTAACCACGGACCGCTACCCGATATCCTTTGAAATCAAATATATATATATATATATATATATATATATATATATATATATATATATATATATATATATATATATATATATATATATATAATCACATAATAAATATTTTACAGTGACTTGCTGGTACCTCCTAAAAATGCTGTCTTTGTGACTACTGTAAAAACCTAATATTATACATACAACACACTTTCATAATTTAAAATGGTATATTGACTTCTTTTTCGAGCAGAAGAAGATTGACATTTTATTGTAATTATTAAAAGCAAAAATGAAATCGGTAGTTTTAATGTTCAACGTACCTCGCATTCGCTATTTGTCAAGAATTACTAGTGTTTTAAATTTAACTATCATTATTGTTATCTCGATTTAAATCGGCTTAAGATTTACAAATCTTATTTAAATTTTAAGTTACACAAGCAACATTACGTTTGGACTTTTAAACTAAAAATATATTAAGTGTTAAATTTAATCTTCGTATTGACGATCACATTTATTTTTTGAACAAGGAACTAGGGTGATTGAGGCTGCTTAGGACTTTCGCTATATAATATTTGTTAACCCACTTTTAACATCGTGCGTTTCAAGACATGTATAAAACTTCCTGGCTGTAGAAAATATTTTAGTTACAAATCAATTAGTCTATATCTTAGATAATAATTTATGTTTTTTATATTGTTGGCGCGTCAGTTTCCTTAATTCTTTTACTTGTTACTGCACGAAATAGGTGAATTGATTTATTTTAGTTTTAGTAATAAACATTGGTATCTGCTATTTTCACATATGTAAGTATGAATTTGTAAACTTCATAGTGGTTAGATATCCAACACCATCGGACCCTTTTCGATGTGATGTTATTGACCATGTTCTCGTGTCCTACAAATTTCTTAACAGTTCAAGTTGTTGTAAGTAACTCTGATTTCTGCAATTCCCAGTAGAAATATTTGTTGGGTTCCAAATCAAATAAGTAATTTAACAAATTCTTTGGGATGGTTGCACTGGATCCAACAATGGTTGAAACTATTCATTGTTACCTTTTAAGCCGTAGTTCGAGTCGGTCTTCTTATCTAAAACAAGTGACACTGGTTATGAGTGACAGTTTCGTAAGTCAAGATGGTGCGTTCCAAATAGAGTTCTAGTTTCGCATCTTTTCTGCCTATAGAACTTGTATTGTATTATTACTGTGTTTTTATGAAAGTTGTTTTCATATAATTCTCGCTGTATTTACTTATAATTTATGGAAAAACATCAATTTCCAGTATTAAGATATCAAAATAAGCTTTAGATATTTTTTCTGTAGAATCGAAAAAATGCTAAATATAAATAATATATATTCAGAATTTTTTAAATTATCAAAGAAAGATGAGGTAAGGCACGCCCTGTATCCCATTAGCAACTAACTACATTCCATACAATTTTTTCACACCTTTTATAAAATATATAGAATATATAGAAGATATGAAAAAATTCTATGGAATGTAGTTAGTTGCTAATGGGGCGTGGCTTACCTCATCTTTCTTTGATAATTTAAAAAATCCTGAATATATATTATTTATATTTAGCATTTTTTCGATTCCACAGAAAAAATATCTAAAGCTTATTTTGATATCTAAATACTGGAAATTGATGTTTTTCCATAAATTATAAATTAATACTGCAAGAATTATATGAAAAGAACTTTCATAAAAACACAGTAATAATACAATACAAGTATTTGTGATATTACCTTAAAATACTAACAATAAAATCTTTGGTCTCAAGAAAGATGACACTATTCTTCAGTCAGGAGAGCGAAGATCAACTTGTACTTGGACAGCTAAGACATTTTTTTTGTTATTTCCATATTTGAGAACGGCGAGTACTTACTCTGTGTCGCTAAGGTGTAGTTGAAAATCTTTTTGCTCGAAATACCTCGTTAGTATCATATTTGGTTTGACTTACGTGTCCATAGGGAAGACACTTTTATTTAGTCCTTTGAGAAATTTTCTTGTTGTTGGTACGTTTGGAGTGTTCCAGTTGTCCGGAAAATATATTACGAGGAAATGGTGAATTACGCAACTCCATGCGTTAGATGAATAATAAAATAACTGGAAACTACATTCCAAAATTCGAATAACTTTTATTTAATTGTAAGTAGACTTAATAAAAAATATGTGTAACTATATGCTAATTATGCTACGCGTGGATAGATATATACAGTAACATAAACAATGACTTATGTGATTATTTTAATAACACATAGTCTCAAAGTTTGCTCACTGGTGGTATTATTTGATTGACGCAAAAACGCCTCTACAATTTGGAAATACACATGTGCAAGTACAGACGTTCTTATAGGCACCCAGTGTAAAAATAAATTATTATACTTATAAAAAATATATAAACAGGATTAATATACTTAGGGGTAATCTTCTAAGTTTAAATACAGAGTGTTTCTAAAACGAATGAAATATAAAAACAATAGAATGGTTGATATGGCAACGGTACGACCTGTTATGGTGTACCAGAACGTTAAGTAGAAAAAGATGTTGGACCACATCGAAGTAAAGTTTAAAATTTAAGTGCTTATGCTTCAGAAACGCCCTGTACGATAAACGTTCTTCGTCAGGGTCATATCGCAGGTGGGGTCTGCAAAAGTTGTGACCTTGAAAGGCATCACGATGCATCGAACGATTGAACAGATTTTAGTCGGTTGGTAAATGTATATGTTTATAACTTTGAACAACCAACAGTGCATTGCATCACAATATATGGATATATTTAGTTCGGTTATTTGAACTAGTTCCCTCCGACTTATTAAATGGGATTAGTGTCCAGTGATCCGCAAAATGTACATTTACTAACCGCCTGCGACACAGCAAGAAAAGTGAAGTGAAATAAACACACGTGTTGCAAATTCGGGTCGATTGCTCTTGTATAACTGGATGGCGCGATTGTCTGGGCGTAACACTTTCCCCAATGGGCTGTTCGTAGAGGCCGCTAGTGTGTTACTTAGAGTTCGGAGTGCACGAAATCAGTCCTTTTTCAATGGATGTTTTTACGATTACGTTTCAAACAATAGGAGAAAATATCAGTACCGCAGTGGTAAATATGGTAAATTTTATAATCAAACAAGAAAGTCGGCCAACGATTTCTACGTTTTAAACAATACCGCTTAAAACGTAGGACGTTTGGTTTTTATCTGCACATCAAACGTTAATCTACGTCTCCAATCTCTCTAAACATGTTCGAGGGAAAGGACGTTCGCTTAAATTTACATACGCTGCGACACTCGTTCGCTAGGCGATCATCTTCCTCTTGTTTGAAAAACGCAACAATAGTGGTACTATCTAAAACTGAATATTATGACCCCTCAAGAACGCATCTATCTGACTTGTTCCGAGGGCACCCGTCTGATCGACGGAAGGCTGAACGTAATAAACGGGGGGAGCCTGCCTCTGTTGCTGCTGTTGCTGCGCCCTCGCTTTCTGTTGCTGAGCATACAGCTGCGCCGAACTTTGGAACAGCTGCTCTGCTTGCTGAGCTTGATATACTGCTTGCGGATTCGCTTGCTTAGGTCTTTGAGCGGTTTGCTGTAGTGTCGTTCTTTGGGATTGAGGCTGGTATACGTAAGGCTGAATGCGTTGTGTTAAAGTGAAATCCCCTTCGGTTTGAGGGAGGCTTTGGTAAAGTTGATTCTTGTATTGGCCTGACGCGGGGTCGTAAACTAAAGCTGAAGAGTATATCTGCCCCAAAGTTGACTGTGGTTTAGCCGTTACAGGCTGGCTGTAGGTGATGGCGGTCGGAGACACCAGGTTTTCCTGGTTGAATCTCTGAAATTCTGAGTCGAAATCTACTTGCTTATTTGGAGCAGCGGTAGCAGTTTGTGAGGTTAACTGCTTGGTGTACAACAAACTCGGTCTTGGGGTAACTGCAACTTGAAGAAGCTGGGGCCTGTACGTAGTAGCAGGAAGCTGTGTTCTCGTCGCGGTGGTTGCGGACACTACTTGTGGTCTTGGGGTGATGGAGACTGGTTGGGGAGATTGCCTGTATATTGACGGGGCCGGTGTATTGGTTTGCGTTCGTGGTCTTTGGTAGATTTGGTCGGCTTGTGCGGCTGAAGTTTGGATATATTGTGGACGAGAAAAGTACTGTTGACGGACAGGCTGCGAACAATTAAATATAAATTGGTTATTTGCAAAAATAGGTGCTTATCGCTTTACCGTAGGAGTTGGCCTGAGAATTTGCTCGGGTTCAGGTTGCTCGTCTTCGCTTTGTTCGTAGTTTGTCTGGAATAGGCTTACTGGTTTAGCTGTTACAGCACTGACTGGTCTATGAATCGGTCTAACTGGGCGAGTGGGATAATTGGCAGGAAGATTTGCGTTGTCGTTGCTCTCTTCTTCAGGAACTTCCTCTTCTTCTTCCTTAGGTGCATTTGGATCGCATGGGTTTCCTAAAATGTGTATTAAATCTCGAGCTGAGGATGTCGCTAATCGTTTTACCTGAAACGTATGTAAATTCCCGTTTATTGCCATCAGGGTCCACGTATCCGTATTTCCCGCGAACGACGCAGTCAGTTCCTCTAGTTTCCTCTTTAAAACTACCGTCAGCAGCTTCGTAACCAAATGTAAAAGATCCGTCGTCATTTACTTTGCTGTAGTTTCTGAAATGAAACCAATTATAAGAACTTGAACGAACTTAATCTATATTTGCTTACCTTATCGTTTGCACCGGGGGGCTCTTGGTCGGTTCTTTGGTTCTGTAACTTGCCTCATGTGATTTGGTGGATCCTCGAGGAATATAATTATCTTGAGCGCTTCTTGATGAAGCTGTAGGTTGTCCATAAAGTCCATTGTATTGATCAGCGGATGACACAAGAACAACTCGTTGCCTGGGATCTAATTGTTCATCTTGAGGTTCTGCCGCGTAGTACTGCACTGTCTCATCTGCTTCTTCCTGCTGCAATGGTCGCTGGACGCGTATTCTGCGGGCTTCAGTATTATATATCAACACCATTCCTATGATGAGGAGAGGCAACCACTGGAAATACAATCAGCGTCATATTTAGTGTTCATATTAACACTATCATAAAAATGTTTTTATAACATCCACCTAACAAAAGGACAAGGAGAAACTTTGTGGGGATAACTAACAATACGGGAAAATAGCGAGATTTTTTTTTGTTTTTTTTACGGAAATTTCCATTGAAATTGAAAATTTCTTGTCATATATTCAGTTACTTAATTTTAAATATAGCGAGACACCCCTAAAAGTTTTTAAATAAGGTCTTATAAGTATGACTTGGAAAACATATTGAGAGTTAAATTGAAATCCAGCAAGATTTTTTTAGCTCTTTTTCTTTCAGAATCTCTAAACCCATTTAGTTTACCTTATTAAGAAAAAACAGAAACAAATCATAGTTCAGGCTCATGTCTCATTTGCTTAAAATATTTAAAAATTAATTCAGCTTTGAGTATATCGAAAATGTGAACACCATATGGGGGATGAACCATTTGGCTTTGGAAAAATAAATATCAATGGGTAACAATGAGGCCGGTAGTATTCTGTCCGCTTTTTTGTTCAACATATTTCTTGATGAGATCTTCTTCCAAGCTGCGACTGTGACTGCGAGCAAGGGTTAAAATAAATGGGGAGATCTTAAACAATGCAAGATATCCCGACGTTACGGTTGTATTAGAATTATTGAATAGAGTCGAGAACAAATACCGACTTACCGAATAGTGTTCTTGGCACTTAATTTATGATTATTCCCATGAACATAAAAGTAAATAATAAAGTGACCCAATAAGTAGTTAAATTCAAGTATCTTGGGTGTTGGATCGCTGAAGATTTGGACAGGATGTGGAGGATAAAGCCAGAAACGAAAATGCAGTACTTGTAATAGAGATTTAACAAGAAATGGAATCCTGGGCCCTGAAAGTGACTACAATGAAGAAAATTGAAGCCCTAGAAATGTGGATGGTGAGAATATCGTGGCCAGAACATGTTTTGAGTGAATCCGTGTTAGTGCTCACGAACTAAGAAAGACCATAATTGGGAAAAGCAAATCGGCGTACTTTACTAAAAGTAAACTTGAACGAAAGGCAGGTCGAGGCAGGAGTCTTGGATGCAAAATATCCAAAAATGGACTTTAATGTATTTTCAAATACTCGCAGCAGAAAGACAAGAAGAAATTGCTGTGGTTATAGCCAACCTTTGATGAGAAAAGTCACATGATGAAGATGAAGTTCGTCAAATTTTCAAAACATTATAAACTGGAAACTTTGTATGCTTGAACTCGAATTTTATAGACATTACAATATTTAAATCTTCTCACTATTACTTATCAACAAAAAAAAGTCCATTGGTAATAGTAAATTAAAGTAATTAATTCAACTTTGAATTGAAATAAAATAAATAATTATGAAATCTATTATTAGGGTATGATTAAAGGAATTCTAATATGTAAACAGCACGGTTATTAACGGGTTACTAACTATACAGCAACATATTAACTTCGGGATTGCCTGATAATACTGTGCAAAAAGGAGCAAATTAAATATGTACACGCTTTTATTGTGAAGTTAAACGAAGAATATCGAGAATGGGGTTTAAGGATTAATGCCGCCAAAATAGGGTTCATGGTCATAAAGACCACGTACGGAACAATCGAATGGGAGTTACTAGATCCACCGTGGACACAGTCGAATTCAAAGTTCTTAGATGGTATGCTCATGTTTACCGAATGTTAGATGAAAGGTGGCCTACAAAATTTTCACAGTTCATTAAACAGGCAACCATTGAAAAACACGCGCCCATACCCAATTAAGTGCGTTTCTTCGTTTTATGAATAAAACACACGACGATTACTTATAATAATTGAATAATGTATTCTTGCACCACGTCCGTCTGCATCTTGTTTTTCTTTGTTGAGCAACAACGAATTTTTTCGCGTGAAATTTTTTAATTGCTGCTAACAAGAATACTCCATTGTTCATTATTAAAGTGCCTGTGTGATTAGGATACTAGAATTATTGTCTTTTCGGTTAAGGTGCGAATTAATTAGGAAGAAGTGATATAGTGACTCACGGGTTTGTTACGTACCAACTATTAGAATGTAACGATAGCATTTCACCATAAAATCGTGACTCAAATCGAACATATTATTCCGCAAACAGTTCAAACGTTTTAATTGATAACGTGATTGTGGAAATAGGAGCAAGCGGAATTTAATTAATATCGCTTAAGTCTGCGGCTGGATCACGATCTCTTTTAATAATTGTAATGGTTAAAGCTGAATTTGCTGTCAAAGGTCAAGGCCTACTGTTTAACATTAATTCCTATAAAAAATTTTTTTTTCTAAAAACTAAAATACGCGCAAAACTCTTTATTAATTGGTCCGTGAGTTTTTCATTCATTGTGAAATGAAGGGTTTCGGTTAATGTTAAACATGCATGAGAAATCGTTTTTAAGTCCAATACAACCACAAACCATGATACAACATGGTTTGTACAGTTAGATGTTTGGTTTAAAACTTTTATTGGGGCTTAAAAATTTCATATTTTTCCAGCATATCACCTGGTTTCTCTGGATATCACGTCTGATGTTGTCTTCTAGTGTTTGAAACGAATCTCGTTTATCGGCATAAACAAAAAATAGTGCAATGGTGTCAAATCGCAAGATCTAGGCGGCTACGGACTGATTCAAAACGAGAGATTTATTCCAGTGCTGTGGCCATGTGACAAAATCTTGTTAAAAATCCAAGAAGCAGATTCAGCTTGAGTATTCTGGACAAAAAAATTGTTCACGTAGTGGAATAACCACAATTTCAGTTTGTCTGTTCAGTCACGCGCGATCTGTCAAAAACAGAGCGCTGAAAACCGAAACAGCAAAATAATCACCCACTAGTATTATAAAAATCCGTGGCATCTAGAAGCAAATTATCCCAAGTAATAATAAGAATTCTTTCATTTAAAATTACTTTAAATGTATCATTTAACCCAGAGACAAGAAAGTAGAAAAAATAAATGATTTTCTAATATTTATTTACGTCCATTTTCGTAGATTGCAAAATCTGGTTTAAATTTAATTGCTGTTGGACATCTCACCGTCCTAAGCTTGGATTATGCACTCAATTCTAAAATATATTTTATTGTCCAGTTACGGCTACAGATGTTATTGTGCTATCAAGTTTTTAAAGTGTCTAAAATTTTAAAATTAACTGATTTGCGAATATGTTTCCGCTCTCATTTTGTCTTAAATTTGACCCCATCTAGCAACAAATCTCGAATTGAATTTCATATTAGTTATAGCATATTGATATAAATTTGATAGTGACGACGTTTTCTTGGGAGTGACAATTTGCATGTATTATTATAATCTTGGATAAATATTCACCTAGTTATTCCACTGGTCACAAATAATATAGTTCACTCATTTTTTTACCGACAAAGTTGAAAGCGCTATTTCAGCGCATTAGTTCTGAATCAAATGTTTTTAAAACAAAACGGTCTATGAAAAATCTACCACATTTCAAAGGATTAAATAACCTTTAAATTTTCAGGCCTTTGGTTTACAGAAACTCTTTTAATTAAGACTGTGACTATGTCATATTTTTACACAGTCACTTATGCTAGGACCAAATTTTTTCCTTGACATCATAACCCAGCACAACGTCTATGGGAATCAGGTGAACTCGAAAAATATATTTTGTTTTAAATTTAATAATGCACGCCAATGTCTATAGCAATCGTTAAAAGCTCGTCGAGAAGAAAAAATCTTAACAACCGCAACTGTGAAGGACGAATCTATTTCTAGGCGTGGTTCTTTTTACGATCGTTTTTGGGATCATTTCATGGTAGTTTAGGTTATGACGGATAACGATTAATCTGTTTTGAACATTTTGTTGCAAGTCATTGATTGTCGAGCGATTAGACAGAAGCGCTCGATACGGATGTGACCAAGAAATTTCAAGTCTGCGTGAATGCGGTTTTCAAGAGTTCATTTTATTCTCACTATTCTCTGAAGAATTTTCTTGTTTACGCCATAATATTCTCCGTTCCTCTTAGTTGGAAATTAGTCAGTATTAGATCTTGTTTTGCGTAACGGATTTACAAGCCTTAGCAAACAGGTTATGTGGAACAACTTCATGGTCAACAGACGTTAGTAATCGTCGTCGTCTATGTTCTTTTAGTATCACTTCCTTACTTCATATCATTATGCACAGCAATATATGAATGATTACGTAAGTTTACAATAAAATCAACTGTTGATTTCGCTTTGGAAAGTTATATGGATATTAAATACTACTTTTCAGTTCCGTTGCTTACAACGCATAATGACCCCTGACCATATTAAAACTACGACCGTGGACATTGTGGCACATTAAAGATAATTGTTCTTGCAAAACGTCAGCCTCAGTTCGACGCTTCATTAATTACTAATAGTACCGTCATTTCTGGGTCTGATTTATACACTCATAACGGGCAGAACTGGTCACAGGGTGCGGCATGATTGCTAGGTTTTCACGTTATTATTCTTGCACAGACATTGAAAAACTACAAACTAATTAAAAGGCGCCCAATATTATTCAAAAAATATGTTAATGCATTATGTGAAAGTTATACATTGCACATATTACCGTCGATGTAATTCGCTTATTTACTTATGTTTTATTTTTATTCTATTTTATTGGGTATCGCGTCTAAACAACTAGTTAATTCAAGGTAGTTCAACATTGCTGCGTCTCTCTACATATTTTGTGTATGTTACTGATCTAGGACCTTTTAAGTAAGTAGTTCTATACAAACAACTTTTGCGTTTATTTTCTTTTTGTTAAAATTAACCTTTATGGAGATAAAAGTATCCATCAGTTAGCTGATCTGTCCTTTAGGTGTATTTTCTATCATATTAAATAGTCACATCTGTTTCTTTGCCAAATTTGTTACATAGTTTTGTTATATATCTTTGTATATTTTTCTTACACTACGTGTGAGCTTTTCTATCCATTTAACTAGTTTTTCACTATTTCTTTCCATTTGGCATACAATTTTATTATTTTAGTAAAATAAAATTTTAATAAATTTATATATAATAAATATTGTACATTTAACTTAATTTAATTGATCAGGCATGGAGACAAGGACACGCATTATATTTTATTTAGTTTTAGTTATTTATTTAGTTTTTAATGTTTTCGCTCAAGTATTTTCTGATTGAAAATTTTCATTTTGACTACATTTGAATTCGTTTAGAAAGAAACATTATATATTATACTCCTTCATCAAATGTTAGCTATTTAAAATAACTTATCAAGATTTAGTATTTTGTTCCAAGGTATTGAATTAATTAATATGACGAGTGTAATTTTTATTTGTTTGTTTTTTCTTCAAAAACACGTATTCTCAATTCTCAATACCTTGTATTTTTTTTACGAAATCCACGTACTCCGATATCAGTTCTGAAAAAAGTAGCGAAAAGTAAAAGTAATTTCAACAGGCGAAATTCATTCCTTAACATATTAAACGTGTAAAATTAGCATCACAATGTGATCGTTTTATAAATTTAGTTACATTTGTAGTTTCGTAATTATCTAATGGTGTTGAATCAGTGGGCAGTCCAGTCAATATCCGCTTCACAATCGTAATGCAAAAGTCGATTAGTAGGCGATGCACGGACACGCCAAAACTTTTATGAGACATGCTTCTCAAGGCGAAAAATGAAACCGAAACTATCAATTACTTGCTTAATGTTTGTTACTAAAGATTTAGTAGTGCTTGTTTACGTTTTTTTTTTTGAAACCCAGTTTTGTTTCGCAATAATGTTGAA
This sequence comes from Cylas formicarius, assembly GCF_029955315.1. Classification (NCBI taxonomy): domain Eukaryota; kingdom Metazoa; phylum Arthropoda; class Insecta; order Coleoptera; family Brentidae; genus Cylas; species Cylas formicarius. Next base: position 24,993,340 of record NW_026844334.1, read on the forward strand.
AAGTCTTGAGAGAATCTTTGTGATGCGTGGGGTCGTAATTTTGTTTTGTCGTTGATATCTAATGTCGACACAATTAAGGAGACTATTAACTGAAATTTAATAAATAAGAACGTTAGGAGAGACATGGCAATGACCACAAGTACTATATAGATATTATTATAAAGGATGTTGCAAAAAATTCTCTGCAAATTTTTAGAGTAAATGGAATATTAACAAATAACCATAATTTGGTTAATTAACAGAAGGAGCCACAAAAAACTTTTTTTTATTATTTTAAGAAACATGAAAATTTAGACTACAAATAATTAATTATTAAACAGATTATTGTTTCTTCGTAGTTGTTTCTGAAAACCATCATTATTCCTTGAGATAGTTTGTTCTAACCTATGAAAATCACAAAAAATAACATATCAATTCAGTGAACATTGTTTGGGAAAATCTGAAATATGTACACTATTTCTTTTACTGTCAACCAGAGTACCAAAAAAGACAAAAATCTAAAAATAATTTTTAGATTATATTCTATTCTATTTATTTCGCGGTGCACCTAGAATAGATTAAAATTAAGCAAACCGAAGAAATTTCCGTAAAAATCAAAAATCGTTCCCGACCTGCTTTTTGACTTTGATGCTTCAGAATCTAAATGATATGATGACTATATTCCATTAAAATACCAGTTTTTTTTTATTATAAATATTTCACAGAAAGAACAGAACCACAGTTAAATATCTCTTTGAACATACACCCCTTTCGCATTTGGTGGACCTTGGCACTTTTAGAAATTTCTAGCTATTGTCGTGTTTAAGTTAGTGGTTTTCATGTAAGTCATGTAGAATACTGCTACGTAGGTAGTTCGTATTAACATATTTGATGCGGTTTGATCAAGATAATAGTATCCCTTTTAAAACTTGAAGACTATTATGAGAAACTTAACGGAAATGGGTTGCTAGCGACGAAGATACTTGAGAAAAATAAAGTAGTACAAGAACCAAAAGAAGTTTTCATGTCCGATAATTTAATTTTTAGTGGCTGTTCACGCCAATGACCTTATTTATTCGAACACTGTTGAAGTGTTTTCGGAGCGCGAGCATTGAAGATGCCAAGTGAGATTTTGGCGAAACGTCTGCAGGATTCCAGTCGGAGTTCAACGAGCGAACGGATGATATCCCGGAATATAGTGTCATCATATATATATATATATATATATATATATATATATATATATATATATATATAGCGAACGGATGATATCCCGGAATATAGTGTCATCATATATATATATATATATATATATATATATATATATATATATATATATATATATATATATATATATATATATATATATATATATATATATATATATATATATATATATATATATATATATATATATATATATATATATATATATATATATATATATATATATATATATATATATATATATATATATATATATATATATATATATATATATATATATATATATATATATATATATATATATATATATATATATATATATATATATATATATGATGACACTATATTCCGGGATATCATCCGTTCGCTTGTTGAACTCCGACTGGAATCCTGCAGACGTTTCGCCAAAATCTCACTTGGCATCTTCAATGCTCGCGCTCCGAAAACACTTCGAACACTGGATTTTCCTTTTTTATATTTAATGCTTCCTCTTTAGTGCATTTTTTAATGCTTGCTTTATTTATTATAAGATAAAATTTATTTATAAAAATTATGCGATATATTCAATCAAATTGGTTCAGCTAAAATTGAAAAGTTGATAACAAAAAATTTCAATCTAAATCTATGAAGGTGTAAAAAATAATACCACAAAGACATCTATTTAGACATTAGACATTCTATTTAGTGTACGATTTATGAAGTGGAATATTTCATCATCATTTGCATTTCTAGATATCTGTAATTTTAGCTGTGGCGTGAGTATTTACCCATTCAAATATAATTTACTACAGTCGTCACTGTTATGTATTGAACAAGGACAAATATAAAATTTTCAACTTCATCAGTTAAGGCCGAATTTGGATTGTTTTAGAGAAAAAAACTGTTAGAGTGTTCTAGTTATTTTAAAATTCAAACTAATATTATTTAGTTGATAGAGTTGTATTTCCTTATACATCTATGAATTCAGGATTTACCTTTTTGAATTTAGATTTCAAATAAAACAAATAATTGTTGCGTTTACACAATAGTTTTACATAGTAGTTATACCCTAGAGGCATAGATCCGGAAATGGTTAATTTCCTAGAAACGGAATATTAAATATTAAAAACAGAACGAAAATTCTACAATTGCGCTGATGGTGGTAATTTTCATCATTTCATGTTCATGATTTTTATTTTTTCTTACGAAAGCTGGGTAAGATACAAAAACAACTGAAGAGTCGAAGAAGCTGTATGTTTCGTGGCTTATTCGCAGTAAATGACAGAAATGGCAAAAAAGTCAGTGGCGTGCATTTACTTGACATACCATTCGTTAAGATATTTGCAGGGACTGGACTGGATTTCACAATTCCTAAAGTTAAACGCTGAAGTTCAATCTAGGTGAATAATGTAAGTCGTTCGAGTTTGAGTCTCTTAAAACGAGAATTCCTGCAGTAGACATTCCATAGAAATACATTTGACTAACGATCCTGCGGCTAAAAGCACATGAATTTTTTCGAGTCATTCGCAACAAGCGCAACTTGTGGGTGATGCTGTATAGATCTTAAGCCAATGAGCCGAATGAAAGTCGGGCGTACCCCCTTTTCTTGCGTGAATTCTGTCATGGTTCAATGGCTTAAACATAGCCTAAGCTGAATTTGGTCGCAATATTTACTTTCTACGCATTCAACGGACCGTGTCTCTGTTTAACTGCGCTGTTACCTACATGTTAAGCAACTCACGTTCTTTACAAAATGAACGCCGACGCCGAAAGATTGTATGGATACATATTTCAATTAACTTGGTTTTACTTCCTAATATTACTAATTACAAATCTTCTAAATACCTTCTGCGTCGGTTGTTGACGAAATGAACTTGCCGACGTTTCGCGAATCATCCTGTTGGCTTCTTCAGAGCTTTCAGTTTCAGTTAAGAAAGTCAACAGGATGATTTTCGTATTATTAATCCACAATAATATTACAGTACAGTACAGTATTAAATAATATTACAGTGTCTTTGAAAAAAATGTCTTTATCAAATGTTGATAAGTGTTGATAAGTGTTGTCGAAACAATTGTCATGTAAAAATATATAAATTCGTCAAAATTTGAACTTTTAGTTCTTATTTATTTTAATAAATGGATTTTCATCAAGTAAATGCCACGTCAGTTCAATTTTTATTTTGTTATTTGTTTTTTGTTATTTTGTCCTATAAATTTAAATGAAAAAAAATTATGAAAGAGGAAATTGTATAATGGTGAAACTTCCACGAAATTGTCTTATTCAATAACATTTTAAGTTTAAAAACGAAAATCGGGACTGTTGACCAAACGTTTATATAATAAACTTCACCTTATTCTGTATAGCCCTTAAGTTTTTCGCATTTGTTCTGAAACACCTGGTAATTACATAATTATAATATTATATTTTTCATCACTTTTTTATAGGGTCAACTGGCTCATCGATTAGATATTCAAGTTCCAACATTTTCGCATCCTATTTACCCACATGATGGAAACTTGCCGCTAGTTCTCTGGGCCATTTCCTTAATAACTTGTATGTTAAGTCTGTTAAGTTTATAGGATTTTCAATGATATTGAAGAAAGCGCAGTATAGTGAGGAAGAGAACATTTTGCCGTGGCTTGTTGTGCTATGACTCTTCATAAATTGGACAGTTCATCTATCGCTGCGGACTCTGGCGTAATGTATGGCGCTGTCAAATGCCTATCAGAACAATAACACGTCCGAATGACCTGTTCACAAGCAATTTAACATTTTCACCAAAATAATCTTTCAAATCATCCAAATTCATGTCCGGGTGGTAATCACCGATTGTTTCACGTATTAGTAGAACAGATAGGACTGCTTAAAACCGAAAGTCGGGGCAATTTTGGTTAAAAATGCAGCGGATAATAAATAATGCCTAGTATTTTTCAAAATTATTTAGATTGGGACAAATTGCCAAATAATCGACACACAAAAAAAGACAATCTAATAGACGTTGTTACCGGAATCTCTAGATAGCGAAATGTTGAAATGTCCCTGTTAGTGATTTCTAGTACGCAACTTCTTCATTGTAACTAAGGTTCGGCTGTGTTAATGCACATAAAATACGTTTGTGTTTATTATATCGTATGTGTTTATTATAATATATATGCCGAAGAAGACAAAGAATTGTAAGATATTCGCATGGAATGACCATGAAGAAAACGGATATTAATTATTGACTTGACAATAATATATTCTTAAAGCAATTCATTATTAGGCTCAACAAGTAACAATTGCTTTTACAAATAATTTTGCTGAGCTAATGATTGAATTTCAAGAAATCACGAGAAGAAACTAATAAGTACGAGAAAATATTTTTCAGGTGTTGTTAGCGTTATTGACTGTAGCCAAATCAGAAGCCTACGACTGTACGTGGGTTTTAGAGAAACGAGTTTAAAAAGTCCTTATATTTTGTAGATATTCTGGAAGATCGGTTTTCAGTCAAACGATTTTTTTAATTCTTAATTAACAAGATAGAGCTACTATTTCCGATATAAAATTATTTTTATTTAAATAATGATAATAAATAAATCTAGCACATTTGAGAGTCTAGTGCATTTATTATTTATATCGCGTGCCAACCATTAATGACAATATTTATTTTTTCCAACATCTTATAAAAAAACTAATATCAAAAATTGATTTCACATTAAAGATAGAAATTTTTTTCATCAACATTGCGTTAAATTGCAATTAATGAGAGTGTACATTTTTGCTGAGTTTAGTTTAGTCTAGTATAAACAATCAATAAATCGTATTATGGCATACCTTATCAAGGCCAATTTCAAGACCAATGTCAATGTATACTATTTCACTAAGCCGCAGGTGATTTCAGGCATGCGTTAAAATCTCAATTATGCAGATATTTTGTGGTTACGTCGAAAATATTGAATAATGAAAATTTATAAGAGATTATAAAATACTTATATTAATCAATTAATTTCGATTACATTTCCTATCAACACCAGAAGTTGTGGAAATTGATTTAAAAAATATAATTACAGCACAATTATTGAAATACCAGTAAAATCAATCAAAACTGGAATGTCAGCGACTTGATAGAAAAGTGAGGCAAATTTTACAAAAGAACTTAACAGCTGGGGATGGTCTTTTTCCTGCTCATTTACATATAAAGAAGAATATAATATATATAAGATAAAATAATTTTACCAATTTTATGTTTATTAAGTAATATACACAACCACAAATTATCTGCCATTAAAATTGAAGTGTATGACAAAGGAAACAACCCCCATAACCTTATCATTTTAAATAATATTTGCTTTACAAAAAAATTATGGTTAGCTAATTGTCGGTAAGTAACATTTAAAAAAAAAAATACAGTTTGAATTAATTTGTTATGTCTTTACAAATATAGGATTCTTAAATATTGTTTTAAAGTTAAATTATATTTTATTCATTCGGCAGATGCAAATTAGTTCTTTTCCTACGTATATTTTTGATCCCATAGGTAATTTGAGATATGACAATAGAAAGGGTACATCTAAAACAAAAACATACTAGTTCCCGTTTGTTCATGGATCAAGCTTGACGTATTGTAGAAAATCTCTTTATCCGGTCAATCATCAATCCTAACACTTGAGGTTGCCGTACTTGCTTTATCAAGGTTGGAGGTAGCATGAACTTTTTTTGGACTGCGCATAATAATTGCAACAAATCATTTCACTTATCTTCTCGTCGGTACTTGTGAATTCTCCAGACTGTATTAACCATGAATAATGGTGATTTTATCGTTGACCTTCAGCATTCAAATTAAAATTCAAAAACAAAGAAGTGAATATGTGGTAGGTATAATTAAAATAGCAATAACAATGTGAAATTTCTGATCGTTTTTACCGTGCCGCAAAAATTATGTATTTCTTTATTGATTTTTAAAATATCATTTGATGCGTTGGATAAAAAGTGGTGGATTATAGTAAACGGCTAAACTGCATCTCGACCATTTTATTTTATTTTTAAGGACAACAAAAATTGTGACTATGCTGCTACAATAGTGTTTTACTGCGGGCTATGTATGTATATTATTACAACTGTACAGATAAGTGCGTATTATCTATTAAAAATTGTGCTTTCTAAATTGTACGAAATGAACTTGACAGAATTCACATAAGGGAGACAATAAGCGTATTATTTCCCATGCACTTAGTAGAAAGTAAATTACTAGCAAAATGGTTTTACTTTATATTGGATATATAATTTTTCATTAATGAAAGTTCTCAGCTGATGCATAGTAATTGATTGAATAGATTGCAAGTAGTCATGACTTAGTGGTAAAAAGGAATTATTTCATAGTTGTTACAAGGAAGCTCGTTACTGATTACTTATCGATCTTCGAAATAAAATAATAACAGTCACAAATAAACTGGGAAATGCGAACCGAAAACTAATCTCAAAACAGCGAAATCATATATATCATATATATACATATAAAGACGGGTATGTCATAACACTTATTCGGCATATAGTAAATACGAAGATTTGCACAATAAATGAGGTGGCAATTGTTAGTAATTAAAAAGAGATTGAGTATTAAAATGTAGCTTAGTTTTCGAAAAATTACAATATCGCGACAGTAACTCTTTGTACTAAAAACTGAACGAGATAATAGTAATTGAATTATTTCTGTATGAGAAAAGAGCAACTATGTAAGAGAACGGGGTCCTCTCGGGGTAAAGTGGGTATCATCAAAATACGGAATGGACTTCTTACTATTTGTCCTAAGTTGTGTCCTAATGATCAAAATGCTCGTCGTGACGTGCCGGGGTCCGAGCGGGATCAAAGGGTTTTTTGCGTCAGACTGTCTCAAGGTGTTGCGGTTAATTTAATACCATCGGTCCAGTGGTGGTTCGTTACAACTATCAATTTAACATTTTTCCAAAGTTGAATCTTAAACCTTGAACATACGGTATCTGGTTAAGAACTGAAATTTGCAATCACGTTTATTATACAATTGTTTTTTTTATTTATAGGATCATCTTTTGCTTTGTGGTGAATAGATTCCATATTGGATGGATATCGAAATTCTTAAATCGGTATTTTACTAATTTGCTAGAGATAATATTACCTAATATTTCTTTTAAAAAGTCCCGGAATTCTTGCATTAAAAACATCGAGAATTTCCAATACAATTTGCAATTAATTTTGAACAAGTTTCGAGTCTGTTGTATATTGGAGGGCAGCGCTGATGTTTCACCAAACATGCTGTTGGCTTCGTCAAAACGTTGTCTGAAACAGGCAGCTCTCTGAAAAAGTTTTATTTTCCTAATTTTGCCATTATTCTTGGGAAAAGAAAAAACTTGGTCATATTGTGTGGCTGCTTGTTGCATTGTATTATAAACGAGTGGAATTTAAAACGAACTGATTGTATGTTTCTGTCGCCAGTGCGAAGATTGTATTCAAGTAACCATTCGATTTGCATACCGGATTGTTCAATTTTAAGGTTCAGTTGGGAATCTTCTCATGGTATTTATTATTCATAGGGAGCCGTCAATTTTTTTGATTGCTTGGCTTTTTAAAATTAATTAGAATCAAATCCCGATCATTTCATCAGTCCGTTTCACGTTGCACAAAAAGAATTTCAACAGTACGCCCATACCAAGAAAGCGTGCAATGTTTTTACCGTAATTGTGATATAATAAATATGATTATTATTTTTTCATTGTTCCATTTTGCTGTTTTTGTGTCGTTAAAAGAACTAATCGTAAGATCGTGAGCTCCGCAAAAACTTCTTTTGAGGTTGTGACTTACGCTTAAATACCAAATCACGAGGGCAAAAGGAAAAGGCATATGAAATCATGTGCAAAAGAATTTTTTACCATAACTATCGACAATTTAATTTCGTAACAGGTCGGCGTAGAATTAGACACGGCCATTTTTGTCTATGGCAAACTTTAGAACATTTTATTCTTATTTTTTATTATTACTCAAAGAGACAAATAAGACTACCCTCTCTTAAATAGGTAGACCTAAAAATCAGAAAAAGGGTGACATCTGAATCATTGTAAGAAAAAAAGTTCCTATGAAACCTGGATGCGAAAACTCTTCGTTCGGCAAATACATTGCGTTAAATTTTCTTTTAATTTTTCTTAAAAAAATGCGAAAAAATTTTTAGTACTTTAGCGACATTTAGTGTGTAAAGGTGATTTTCAGGGGCAAGTACAATTACTTCCCCTGAAACTTTTTGTGTCATGCCAGTACTGTTACTAATAAACTATTTTAATTGCTAGTTCTATTTTTAAAAAATTGTGTCATGCATTTATTCTGTTTTAACGTTTTTGTGTATCGCATTTTCGTACAGAGAGGGAATGATCGCAATTTCACACACTAAACTGTACTTCGCTTCATTGTTCTTAAGTGGTCATCTCCACACACTTATACTACGTTTTTCCAATGAAATATAATGGAATCTGTTAATATTTTAGGAAATATTTCTGAAAGAATGCCACAGTCCAAGTAAACACTGTCCAATTCACGAACTGCCGGCAGTCATGTTGAGCATTTTTGGTATTGGTTTTAAACATTACTTTATTTTAGATTCAGATAATGCAAATAACAATATACTTCAATATGCTTTATAAATATAACACAGAGCGAAAAGGACTGCATCAATTTGGAATTCATATTGAAAACTACGAAAAATCATGTTTTATCCCGATAAACCAGTCTTGGAAACTTTGTTTATAGATGTGTCTTATTTAAATGAGTGTTTCCTCAAATGATAAACACATTTAATTAGTTCCATAAAACGACTATGGTATTTAATAATTAACTTTCTTAAACAAGTTTTTTGGTATTGGTTCTTTTGACTAAGCTGCGTTCTATCAGAATTGAATAGATGAGTCGTAATAGTATATTATGCAACAAGTGGGGTAAACCACATTTGACTCACGAGTTTTAAAATAAATTGGTAATAACAATAAATAAACGAGTGAGTTAAAAACTTTACCGAACGTGTTGCATAATATACTTTTTCTACGACCGTTAGTTTTTTGGTGCATTTTCACAAAATAACACGAATACATTCACTGACATGACCATCAGAATTGACAAACGTTAAAATTCAAGCCCTGGGAAATATCTCCGAAAACATCCGATTGCTCCCAAACCCGTGCGGTAAAATCCTCGAAATGTCCGAAATAGCTCCGATTCATGTGAAACGAAACTGATGTGGTAAAGTGACGCTTTCCGCAAGCTAGATCGGTGTTTAATTAGGTATTTTACAGAAGGGAATAGAAAAAGAAATATTAAATATTAAACACTCTTTGAAAATGGACCAATAGACTGTTCAAGCTATAGTTAGTAGCACTAAATAAAATATAAAAAAATACATCCTTAAGCAAGGTTCTACAATTAATTCTAAAATTCAATTATGAAATAAGAAAACTATAGTCCATATCAATCGACGGAGCTTAAAAATCGGCAATCGCATCCGTTTCTAGAGTACTGAAATTAATTCAGTTTGGGTACTTTTAACACATATGCTGCAATGCGCTTTTTTTTGTAAACATTTTCTAGCTTATGAATATAAGTGTTATAACACTAAACGGGATAGCCTATTCCAACACTGACCTGACAAAAGCGTAATACGCTAATCCTAAGCCTTAAACGCCTTTAAATAACCATAAAACAATACCCCAAATGTTTTATTCTTATAATCATCGGCAAATTCCAAAAGTGTTAGAAACGTAACAAATATATCAATTACATAAATCGAAGAGAACACAATGTGAAGCCTGAGGAACACTTGAAACAACATCAATGTCCTGTCGTACTCTATAAGATGTTATTATTAGCCGTATTTTGCTTATTATTGAATTAAACTATGTATTAAAAAATGTATTTGTCCCAAATTCAATTGAAATTCCCATGTTATGATTGGATTTAGTAGATACCTATTATCAAATAAAATCAATCAAAACTAAGTATATCTTCTTTTAATTAATCACATTGATTTGAAAAATAAGAGGAGAGTTTGTTTTATTTGTCTACTTTCAAAATTTTATTTATTGAATATTGGTTTTAATATGCACTGTTGTTGCATATGTGGTTGCTGCAAACATTACTCCGTCTGCTGATCTTATAATTACCGATCCATTTTGACAATAAAATTTGAGTTTTACTCTGAACCATTTAATTCGGATTTTAAATTTTTTGAGCCACCTACATAAAGATATCAGACGGCGGACCCACTGTACCCTATACCCATTTAGTATAAACATAATCATTTAAAGTATTGCTCCACAATGGCGAATGCAATGTTGCATAAATTATGGGTGTAATAAATAGGATCAGAGTTCAATGGGTCAACGGCGCACGCACGTATTTTAACAATTTATTTCTTTTATGGATTTTATTCTATGCAAAAATCCAGATAAATCGTTTTGAATCGAAAATCCAGTCAGTTCTGCTATGCTTATGCGCGTTATCCCCGTGACGAAATCGGATTTCTCTTGCAAGTTTTTTACGGAAATGTTTAACCTTTTACCATTCCGACTCGATTAACAAGTAGCACTTTGCGTTGTGGTTTGCATTGTCCGCTTAAAGAATCGACATTGTTTACCTCGTCGGTTGCTTTGAAACGTGGGTATGGAGTATCTATTCACGTAAACGTTGATTGTACGTTGTCAAGAAATGAAGTTGGTTCCGGACCAACTGAATGTGTATTTTTTTAAATTATGAACCCTATTTGGCATAATCTAATTTGCTGAAACAATGCGGTCGCCGAGCGTATGCTACTGACATGTTTGTGGTAATAATCTTTTAACGGAAATGTGCAATATGTGCAGGGAAATTGCACAATGTTTGCCCGTGTAATTAATTATATATTTTCAATTATTTCAATGATTAACTACAATTGTTATTGTAACGTGCTACTGCCTCTAGAACCTAAGAAGCGAATCTACTCAACAATACATGTTATTACATTGACCTTTTTCTTTCTCTCTCAATATTAATGTAAATTATCTCTTCTGTCTTAGACATTTTTATAATTGAGTCGTGACCGAGTGAAGCAGTTCTAACTTCAATTTATTGCTTTTTTGGTCGAAAAATACTAGTTGTGTGTTGATTTTGTTTTCATTTTTCCAATAAGTACTTACACTTATTCTTTTACTTTAAAATCCCTTCGAAAATAATATACACTAATAAACTGTGTGATAGGAGAGGAGGGTTGACGCAATTGGCAAAATTTAAGCTCTCCATTTAAATGATAAATTCGTCGTGTATTTTTCTTGACGTTGCAGTGTTGTTAAAAGCAATCAGTAGTATTCTTAATATTCTTGTGAGATATTAAAGCTATTTTTGCTATTTGTGGCCAATTCATTGATTGCCTGGCAATTACACTTCCAAAGAAGTTCAGAAAATCAAGTTTTACCAAAAAGACACGGCATTTGTCTAAAGACTTCTTAGCAAATGTTTAGTAGAAAGTTCTGGATGCACCAGAATGTACACAGATGATGAAGATATCACCACAATCACAGTACCTCTACCTACTTTATTTTACGAAATATATACATATTTATAAAAGAGAAACTTACCCCTTTTTTAGCCAAATATTTTGGAATATACTTAACTTATACTAAAATACCAAACAAAGACGCCATTATAATACGTTTTTCAATATTGCCTGTTATGTATAAAAGTTATATAATAATTTATTAAGCTAACGAGCAAGGTAATATTTGAAAGAAAATGAGGTAACTAACCAACGAACTTTTGAATGGCCCGGTGCAAAAATTGCATGCCTGTTTTGTGTTAACAATCTACGAATTAAATGAACAGACTGATCAGATGAACTCAATTTATGTATAGTGTGTATGTAAATGTAAATAATTATAGCAATAATTATAAAAACAATAATTTTAAATTCATGTAGCAAATGGATATAAATATAGCACCGAATAATAGTCCACTAAAGAATATAAAGTAAAGTCGATAGGTTGATCCTTATAAGGTCATTCAAGCAGTTTATGGTGAGCTACTTCTAGTAAAATAATGGTCATTTTTTGAAACTAATCCAAAATTATTTATTTGGTACACAAAAGCAAATTGGATACTAATTTATCGAAAATATAACGTTTCAACAACAACAAAAAAAATTAAAATGCAAATGAGAAAAATATGTGCCCATAAAAATATTCTTTCTGGGACTTCAATATACTTTTATTCTATTGTTTAAAATATAATATAAACGTTGAGTTCATAACAAATTAAAATTTATAAATATCTGATCAGTCCATGTCATTTCACGAAAATGGCGAAAAAAATAAGGCACTCACTGTTCTTCGAAGCCACATGATGATTTCCCTGTGTATTTTCTATATCCGCAGCCGCGGCACAAAAACAATCCTTAACGCAATAGCGCGGTCGGACTAGACTGAAATTCCAGCAGTCCTGAAACGGCCGAGGAAAACGCTCGTGTTCAGCGGAATATGTAACAGTGAGAGTGAACTTCAATGTCTTTGGGTAAAGTGGCGTGGTCCGCTTTATAACCTACGGTGGGTTCTGCCGGTGAGGGAACCATCTACGTCGTTTACGTGCAAAAGGAATGACTAACCTACAACGTACATTTTTATCGGTTTTCCGTTACTGAAAAACGTTTTATTTTCGTGGCGTTACTAGTAGGGTAGTCGATATTCAGCATCCACAATCGCGGGCACCACCTATCACTTAAAGTTTCATTAATGGAATAAAAAGCTTTGCTCAAGAGACAGGTCTTTGAAATTATTCTATAAATCTTTATTGCAATGTGTGAGTAAATAGTTATTAGAATCGAATGTTCTTGTCACAATATCGTTTTTTCGGATAGATAATGAAATTGTATTGTCTTTTTTGCCAAATGAATATACATTTTTTGCAAATAGGTTAAGTTAAAATTATCTGATACAAAATCAATATTTTGTCTAGGTCATATGAATGCTTAAGGTTACAGTCACTAAAGAATTTCTCTCTGGATTCATGAATTTAAATGATTCGTGAATAAAAATCCAACGACCCTGAAAACTAACCAAACTAACCAAAATATCAGTCCAACTTAATTTATTAAAACCGGCATTTAGAAAATCTTACAACCCTAATAAAATTATAATATATTGCACCATATTTATAAAAGAAACACAAATGTTTTGAAATGTTCTTAAGTTATATTAGAATACCCAAACAAGAACGCTATTGTAGTACAAAAGTATTGCTATTATTTTTTGAATATTATCCATCACCATAAAATTTAATTATTATTTATTGACAAATTCATATTTTTTTTCTATGGAATTTAATTTACTTATTGTATTTTAGGAACTTTATATTCATCGCTATTTTAATCTTAATCTTAATAATAGTAATAATAATAAATATTCTTTAACCCTTTGACAAAATGGATTAAGTAGGATGTCTCATGCAATCCTTGAAAGCAAACTACCAGTTCCAGATATACAATCCTAATTACACATACATTCATTGAAATGAATTAACATCGGATATGCTAAAGCAATATAATAGGATAAAAAAGCTTGCAGACAATAAAAAAAGGTAAAAAAAGCTTATAAAACAATATAACAAATACATAGATAAAATAGATACTAGAAATGTACTTAAAGTACTTAATGTATTTAACTTGGTAACTTGGGGTGAATTGGAGGGAGAGTTAATTGTAAGGTTTGATAGCGTTATAGTTAAGCTAAAGTCGCTTTTAAATAGAGCTGAATTATGCTAGGAAACAGGTAACAGTTCCTTATAGCTAGTATTAACTTAATGAATATCTGAGCTACTAGTAAGTTTCTTAGATAATTAGATTTTCTAACTTAACTCGATAGTCTGAAGTCAGCCAGCGTGATTTCTCAAGGTTGACGGAAATTTAATCAATCTTACGAACATTATTTGAAAATCTGAACATTCTAGTAGCCAGTAAAATTATAATATAAAATATTGGAAAATATCAGAGAATTGGTCAGTTTTAACTTAAAATCTTTTTAGGAGTTTATAGAACAACTTTTGAATTAAAGAAGGTACGTCACCTTAAAGCAGAGATTACTACGAAAAAAATACACAATGATAATAAAATCGTTAGCAGCCTCTAAGCATAACAACCAAAGCGGCCAGAGCTAGTACTGAAAGAGGAAATGAATAAGAAAATCATTATTTGGGTTTAACGAAAAAGTTTTACAAAACATCCAAGAATTAACAAAAAAAAATTAATAAAAGTTTTTATTTGCGAACTGTTTGCACAATCATAATAAGTAACAAGTCTGTAACATGGTACTTTCCTAAAAATTTCAAGCTGGGGGAAGATGAATCGTATTATTTTAGAAAATTAATTTGGGCACGGAAAATTATTACATATACTGTTTATAGAGATCCAACAAGGCGAATGTAGAAAAAAGTGTTGGTGTGCTCAACATTTTCTAATATAAGTCCAATTTGTTTCGCTAAGTTTTTAAGCTGCTAAGAAGTGGAAAAATATATGCCATTTTGCTGGTTGTGGGGCCGATCATAAATTCAAAAGAAAAAACCCGCCGTCTTCTTAACTTGTCGCGTGCGATAAAACGGTTGTATTAGCGAAACTGCTTAAAGAAGCAAGTGAAATCTCGAAGGAAATGTGGCCGAATGGGATGCCGATTTCCTTTTTGGACAAATTTTTTCCGTCTTTGCCGTTTTTTACCGTTTCACTCGGATCATATTATGTGACTACCGGATTACACAATGATCTAATAAATAATATAAAGGGAACTGTTGTTGTAGATAAGCCTCAACTATTTTTAGTTAAATAATCGAATTAAAATGTTACAAAACCGGCACCTCATTTTCACAAATAGCTGTAATTAATCGTCAGCCGTTTAAGTGTATTTTTTCGATGACACCAATTAACTTATACATTTAATTTTTTAACTGCAATTTATTTACTGCTATATTAATGATTAACCCACCTTGTAAACGAGTAAAAATATTCAGGTTAACAGGTATATATGACTGAACTTGATTTTTGAATACCTGTTCGGTTAAACATCGGCCAACGTGGTGTGCAATTTTTTAAAAATGTTACATAAGCGCACTCTTCAAGACTCCTTTGCGCTTGTCAACGTGATTTTATACCGATTTTTTATTTGGTAACTGTTTTTAATACGGCTTTTGTATTGGATTACTTAGTGATTGTCACTTCATGTAAAACGATATACGGTTTTTTTCGTTTATTCCTTTATGTAGAGTTAAAATTTTAATTGTACTGGATGACACAAGAACGCGGGGCTACCCTATAACTATTAAACAGTTCAAAATATCTATTTACAATTTTTCAACCTTATGCTCTGAATTAATTTACTCCGGTTTAAGCAGAAACGATAGTAAATTTTGCATTATAACTGGCATATTCTGTATTTTTTGTACTTATGGATTTGTATCATTTTCGTCTATATTTTGACTTATAAATATTCTCTTTTTCCCTACTCTAAAATACCTAATTATGCACTGACGAAACGTGCGCGAAGTGATACTTTAAGATATGATAATAATACTAATAATAATAATAATGATAATAATAATAATAATATTAATAATATGACTTTATTGCACATCAATTACAAGAACCTATTATTATTTACATGAATTAATTTATATAAACAGAATACATAACGACAAAAGAAGATAGGATGATATAGTGAAACAATTCAATTCAATAGCCTTTTTGAATGGTGTAGGAGGTAAAATTTTAATACTAAGAGGAATCCTTTAAATAAACCTGGTACAAAAACGATCCCATAAAGAGTGATGTTTTATGTTTTATATCAATCTTACTAAGGACTCTCGCCACTTCGATTATTTCCGGTACTTTAGTTACGTGTGAGAGTTAGGATATTTTCAATTGTTTATAAAACTTGTGCCCCATTTCAGATAATTTCGGCATTTCTAAACGAAGAATTGACTGGACATAGTATGAGAGTGTTCAAACTTTCTTGTACCTCATTTTCATTTGTATTCGATTTTCGCTGTACTATTAGTATGGCGTATTTTATATGAAAAGAAAGATTGCTCTAAAGGAATTTTCTTGGCTCTTTTATTTCATTATTTTAGTTCTTGGGATACCACATTCGAAAAAGTGAAGTTGGACACACGCCAGTGTTGTGGATGACGACAAGGTTGTTTCTTCCAAATTTGTAAAGCACTACTCTTTTTTAAGTTTCCGTTTTAAAAAAATAGAATTGAAATTTGTCTGTTTGGTTAATTTGAGGGGAAGTTTAGGACAAACCGTACAACATTCGTGCATACAATGTATTACTAAATTGTAAAAATCAGGGAAGATCAGGAATTGAATTTTTACTAGTGTCGCCAAAAGGTATAGAAAATTGCAAATACAAATTCCTCACTCCAAAATATGACCATCTGACCTGACTTAACTCAATTCAAAACTGTAGGATTTCAGTTAAGTTTGGTTTTAGTTTTTCATCAACAATTTTTGAAATAGCGTTTTTTAAATTGTATTTCACTATTTATATAAAATTTCTGTTTCTCAAAACTTTAAAAGATAAGTAACGCTTATGAATGCCAACATTTTTCAGTAACATTCCATTGAAATCAAGGCGGTTTGTTTTTTTACCGTTTTAATATACTTTTCCAGTTTTGCCCAGTATTTCGTAAACTGCACGCTTGTCCTGCGTTGTTATTTTTAGGCATTTACAACTTTTAACTAAGTTACAAAAAAGCTAATAAACTCTAAAAAACTTGGGAAAATTACAAAAAACATTTAATCGGTTCTATTGAACTCTCGTCGTTTTGGTATTACGATAGACGTCACGCGATTAGACCAGCCAACAACAACAAAGTGTTGCCGACGCTTTCCTTTCTTTTCTGAAGACGTTTCATTTGTTTTGTTTTGGGTTCCTTGTGTAAATAAAACCATTGGAGAATAAATACTATGTATTCCAACAACTTTACTTCGTCTTATATCAATGCAAATTGCCAAAGATGACGACGCATTTTCTAAATAGTATGGCGATGCATCCATTAGTATAAAAGTTTTTTAAGAAAAATTAAATTGTGTCAAGCATTCCTTTGTGGTAGTATCGGTTAGAAACGCTCCATATATAAAAAAGTGCTGGCGTTTGATTAACCAGACAGAACCAAATTAAAGAAATATTTAACGGATTGCTAATTCTTCATAATAGATCATCATTGAGAGGGCTCAGTGAAAAAAAGTCTTCTTTAGTAATTAGGTAATGGCCAATTAAGAAAGCAATGCGCCTTCTTAAGATGCCACTACTTAGTGAATTCATCTGTGGACAAAATGAGTAAAAATGGACAAAAAGGGATATCACTAACAAATATTATGCAGGAAAACAGCGATATTATACCGGATAGATTTACATGGACGTCATTAAGCACTTAATCAACTTTGCGTTTTCTCTGACCAGATAAATAAAGTGAAAACAACTATGCGAAACTTTCATGCGTAATCGATAAATAATACATGATTTGAATACGATAGTGTACCGATTATGACTTGCAGTAAGTTTTGAAATAATTTACCCATATTGAATCAACTTAAAACAAGGTAGGGCAAAACAAGATCCAAAAATGTAAAACTACGACGACCTGTTGGTTTTTTTTTTAATTTTACAATAAGTACTTCAACTCCTTTCCCGGCCTTCAAATCAATCGCTAAAGGAGATTTCCGTATTAATTTTTTAAAATTGTTTGGCGCAGGATTTGACCGATATAGTATTAAAATGATATGACGTAACAAAATAGCGAAATCTCAATGAAAAATGAACATCGATCGGAGTTAATCACTTCGATTATTATAAACGAAAGTGTTCTTAAACAAAGCAAATTTAATTGGACTGTAAGAAATCAGTTGCGGGTACTACACAGTAACCAAAAAAATGTGGTAGACGATTTTGAAATAGCAAGAGAAACGTAGTGCTTGTAAAATTTTATAATCACTATTAAGTAAACCGGTATGTATATACTTATACTTACTTATTTAGTTTGAATTTTTGCAGTCATTTATCGTAAATAGGAAAATTATGCTTTTATTATGTTATGATTTGCATTTGTTGATAATACATAACATAAGTAATGCTATTTCAATTAAATACAGCAAACGGAAAATTTAGACGCAGTAAAAAATTCAAATCTAGAGTAAAAATAAAATTATTGAAATTATGTTGACATAAGTTTGTGAAATTTGAGTAGTATTATTAAGGATCTTTAAAGTCGTTTCTAATGCAAGGTTCATGTACAAGGTTCGCAAAATTTAAATGTTTCTGTGGAAGATCATTGATAGCTATAGGTAATATAGAAAACGGATGGTAGGTTTTTCATTGCTTTTTTTGAGAGGAATTCAATGGCGAAGACCAGAACTCGTTATCATCTTTTGTTTATGAGCTTTGTTTATATCATTCTTGTTGATGAAGTTATATTTTGAGTATCTTTCCTGAATAAAAATTATCTTAACAGACGTTGAATATATTTGTCTTTTTTTTTAGTTATAACGTAAAGTTGCTTTTTCTTATGTCCAGCTGACATTTGGCTATGAACTTATTAAATAGTATTTTTTTGTTTTTTATTTTTAAAATAGGAAAAGTAATATTTTGCGAAATAAACTGATTTTATTATAGTTTTTTTGACTATTCGGCTAGTGAGGTGAGTGTTAATTATGTGATTCATGAATGTTTCAATGTCAATTCTATAAGTACTAAATATAATAGTTTACAGTTTTTTATTATAAATTTTATTTTAAGTTGCTTCTGTGTATTGAATACGAGCCAAAATCACTAAAAAATGGTTACGTTTTTGCGTTTTAAAATTATGAAAACTATAAAACTAACCAAGTATTGTATATTACACTTTCGGAATTGAACATTTTAGTTAATGGGACATCTATTTTTATTCAACTCAGTTCAACTTTTGCAACAGGGTCGGCAGGTTGAACAATGTTTAATTTGGAAGAATAAATTTGCAAGACAGTGTGAAATCGCAATTCGTGGCACAATAATCGCCCAAAATACTATCTGCTATATTTGTAAATCTTTAGTCGCAATGTATGTTTAAAATTTTGCGATAAATCGCCAAATGAGAAAATTGCGTAAGTTGGCCAATTATTTCACATAAAGGCCCTTAGGCTTTGACAGGCGCGCACCATTGAAAATGTCATTCATTCCGCCTACCAGGCGAATAGTCAAAACATTAAAGCCACAACTATGGCAAAATCTATCTTTCTATCTATCTATATGAGTGGCATATGAAAAAATAAAATTATATGTTATAACCCAAAAACCAAAGAAGAAGAAAAAATTGCAAATATCTTTGTTGTAACTTGAAAAATAAGAACAAGAACACTGCCGACAGCAGATAGCAAGTTGTGGTTTTCACCATAGTTCTCACAGTCTCTGAGATGTGCTTTAAAAAGACTTAAATTTTTTCACCTTTTACGTGGTCCTAATTAACCTTTATACAATCCCTAATGACGCCTTTGTTAACATAACAATTATTTACTATAAGAATAATTCAAAGTTGACATAATGTTCCACTTTTACAAATAAACACGGCCTATTGTTTTATTTATTACAAGATTACTATTTATTGTTAAATAGTATAATCGCCTGAAAGCCCAGAATTTTAATAATAAAAATAAAGAAGTCACAGTTAATTGACCGATTTCTTAGACGAATGCCCCCTAAATGTCAAGCAGAACTTACAATTCTCATTGGACGGAGAGCCAGTTGGTTAAAAACTATTGAAATAATTATTAATGGCTACCGGAGATCCCTAGAATAACCCGATTTTTTTTTTGTTTGAAATACCTAAAGCAAAAATGTTTATTCGGAATTGCCTATTAAGAATAAAGATAAATTTAAAACACGGAGTGAATAAGACAGAAGATGATGCAAATTTCAATTTCAAAAAAACAGAATGATTTGTTTGTCATCGGAAAATTTGGTCAGCGCTCAACAGAATTAGAAGCAACTACCTTGCGGACTTGAGTTGAAGGTAGGCGTATGAACATACCAAGAAAATGAATAGTTACTCTTAGGTCGTGTTTAAAGCAAACGACCACAACAAAGCCAAAATACGAACTAGAAACGTTTGTGACAGGGACTTGAAATTGTTAGTAGTTTTTACAAATACGAAGAGTGTACTAAGTGTTGTCGGTACATGCACTTCAAAAGCGCTGCGTGTAATATATGTTTGCTAATATTCAAAATAAATAATTATTTACATATTTCGGTTTTTCTCGGCAACGGTATCGAATTTAAATGTTTATTATTTAATAGCAAATTATGCAGCAAATTTGATGAACGAAATTTTAGTCACAAGTTTATCAACGTGATACTATACTTATTCTTCGAGTTTTTTGGGACTTTTTTACGAGGCAGCACGAATATATTCGCATGGGTGATGTGAAGGTCAGAATTGACAAACGTCCCGATAAAAGCCATAAAGAGACATGGACGCACCGCAGATAGAATAGGATGGGAATAGATAGGCTAGCGACAGTATGAAACTAACATCTTAAAGTGACACTGTGCGCACGCAATATCAGTGCATAATTTTATAATTTAGAAAAGGGAGTAGATCATGCTAGATAATGATAGTGGTATTTTTCAGTTATGCACTCCTCAAGCATGAACAAAGTGTCACTTTAGGACTTCTGTAGCTAGGGTCGCTAGCTATTTGTGATATTTTTGTCACTGGTTTGGGAACTATTGTTAATTAAGTACTCGTTAAGCTGCGCTCCGCTAGTGCGAAATAAAACTCGTGACTAAAATTGAGTTTATTGTACTTGTATATTTTACTATTATGGAACTATAACTATAATTATTAGTGTAATGATCAGCTTTTCATGTTAACATTTTTTAGTCTACTTTTTCATATTTTCAAAAGGCGAAATAACCAGAAAAAACTGTTACAGAACTAACATTGGGGAATAAACTAAACATTACACTTGGAAGTGCGTTTATAATTTAGATGACGTAGACTTCAAAGACTTTTTCCGTTTTCGCAAAATAGTAAGAAAATCTACTTCGCAGTTGGCTTAAACCTTGTACGTACTTGTAATTGCATTGGAAATAACTTTTATTTTCTTTTCTAGTTTTAACAAATATTTTGCCAAACAGATAGGTACAAATTACAGCGTTATATGTTACGCCCTTGAAACTTACAAAATATATCTAGTGCAAATTAAAAGTAAATTGTTTAACAGACAAATCTCCTTCCACTTAACCGTTACCTTCATTTGTTTTGAACTGGGATACGCTCTTTTAACGGCACATTGTTCTTTTGACATAGGTGGGAAAACGAATGTAGAAACTGAATCTAGCTTAAACGTCTTTCAATACCAGAATAACAAATATGCATTAATTAATATCCAAACCGGTTTAATATTTCGTTATTTGCGTTTTGACCCCTAGATTAAAAAGGGTTTCTTATTTCGTAAGCCTCATTTCTTTCTACTTAATAAAAAAAAGGAGTTTAAATAACAATCTTTACAAGCAATTATAATTTCACACAGACAAACTAAATGTGTAGCAATCGTACGTTTATTTCTTGTTGGGAAATTGTATAGGCTTTACTTTCATTTTAAATTTCTCTCTCGCACTGTCTCGAATATCATTTTACGTCTGACGGAGCTAATAACGCGTTCATTTTGTTGATCGCAGATAAGATTTAAATTTTTCTAAGGGTTTATCCAATTGATCGCGGTTTGGTTAGGTAACCGCGCTTAATCTTTTAGACGAATTTACATTAACCACAACGCTTTTGTTTTTGAAGCTAATGATTTATTAGAAATGGACTAAAGACGTTTCTAGAATTGTTCCAAAAATTTTTAATCAACCCGTAAGTCTGGCGAGTGAGTAATAAATTTCCAGCTGTCGCAGCAAACAAGCGAGACATATTATTCACACGTCCTTGATAACATTCAAAATGCTATTCCCAAGAGTATTCTTAGTTTATGAATTGAAAAAAATAGAAAGTGCAGTTTGTATAAATATGAAAATCTCACAGCCGTTGTAATTAGCCATTGTAATACTCAGATTCTTGGTTATATGAAAATATAATTTTGTCAACTAAAAGTATGTCTTTAGATATATGAAAATCGAGTAATGAAAGATACGTAAGGTAATTATAGTAAAACGTGATAAAGCTTTTAAACACCAATAAGATAATCAACAAACCCCTCTCTAGCAATGTTCTTTTTGGGTACCGGTGAAGGGGAAGGAGGTCACCAAATGAACTACGAACATCGCAATGCAATTTTAACAGTATATTAACATAAAATCATAACATCTGTATTGCCTCAATTTTACTGATGCTGATTATATGAAAAAGTAATTAAGCCCTTTTGCCCTAGATGGCCAGCAACAGAAGTAACAGATAAACAAACAAAAAAAAGCAAACAAAACAAACAATTAGTTCTCTTAGATCTCTGCAGCTGTTTTTGGAGTTATTTATGCGAAAACTGTTTCAGAATATACTCTCTTTCTATTTTTAATTGCTGACATAATTTCATAACTGCTCAATTGCTCTCAGTTTTCAGACAGATAAAGTGTTTAACGGAAATAAATTGCTCAAAGCTTTGTATTATCCAAAGAACTTTATATCTTGGCTAATGATCGGAATACTATATTAGTTGAGTAAATTTTGATTAGTTTTGGTAAGTTTTGCTGAGTGCGGATTAATTATTAAAAAGAAAATTTCCTAGTGTCAGCATACCTACATTTACTTTAGATTTTTGTTTTTGAAATTATTTTTAAAGCTGCAATTTTTTTCAGTGTAAAGTAACGGAGTTTTTAAAAATGTTTTATAATTTAAATGACCCTTAAAAATAAAACATAACCAGAAGTTAATGTCGTCTGTATTTCGAATAACTTTTTTTGTAATGTTCGCTAGCAAAAAATAAAAAATTGGAACACCCTGTATGTGGCGAGTCGCTAAATCAAATATTAAAATCCATTCGGCCATACCGGACCGATTTGAAAATGTGCCATATACTCCTACTCAATTATACCGATAATCTAAAAACAATTTGTTAGAACAAAGGTGAACTGACTTACTCACCGAAGGCGTACTTTTATCGTAAATCAAAACTCCAGCGAATAATAACAGCCTGTTTCAGACTTCCTATGTGATTACCGCCTCGGGGCGTTATTAAAACAAAAAAGTATATAATGATTATATGTTGTTTTGGTGTTGAAAAATTGGTGCTCCGCTCATTTAGAAGGGGCGAAGGTTGTTGTTGGGAATTGAAAATTTCGAAAACGCAAGAACCTAGTCAGCTTTTGATCGTTATTTACCTAACTGTTGCGGAAAAACGCAAGCAGTAGTAGGATAAGCCGTCAAGTGCAGAACATTTATTGGCGCATGATTTCTGTAAATATTTTTTGCCCTAGGAGCGATTTAATTTGTAGATAATCGTTATAGGGAAACACAGCAAAGGTCACAGGAATTATTTATATTTCGAAAAGAGAAAAAATATTCTATGAAATAAATCTAAACCCATAAAAGTTCTTAACATACTTGTAAAATATTTGGTTAGTCTTAATTTATCGACCAGTGATGAAAAGCTCCACATTTAGCCTCTTCGTCGCTTGGATCAAGTATTCTTTCTCTCGTTAAGATCTAGTCATGCAGGGTGTGTATTGTTAAATTTTCGACCAAATGTTTAGGATTGAATTAAATCTTACGCCTATATCGCAAAGTTTTTGACATTTTTTGATACTGGAGTTAATTGGACAATATCGTAAAATTTTTTAATTTTATATATTTTCTGCATTTTTTATCATAATTAAGTGGGAGTTCTATTAAAATTAAAATCAAAACACTGGAGTATCAAATATACCAGACGTAATTTTCGCTTATTGTTTATTAGTAAAATATGTTCAGGGTTATGTGGAAGAGCATGTTGAACATCGCCGTAATATAATTCAGAATAATAGAGGCATTAATTATATATTTATTACTGTTTCAACGAAATATCAGATATGCATATTAAAAGCGACGAAGAGTCCGAAGAGCGAGCCTACAATTAAGATTGAAGTTAGAGTTTGTTAAAAAAAGTTTTTTACATGTCTCAGACACACTAATAGCTAAATATTATAGCTGATGCGTAATTGTTCTCTCGGCTAGTCAACAGTTTTATGTTTGCGGGAACGGACCCCAACAAACCACAATGACTTAATCTTAAATGCATCGAAATCGTAAATGTTCGCAGAATAAATCCGTATCAATAAAAAAATACTTGCTATGCAAGAACCAACAAATTTACGTCTCCTTGAAGCAAAGACAAAATATTGGAAAGAAAGAAACGTTGACTGCTGCGTTTTGCTCTGCCGTTTGATTATCGTTTTCCATGTGTTGGATAAATGCAGAGCGTCGTCTCTCGAATTTAGGTGTCCGAACTTTTCTATCTCGATGGCCTCACGTATAATCCTGGTCCTAAAATCAGTGCTCAAATCTTATGGCCTGTCTGATGTTGGTGATGGAATAAAGACGATGTTGTTTGTTTATTTCTTATGGCTAATCGATGTTCCTCGAGCATGGCTGAAATCCTCCTATTGGTCTGTCCCACATACGTCAAGCTGCACGATCCGCAAGCCACACTATATACTCCTTCTAGTAATTTTAGTAATTTTTTGTTTTGGGTTTCTTAATATTGCTCCAGTGGTATGATCAAGGTTTGTATGCCGTAGATAGATTCTGTCAGTAACCCCCTTCATATATGGCAGAACAGGGATCGATCTCTCTTGGGTTTCGTCCTGCACTCTCTGTTGCGGCTGCTGTTGTTTGCTTATTGTTCTGCTGATGGTGCGCCTTTGGTATCCGTTTTGCCGAAGACAGGTACTAATTTTCTTCAGTTCATCATCTCTGTTCTTCTCGTTCGTAAGCCTGAAGGACCGAGCAATTAATGTAAATACATTAATGTAAATGCCATTGCCTGTATCTGTGATGGGTGGTGGTGAGACTCAGCGTTCAGATATCTATTGGTATGTGTCGGTTTTCTATAGACCGTGTCTTCCAAGTATCCATCTTCGGTCCTTGTGATGTGTACATCTAGAAAGAGCAGATTGTTATCCTCTTCAAGTTGTATATGCCAAAAGTTCATACAACAAATACGTCATCAACGTATCTTGTCCATAGTTTTTGCCTCAGATTTGCCGTCTCTATTGCTTTCTTTTCGAAGTAAATTATGAAGAGGTTAGCAATCACAGGTGAGAGAGATTATCCCATTGCTGCTCCATCCACTTGTCGATATATTTTCCCGTTGTAGGTAAAGTAAGCATTTTTCAGATCTTCGTTCTCTTTTATAAGCAGGAGTGCCTCCTCTACTGGAATGCTCGGGTATAGGGATTGAATTTTTGACATAGGATAGGATATATATATATATATATATATATATATATATATATATATATATATATATATATATATATATATATATATATATATATATATATATATATATATATATATATATATATATATATATATATATATATATATATATATATATATTCTCACGTATTGATTTACGGATGGAAAAATGTGATGACACTATATTCCGGGATATCATCCGTTCGCTCGTTGAACTCCGACTGGAATCCTGCATCCGACTGGAATCCTGCAAATCCTGCATCCGACTGGAATCCTGCAGACGTTTCGCCAAAATCTCACTTGGCATCTTCAATGCTCGCGCTCCGAAAACACTTCGAACACTCAGGATTCCAGTCCGATGCAGGATTTGCAGGATTCCAGTCGGAGTTCAACGAGCGAACGGATGATATCCCGGAATATAGTGTCATCATATATATATATATATATATATATATATATATATATATATATATATATATATATATATATATATATATATATATATATATATATATATATATATATATATATATATATATATATATATATATAGAGTCAGTACTGCACTGTGTTTCAAGCGGAAATTTTCGCGTTATTGATGGCGGCCAGAGAGGTGCTTCGGCTCAACTACGGAAGCAGGAGAGTCTTCTTCTGCTCGGATAGTAGGGCTGCACTCATGGCGCTGAAGTCAGTGCGTACGCGCTCCTTGTTGATAAAGGAGTCCAAAGGTGTACTGAGGAGGGTGGCTGAGGAGAGAAAGGTCACGTTGGTCTGGGTCCCGAGTATCCGGGGCAATAAGGCAGCGGACGCCTTAGCCAGGGAGGGCTCCTCGCATATAGGGCCAGAGCCCCGCTTGGGGATTGCCCCGTGTGTGAGGCGGGGAGCTCTCGAAGCCTGGGCGAGAGACCGGGGCGCGGGGGGCTGGAGAGTTGCTCCGAGAATGAGGCAGGCGAGGCTTATGATGGATGGGCCCGCCCTTCCTCGGAACAGGGAGCTGCTTAGACTGACCAGAAGGGAGTGTAGAGCACTCACAGGGGCCTACACAGGACATTGCAGGCTTAGGAGGCATCTTTGCTTGCTAGGCATTGGAGACGACCCGGAGTGTAGGTGGTGCATGGAAGGGGAGGAGACCCCGTATCATCTGCTGCTCACCTGCCTTGACATGGGCAAGATTGGGAGTCTTCGGAACGGCCCTGATCGATCCGGACTCAGTGCATGGTATTGGGCTGAAGGAGTTGCTGGCCTTCTACAGGAGGGGCGGCATTCTGGACGCCCTCTAGAGCGGCCTGGGGGCACAACGGGCCCATCTGGTGGCCTAAGTGCTTGGACGCCCGCGAGGGCGCCCCCCTTCAATACCAATACCAATATATATATATATATATATATATATATATATATATATATATATATATATATATATATATATACAGTGTGTCCAAGATAAGGATGCACAGCATGGGGATCTCGAAAACTATAAGAGATACAGTGTCGGTTAAATTAGACAAAAGTTGCGCATTTTGATACCGAACAAGATCCCGTTTTACAAATTTGAAAATTCCAAGCCGTTCCGGAAATATCCGAGAAAAACCGAAATATTGCGATTTCGTTTTTATTATTTTTTAAAGCTATTTGAAAAGATATGAAAAAACGGAAAACACTTTTCCATTGGCACTTTTTAATCTCTCCAAATTGACGTTAACAAATTTTCATTACAGCGTTTCGATTCCATGGAACCACCATCAACTTTGATTTTTCTTATGGGACGGAAAAAAAGTACACACAGTATTAGGTTGTGCTTTTCATTGCGAATTCAACGATGTACGATACAATACGATTACTTATGTTTTTATCCAGAAAAATGGCTTTTTAATACATTTCTAGTATTTTATTGTAGTAGGCCATGAGATCCGAACGATGAAAGGCAAAAGAAAATGGTTGACAAGTTCGAGTTAATGTGTTTATTTATTTACTAACTCTAACTGTTCATTTAACATAACAACTAAATCCAACAAGTTAATGAAAAACAAATTCTATAACAAATGTTCGAATAAATGACCTCCATTTTCTAGGCATAAGTACGCCCGTCTCACGGTAGACTCCAAAACACGACTTAACATTTCAGGAGTAATTTTATTAAACGCTGCTCGTACTGATTGACGTAATTGTTCCTCGTTATCAAAACATTCTTTGAATACCTCATTTTTTATGTAGCCCCATAAGAAAAAGTCCAAGGGAGTTAAGTCCGGGGACCTTGGAGGCCAAGGTGTTTCACTGTAAGTCCCAATGTATTTTCCATCAAACCGTTCAGTTAAATATTGGCGAACTTCTCTGGAGTTATGGGCTGGGGCACCATCTTGTCGGAACCAGCAGCCTTGCACAGCGCCTAGCGGTAAATCATCTAAGGCATCTTCTAAATCGTGCCTCAAGATGTCAAGGTACCGCTCGGAAGTTAAGGAATTATTATAGAAAATAGGGCCTATAATCTTGCTACCAAAAATCCCACACCAAATATTAAACCCAAAGCGAACTTGATGTCTGGATAGTCTATTAACACGTGGATTTTGTTGCGACCAATAGTGTGTATTGCGCCTGTTATAAATACCGTTATTGGTCACCATACTTTCATCAGACCAAATCACTTTATATGGAACATTAAAACTCTCATCACACATCCTGGTATACCACTCACAAAAATGTCTACGTCGTTCGTCGTCACCCGGTTTTAATCCTTGACATATTCTGAATTTGTAAGGCTTAAATTCATTTTTCCTTAAAATAAACTGAGCTGTAGATTTAGCTACCTTATTCTGGTCTTCAATTTCTCTGGTAGAAGTTTGTGGATTTTCGATAACAGATTGTAGAACGATGTATTGGTTTTCTTCATTGGAAGGTTTTTGTCGGGATAATGCAGGCTTCTTAAATGATCCATATTCTTTCAGATTAAATAACAAACGCCGAAAAATACTCCTGTCAGGTTGTCTCCGCTCTGGGTATTTGTTAGAATACATACGCTCGGCTTCCACACAATTTCTTTGGCATCAGATGTAGCAAGACAGCATATCACATTTTTCTTCGTTTGTAAAATTAGAAAAAGACAACAACAATAAAAATACAAAAACAATAACTAAAGGAATAAACTTATGATCGACTGATAACAAAGACAAATAACATTAATGTGTCATTGAAATTGACTGGATGTCATTTTGTCATGGCCTACTCCATTTAAATGCTGAAATGTATTAAAAATCCATTTTTCTGGATAAAAACATAAGTAACCGTATTGTATCGTACATCGTTGAATTCGCAATGAAAAGCACAACCTAATACTGTGTGTACTTTTTTTCCGTCCCATAAGAAAAATCAAAGTTGATGGTGGTTCCATGGAATCGAAACGCTGTAATGAAAATTTGTTAACGTCAATTTGGAGAGATTAAAAAGTGCCAATGGAAAAGTGTTTTCCGTTTTTTCATATCTTTTCAAATAGCTTTAAAAAATAATAAAAACGAAATCGCAATATTTCGGTTTTTCTCGGATATTTCCGGAACGGCTTGGAATTTTCAAATTTGTAAAACGGGATCTTGTTCGGTATCAAAATGCGCAACTTTTGTCTAATTTAACCGACACTGTATCTCTTATAGTTTCCGAGATCCCCATGCTGTGCATCCTTATCTTGGACACACTGTATATATATATATATATATATATATATATATATATATATATATATATATATATATATATATATATATATATATATATATATATATGATGACACTATATTCCGGGATATCATCCGTTCGCTCGTTGAACTCCGACTGGAATCCTGCAAATCTTGCATCCGACTGGAATCCTGCAGACGTTTCGCCAAAAGCGCGAGCATTGAAGATGCCAAGTGAGATTTTGGCGAAACGTCTGCAGGATTCCAGTCGGATGCAAGATTTGCAGGATTCCAGTCGGAGTTCAACGAGCGAACGGATGATATCCCGGAATATAGTGTCATCACATTTTTCCATCCGTGAATCAATACGTGAGAATATATATATATATATATATATATATATATATATATATATATATATATATATATATATATATATATATATATATATATATATATATATATATATATATATATATATATATATATATATATATATATATATATATATATTAGTAATTTTGATTTCAGAAATTATTTGTTCACATCATATAATGAATAACCATAAATTTACAGATTCAGGAAAATTAGGTTCGATCTCACCAAACCACTAACCAAATACTTTAGATTGGCATCTGATTAATTAAATATAATCATGCTATCGCTTTTCTTAACTTGGACGCAACATTTGAAAATGTGGCGGCGAAATGCTTACTATAATCACTCTTTTTATGGAGGGTCAAACTTTTGTTTTGGAACGTACTTAATAATTTATCTAACTAACTAAAACACGCAAGCTCTTCGATCGCTTCTTTGAATACTGCTATCCGATCCGTTCTAAGAATATAATAAAATATAATTCAAGGCTTCGAAAAACTAACGAATGTAAGCAAATAATGTGCAATAGCAAATTGGCGGTTTTATTGTTTTGTTTTACAATCCGGACTCTTAAAATACAAATCATGATTGCACGTATTAAAGTGTTGGTTATATAGGTTACAGTACTTGAGTGAAGGTAAAGGCTTTTGTTTTATGGTCCGTTCAAAAAGAATAAAAAATTATATAGAGTGACACAAGATTTACTTACTTTACGCAAAACCCAATTTTTTTAAATATTTAGTTTGTTGAAACGGCCTGCTGCCTAGTCGAAACTGATGTCAACCTTAAAATTTTCAACAGAAATCTCATATTCCTCTCCCTAAACTCAATTCTTTGACGTAGTCTTTTGAAACTACTTCCGGTGAATGATGGCAAATTAAAAATTTGAAATACAAATTTCTACCCTTACTTTTTCTTATAGCTTTAGACAAATTTAGCTTTGGTTTGCTCTGTCCCTTATTTTTTTCTACAGCTTCAAACATGTTTATTTCATTTTTTAATTTAGAAAGAAGTGAATGACATATTTAGTTTCATTTAAAAGGATTTTCAACCAAGTATTGTGGGTAGATATTAATTCAGTTATTGAATAGCATATTAATGAAGCCATTGCCTATTAAATATACCTATGGTAAGGTGTAATTTTTGTTTATTAGCTCTAACTATTATATAAGGATCATAGTATTTAGGCGATTAATTCAATATTGAAAAATTGAAACCCCTACACGAAAAAAATATACTGTACCCACAGTATAACAAAAAAAGGTAAGTATGGCACCCCAGTTATTAATATCGAGAACCATAAGATAACTTGAATTGTGTTATTAGTTCATTGATAAGAGTTTAACTTAGCCATAGTTCCGAAGTTTAAACAGACACACAAAGGCTTCAAACGGAAATAATTTTCAAACAATTTTTTAAATCATTGTTTTTCTGTAATGTTTACGAAAATTGGAAGGTATTATATTATATAATTTGGGATGATATATGATAGAAAATGTTTTCCTTTACAGTTTGCGCAATATGTAGTATTAAATAAATTATTTAAATTTTCTCTTATGTTGTAATTGTGACAAATTAAATTGTAAAATTTTTCATTTGAATTGACAAAATTACATGCAGTTATTATATACAAATTCCTAATTTCAAGTGAATTCCCACAATACAAGAGATTCGTTGGATATAGTCTTGGTTTTCTCAGTAAAGTGTTCATGAGATAGAGATTGTTTGATTGGTGTTTCATATTAATTCAAAGGTATATAGCTTAGTGAGACTCGTGACTACGAACTTATTTTATTCTACTGTACTCAGAAATCTCAGTGGAAATTAAACTTTTTGTGTTTTATTTCAATTCAAAATTCTCCGCTAGGAACTAAGAGGTAAAATTGTCATTCCTTTTCTAATAAAACTTTTTAGAAGCACCGGAAGAGATTTTCAGCACGTGAAGAACGCTCTGCGTGATATAAATATATAAGTAAACATTCTTCACAGCTTTAAGTCCATGAAGTGATAGACCAAGATTGCGCATTTGCGTGATTTTTGTCTCGCGCGCGTAATAATAGGTTCGAACCACTAATGACAGAGCATTTCGACACCTGCAATAACCGTACTTTCAATTTGAACAGTATGCTATTATACGGGTTGTTCCGAATGTTCCAATGACTATTCTTAAATACATTTCGCTTTATACCGAAATGTCAGAGACCGCCGCTTATTTATCAAATTATAAAAGGACATTTACTTTAGATAATGTTACAATTAGTAGCACAAAATTGACAATCATGTCTTTACAACTGAGAAATTTGGTTCAATAATTCAATAATAAACTAATGGATGATTCTGGTCAATATTAGTTTGGCATCAGACTTCATATAAATGCACTTCACGAGTGACGATTATGAAAATTTGAGACCCTAAATAAGAATTATTCTTGATATAAATTGTGTAGAATACAACACATTACAAATCGAAAACGGTAAAATAAATTACGCTTTTGTCGGTACTATCAAAGGCAAGAAATTTTATATTATTTTTATACATCACATTTTGCTAGAATCGCATTTAAGAATTTATCCACTTTGGATATTAGAACCTTTCTAATTTTAATTTACATCTTTTTAAATGATTTTTAAATGCATTCTCCTATTCATAAGCTCGGGGATAGAGTAGGTAGACTCTTTAAAGTAGTACAACATGCTAAACAGAAATAGAAACAATTTGAAAAAATATACCATTGGAAAATCGAGTGAAGAATGTTACCATATTATCTTTAACGAACCTCTTTGTTCTTGAAATCGTGGTCTTTTAATTATAGATTTTTTATAATTCTAAGTTAATTCTGCCTTAAAGCAGGGTGTTTTAAAAAACATAGGCCAGGGCTTACATCATACTTGCCCGTAATTATTTTGTAGATCTTTGTAGAAGTCCAATAGGTAGAAAAAAATAATTATTTTTTAAAATCATGTTTTGTCACTTTTCACGATTTTTATTTTTTCGAAACCGAGGCGAGATACAAATAAAACTTAGGAGTCAAAAAAGTTGTAGATAGTTACCTGTATACCCAGACCAGCAGACGAAGCGCTAAAAGCATTATTTATATATTTGTTTGTTATATTGTAAAAGCGCTCTTAATTATTATAGCCTCTGTATCGGCTAGTCCAAATAAAACTTTAGTTCCCTTTCTGTGTTCAGAAATGTTTTTAAAAACGCTCTCCTAAATTAGGAACATTTAAGTACTTGTAGGGGCTTATTCGAGGTAAGTAAGAACAATTGCCAAGATACTTTGTAGGACGGCACTGGACTTCACAATTGTAATTCAATTGAAGCAAAATTAGCTCATTATCATCCTAAATCACACTGCCAAATATTAACAAAAGCCGCCAAAAATATTTAACATTATGTAAAAAAGCCTGGCCTTAAAAACATTTAACTCCCTGTATCTCGAGTAGCTTCAATAAATCCTTAAAAAAGCAACAAAGAATCATAAACGAAGATTATTTTATAATATTTGAAAATTATTGGATTTAAAAATGTATTATTAATTATTACAAACGCATTGGCGGCAATTCGGATAGGCGTATTCCATTCTTTTGCCGCAGGCAATATAAAATTTAGGATTTTAGCTAATAATTTATTATATATTATACAATCAATTATATAACCTTGTCCGTTACACCTATCTTGAGTAAAGCGCCGGTAAAAAACGGTAACACAAAATTTACATAATATTTGGAACTCGTTGTTCAAGTTTAGAACTGGAACTCGTGTGACGAATTTGTTAATTTTCGAAAAACAAGTTTCGTGATTTACAAAATTAGACGAATAGCATGAAATTTTAATTTAGAAAAAAATATATAATAGCGCATGCTTATATTAGAGCAGAGTAGTAGAGTGTGGTGTGTCCTGTAAGGATCTTCGCTAATATACAATGTCAAAAATATAGAAATGAATGTGATATTGCTTCGCAGTAATATGACAACATGCACGGCATAAAAATTGCACAACAATACATAAAAGATCCAAAACAATTGTCGGGTGTAAATATTAAATTTAAACTAAAAAATTCGGAGGTTTATTCAGTCGAAGTGGCAATCTTTTTCTGAATTTAAGATTTCCAAGGTTCCAATAACAATAAGTTTTTGCTCTAAAGAGGGTATGCTATTGGGATTGGTATTGGACAATAGAAGACACTGCTGTTACTTTTTTAAATATAATTCAAAAATAAAATCTTAATTGCATTTCTACAAAAAACTTATTTTTTACGTTGTATTCCCAACTAAAAAAAAACAAAACTTAAAAAAAAAGGGTGAGAGATAGGTATAGGGAAACCTGTACAAAATGTGCTTCATTTATAAATATTTTAGAGTGGTGCATTTGAATGAAATAGGGAGATTTATTTATACATATTTCCGATGATTTTCAGATTTAACAATGAAATAATTCGTACAAGGGTTTTATTTAACATTTTTATATTCTTGAAGGAGAAATTTTTGAATTTAATCGAAAATATTATTTGCTTAGTTACTCAATGACGTTTCTACCTCGTGTGAGTATTTGGAGCCATATCATCTCAGCCTCCTTTCCAAACTTGATAAACGTTTCACTTATTTTGATTCCGCTATTTACTATTAGATCTACATCGTCTGCAAAGGTAGGTTTGGCGCTTCTTGATGGAATATTGAAGTTGATGCTTCGATTCTTGCATTTCTAATTATGCTTTCCAGAATTTTATTGAAGAACCTGTTAACAGATGAAAATCGGTAAAGAAAACTGAATAGGCTGCTTATCCAACTCACAGACGTCCAACTAAAAAGTCCGCGTAAGTCATCCATAATATGACTATTGTTGTGATGCAAATAGGACTGCTATGGTAACCACGTAAGGTTGGATAAAATAATTCCCGAGAGGTGCTACGAATCATTGGTGTGTGAGATTATCACATCCGCTGCCTTTTAGCGTTGTTTAGTAACAATAGATAATACTATGAACAAACACACAAAACAAGAAAAAAATGCACCCGCCTATGATATGTTTACATACACATGTTTACACTTGTAATTCAAACTTCCAAATTCATGTCAAAATGCAGAGTATTACTGCATTTCTGACACAGTCTTTGTAACAACCAATATGCAAAAATACCTTTTCACTATAAGCAATCACAATAAGCAAAATTTGACGTAGTACAAGATGTACGTGAAATCGAACATTTATTCGTTGCAATTATTAAAACAAGGACTCTTCATTATTTTGT
This sequence comes from Cylas formicarius, assembly GCF_029955315.1. Lineage (NCBI taxonomy): Eukaryota > Metazoa > Arthropoda > Insecta > Coleoptera > Brentidae > Cylas > Cylas formicarius. Next base: position 25,028,239 of record NW_026844334.1, read on the forward strand.
GGGTGTAGTTTAACGAAATATTAATTAGACATTTTGTTAACATCTATTGACTTAAACGTCTAATTTACCTATCATTTGTGTATCGGGAAAAACCCAGGCGATGTTCACCACTGCCAACGTTGCCTCAGCCCTTCAAAATATTTAAAGCATGTTAAAATTAAAACAATGCTGTCGGTCTTGATCATATATCTAGGGTCTAACTAGTGCATGCGTGATGTTATTGATAAAAAACAATTGTATTTAAAGAAATTAAATCGGTGCTGTAAGAGCAAACCGTCTCCTCATTCAATAAACAATAATATCTTTATAAATATTTAAAGCAGCTCATTGAAAATGAATATTTGGTAATATTCTGTGACACAACAGCAAAATTATCGGTTACGAACGCTTTAAAGGAATTTAAATTACAAGTGACCTCTCGAAAATTGCCAATCAGAATGTCAATGGTTGTTTGCTTTTGAAAAAAGAACGCTCCGAATACTGTAATGAATTCAATACATTGTCTCGATGCAACTTTCGGTTGCAAGAGTTTTCGAAACTATCGTCTTCTTAATTAGCGTTTATTTCGTATTGAAATTTTGCTATTGTCTTCGCGAATTAAGTCGATCGCAACTATTAATTTGTTCTCTGTTGTTTTAATTCGTCCTGTAATCGGTTTTAGCTCCATTACAACCGAAAGGCATTGTTGTTTAACGATTTGAGCAGATGGTCCAACTGAAGTGGGGATCGCTGTTACCCTTGTTACTTTCGAAAAATCGATGAAATCGATTCTTTTCGAAAGTATACGCTCTCCTCACTAAATATATCGGTAACGGCAGGTCCTAGAGGACCACCATTGGTACAGAAATGATTAACGTTGAAAAAACAAAAAAATTGTTTTGTCTGTCTGTTCTCCGTTCTATGTTCCAGGGTTTTGCGACGATAACTTCCGAACGGCTTGAGCTACACGCTTCAAATTTTGCTCCTTTTTAACCATCCACGGGCTGCATAAGACATGTAAAAATGGCTGTGTTGAAGCTTCGGCTTCCATCATTTTTTTTTTCTATTTTCGACTGTTTTTTGGACGTTGCTATGAAACACGACAAGTGGCAGGCAAATAGCGTTTGGTGCCCTAACGGAACCCATTGAAATTGGGGGGTGGAAGGATCGGAAATAATTTAAAAAAAAATAAAAATCGCGTTTGCATGGGTCTAAGAAAAATATAATTTCTCTAAAACCGTTAATGCAAACAAAAAAAATCTTGAACGAGAAGACGCACAAGGTTTGGCTCTACAAACTTTTATTCTTGATAATTTTTCAAGAATGTACAGAGTGAGCTGCATATTCAAAAAAACTGATAAATGGGTCCCCTTAATATTAAAAATAGGATAACTAATAGGTAACTAATAGACTGTATCCTAGATGTTAGGTTCCTTTACATGACGATATAGCCCATATAGACAGCTAAAACTTTTGTAGTTAAGGTTTTCACCTATTGTATGGGATGCTCGCGATATTCCGTGCAATATAAGAAATGCGTTAAGTGTGCTAAATTTGTAGATATCGACTTCAAATTTAGCAGACAAGTAAATGTCCTTGCCCACATTTAAACAGTAGAAATTGGGGGCAATTAATTTTCACCAAGTATTTTTTAAAAAAATATGAAATTTTTTTTTGGTTATTTTGGCTTCCACAAAATCATGTTTTTTCCATAACCATTCACCCGATCGGCCAAATTATTTAACCACCAAACGCGGAAGATATGGTGCCATAACATTTATTTCAGGCATTTTTTGGTTTATCTACAAAATAAAAAAAACAGAAAAATGTTCTTTTAAAGAGTAAATTATTAACCGCAAATTAAAAATCGTAAAAAATATGGCTAATCGGTTCAAACAGTGTTATGAGCCTCATAAAGAGCTACAAACGCTGCTCGAGATATTTGAAAAAATCCATATGAAAATCATTATTCCGGGGGCCAGTCAAGACGCGATGGCGTCATTGATTATTACGATCCACTGCATGGTTTCAAAAAAAACTTATTTTTAATTTCCGGATTTTTTCAAATATGTACAGGGTGTGTCGATTATGGGTAAAAAAAATCTAAAAAACCCTGAAAATTGCCGTTTTTGTGGATAAATTATTAATCGTAAATGGAAAACTATAAAACGGGAATAATTTGGTTTAAGCAGTGTCATAAACTGTATCGAGAGAGTTTCAGGTTTCGACTATATATATAGGGTGCGCGAGATACTTAGAATAATATCATCGGAAATCGTTATTACTTACGTATTTTTTATATATATCAAAGTTTGTCGGGACTTTTGGCGATACGTGAAGGATGCTATATACAGGGTGTATGCACAATATATTTACATCGATTTTGCAAAAGTTCCATAGTGGTCCGCAGGAGCACGATAAAAAAACAATGCGTCCCTCTAGCACAAGAAACTGCGGAACGGCTTCTTTTTGAAATACTAAGCTGCTTCGCTCTGCGCGCTACAAAATTGCCCCGCCTAGTAACGATTTTTCGAAATCAATCTTGTGTGAATGTATTGCGTTGATTACTAAAATGATTATATTCTGGCTTTTGGGTGTTTCAGTGACGGACAAATAAAGGTTATTTTAAAGTTGCAACGTGTTTATTTGCTTATTTTCCATTAGTTATAGGCAGGACCACTACTAGTGTCATAGATATATTATTAAACCAATTACTCTAACAAAAGTGTTAGAATAATTTGTCCCGGCATAAAAAATAACCATCACTATCCTAAAAATAAACCAAACCTTTTAAAATGCTCCGTTGGAGTTGGTTAACTTTTGATTTAGCAAGTCAATATTTCGACTCAAATTAGTTATCCTCGACGCTTTGAGAAACTAAAACATTAATAATTGCAAGAAAAAATTTGAAGCACATTTTCAGGTCAGAAGAAATGAAATTAAGGCATAGATTTTTAAGAAAAGCTGCGCAATTTCCATTTTTTAATTAAAGCTACGCCGCATAAACATCATTTTTATCAAATTTTTTTTATTGAATTTCGTATTCGTACTTTCTTTCTCTGCTTTGCCTTTAGTTTTTGTAAGAGGTTTTCTTTAATTTTTATATATGAATATTGCTAAATTATATTTAGTTTAACAGTTTTGTTGAGATCCATTTATTTACAATTTTTTCATAAAGAACGAAGAATATTTCAATGGGCATGAATTTGTATGTTTTCACCATGTGATTCAAAATTTAGTTAAAAATATTTTACCCTCGGATTTTTTAGATAAAGGAAGACACCCCTTCTCATAAATATAAGAAATATTAGAGTTGTAATAATAATAATTCCATTTCTAAAGACTGTTTCGAAATAAGTATTGTCTGCTAGTAGACAGTTGGCTCTAAAATATATCTAAATAGTTTTCATTTTATATTCGTGCTCGCGTCAGAAAAAAACAACGACCACCATTACACTTTGGTTGATGAGGATTTATGAGCAGTACCGAAGGCATAAACAGTCGCTTTAATGTCGATTGATAAAAACAAATTATCAATCCGAATCGCGTTGTGTAAATCAATATGTCTTCGGGTATTTTCGTTATTCTGACAAAAATTCATACCTATACTAAGATTTATAATTTTACATAAAAAAGGAAAAGGTTAAGTGTTGGATCTAAGCTTAGTATCCGAAACTACAGTTAATATAACTCCCTACATAAATATAGTTTCACTTACTATATTTCTTTTCTAATTATTCATAAACCAAATATGTGAAAAAATGGTAATGAAAATATTGAACTCTTAATATTATGTGTTAAATGTTAATAATGCAAGCAAGCAGAAAAAACAAATCAAAACTTTCGTGTTTTAAACACAATTCTAAGATGAAAATGGTGAAAGGGTCTTCTTAAATTTGACTTGCATAAACACTGAACCCTTATTGCTAATACTAAAAGTAAAATCCAGTATTGTTGATTCCTCCTGAACTAGTACAACGCGGATGGGGCACTCGAATGGTTGTGTATGTGAGAAAATAACTTTTGAGCGCTTAAAAAACAACGGCGTGAAGTTTCTAATAATTGCTACCACGGACATCTACACCCTGTATTGTGAACTATGGTGATATGATTATATTTTTGTAAAACTTTAATCAACATTCAACTCAGCGGAGCTTTATTGTTTAAAAGCTTCACACACACATTCGCATGAACACAAAAGACCGCAGTAGCATTGGATTAACATGGAACACGCATCGGTGGGTTGTCTCCTTATTCTAAAATTACAGACCGCAAGAAAATACTTTGTTTGCAGGACAACAATTGACCTTATTGCGTAACGGCGTCCTTGCCCGATGACTTATCGTGTAATAATAGTTCAATGGTTCCGTTTGCGAACGAATTCAGTTGCCGTTTGCCCAAAGCTAGCACGAGCATTGCATTACTGTGTACGGTGTAGTTTATGTTGTAGAAAAGTAAAAGGCGTAGGCTATCTAGAACATTTCGTTTGTTTCGGGATTTGGCAATGTTTGACATTTAACTTTTTGCTTCCTTATATCGATATAAAAGAACCGTTTCTCTTGTAATTTTGATATTTGCTAAGAAAAAAGTCGTACCGTGCTACAATTAGGAAAAGTCCTGACAAAGTAAAACGGCAACCTCTGATTTCAAAACACAAATGAAAACTAATAAGAAATTTTCACTGATCAGCCAGTTTATTGTGTAACTAATGAAATCCGCATTTTTTTTACTTGCAAATGTCGCCTGTATCCTAGCGGTAAGGAAAGAGTACCGTGCACGGATCTGATAGTCCGCTATTAATTCGATGTTCAGAAATATGTAAAATAAATTTAATTACCTTTTTTGACAGCTATTCGCGAATGGGATTTGATATAAAATGTTGGTTGTTAATGGTTGGTTGGTTGTTGTGAGTTGACAATTGAAATTAATATTAAATTATGAAAATTGACTCTCTCAGCGAATAAGCAGTTCAAATAACATATTATGAAAACGGACGTTTTCATAAACTTGTTGCCAATTTTTAGCACATCCTCATCTTAGAAGTCTAGATTGCTGACAATAAGTCCGTTTCAACATATATGACGGCTGCATCTGGCGTAACTTTATCACACCAAACAAAAACCCCTAACCAAGCAATTGACCTGAAATAAGTAAATTGTAGATTTTCAAAAAGTTTGCGCAAAGATGTTGAATAAGATTGTCCATGATAATGCTGGCTGATAATGTTGGCGGAGAATGTATTTCTGTTTCCAACATATTTAAAAATAATTTGGTTTGGTTTCCCATCTATCTACTCAGAATCTGAATCAGGGTACCCCTAGTGTTATTTATTTGTGAGGGTTGCTTTTTTTGTTTCAAACAGTGTACTCAGCTCTAAAATGCCATTCAAAACAATTTAAGGGCGTAGCCTAGTAGCGATTCCTTACAAATAAAAATATCCCCACACGAACATTACGGGAAATACTGTATAACATATTGTGGAGCAGATAGAAAAATTCCATCGTCAAACTGTCGTAACAATAAAAGAAAGTGTAACAAAATTCGCACAACGTACATATTAATAGAAGGCCAAGCATTTTTAAAATATTTAAACAGCATATGCTCTAATAAAAGCGATTATGAAATCCGGTAATTAACGACACTTTCGCCTGAATTCCTGTATTCCTGTATTTGGCGAACTTGCATATTTACGGAAGATATATTAACGTGATGAAGTGATAGTCGTAATAGAAATTTCATTTTACCAGAAAATATCCAAATAAAAGTATTCTGCAATTCAACCAGCAGCTGAATAAAACAACAATAAAAAATTTGGGTGTTAATTACCAATGACACATATTGCAGTAATTGAAATAGACGGATAATATAGTATATGAAACTCCTAGTGTGCCAACTATCGGCCAAAGTGCGATAGTTTGATCTATAAAGCGTGTATAAAGTTTATATGACCACACCAAAATGAATAAATAAATTCTCATGTTTTTTAGCCGAAGTTGAAACCAGGAAAGATAATATAAAAATTAGGAAGATAATAATCAACAATATTTTTCTTGTATTTTACTTTAAGAGATGACTTTCTTGATATTTTAATCAGCAATCCGCTTATTATTCAAAATGACTGAGGCTAAATTGTTTTCTTTAAACAGGTTGTAATCTCCAACGATAATAATTGTGGTGGAAACATCAAACATATTGCCTGACTTAGGCAACCCAACATACCATAACTTAAAGAATACAATGCAATTACTTCCTTATTATTGTCAGTTTCTTCATGAAAAAATGTGTTGTTATTTTAGTTTATTGGCTAGTTTATTCCGTTGGTCATGTTAACAAATTATTGATGTTTTGTAAGACTAAGACCACTATTACATTTTTCCTCTTCTTGGGTATTGTGTGTGTTACTTTGCAAAGAGGATACTTATATGTTCTTTGATTAGGTCTTGGGCGCTGCAAAGTAAATCGTTCGAGATTTTAAGCTGGGAGAACTTAAATTTCAAGGTGTGTACACTGTGGCCTATTACTGTGAGAAATTGTTCGTATGAAGGTGCTGCGTAGTAGAGGCCAGATATTGAGTTTTTTATTTTATCGGTTCTTAAAAATGTTTCTCCAGCATCACGTGGTTGTATAATCTATTTCATCTACTTCAATTCTAAATATAATATCGGAACCTACCTTAAATGGACTATTAATAAAGAAATATGTAAGCAATTTGGAAATTAAGGAATGAATAGGTCTGGAGAGTTGTTAAAGGTTACCGTTCTAATTGACTGTTGACATCTACAGGTAAACGTCAAAATTGTGTGAAATGTCATTCTTTTACGAATTTTGAAATATATTTTAACCAATCTTATATTTTAATTAGTTCGACAAAATTCAGCCAGATTACATATATATTGTATATTAGCAATTAATGTATGTAAATAAAAAAATAAATATTTCAGGATTAGTTTAAAATAGCTATTTGGTTCTTTAAAACTGTTATAATATACAATTTGCTTAATACTTAAAATTACTAAAATTTATTTTTTACATATTTATTTCGTAAAACTACTCATCATTTTTCTTTCTTATAGTGATCTCGCTTGCAGGAATAAAATAAGTAATAATTTATAGTTAGTGGGTAAGTATCTGAAACAGTTAAGTGGTATTCCCTACAAAATAGCAAAATTAATCACTTATATTTAGTTTTGCAGGTAAAACTAATATTAAATGTGGTTCACAAATTCTATAAAAATATAACGCTAGTATTTAAATAAACCAAATTCATATGTCAACCAAATTTAAGGATGCTCACGTAGAAAAGTACTAATTTTCTATATTCATCAAGTTTATGTAAATATAAAATAATGCCAAATCATTAAATAGATTTTTAGTTAGAAATTTGCAATCGCTCTTGACTTACGGTGGATGAAACGCAGAAGCAAACAAAAAATTTACATTGGTAAGTTTTAAAAATCAAATCAATTAAAAATGTTTATTTACAAAACGTTCTTACACAAAACAAGTACACACGCAAAGGCTTACAATTCTAGAACAGCGCTAAAAACGTGACTAAGTTCACACCTACATGTAACCTAAATTCAATTACAGTCCAGAGCATTAGGATATAAAAAAAAACATGGCATCAAAACATTAGTTAGGTATTTACATAAATAAAGTTGATAGGTGCTCGAATATGCCAGCCAGTTAGAGTTAAAGTTTCTGAGCGTTTTTTGAAAAAAATTTAAAATAACTAAGCTAACCAGCAATTGCTTATTAGATGTAGCCAAAACTGACGTCATGCAGGGGATTTGCATTTGAGCTTTGAGGAAGTGCATAATCCTTGCTTAATTGATCTAAGATACTTCCTCCGCTACGTCCACCGAACGGATTACCCGACGAAACTGGTGCTGGCACCGGTGCAGGTCTAAGAGAAAACAATTTAATAAATAGGAAAATTCTACAAAAAGATTCGGCTGTAGCTTTTGTATAGGGCGTGTTATTGAAAAAATATCATATAATTTATTGAGTGTTCAGAAGATTCCGGATAATGAAAGGGCTTATTGTGACCTTCATAACTGCAATACCTATCATGCAAACTATTGTTGCTACCTCAACGGAAAGTACTTTAGCTCATAATTGACTATTGTATAATAAATAAAATAATAAAACAATAAATTATAAATGACAATCTGAATAAATAATTTGCAAACATATTTCGTGGTTCATGGCTGTGTCTGATTTGTTTACAAACTCCAACAACGGAGTCATTTAATTAGTAATAAGTAAAATAAGCTGTATGTGATAAATGGATTTCACGTCAAACAGGAGTTGTTGATCCCAAATTGATAATTGTATCTGTTGTAAAGTTGTTATTTTGTGAATTTGCAAATTAAGTCGACGGAAATCAATCATCAAGCTAATCAATTTTTTCAGTACTTCCTTTTATGAAAGTAACTAATACTGTTATAAGCATCAACCATTTATAGTGGCGAGAAAAAAAGTTTTGATATTTTCTTTCACGATCCAAAACTAAATGCAAAATTATGCTGTTAAAGAAATATAACCAAGAACCACAAATAGTTATACCTGTTATTTATGTTTGACAACAGTAAAAATATTGTGATTTCAAACAGTTTAAGACAACTTAATTGATCTAGAAAGTTTTAAAAACAAAATTTTTAGGAAACCTTTTACTGCGCCAGAAGATTAAGAAACGAGTAGAGTTATACAAGTTGCAGATGCACATCGGTTGAAGGTTTAATTTAATTTCATTTTAAATAAATCTGGTATGGTGTTTGTTTAACTAAATTTTTTTCCTCATTATGAAATAGACAATTTTTTCCAGATTAAATTGGTGAGTGTAAAAACATTTATGCAAATAATAAATGCAGTATGTTTTATGTTGTGAGTAGATAAAGCTAAAATCTCAAAACTAAGACCCAGTGGCACGACAAGCACTTTAGTTGAGTTCAAATAAACTTTATTATTATTATTATTCTCGATTACTAGGTATCCGTTATAATGAGTATTTTTGCCGTATGTGTCCATCGGCCCTGAGAATCACTCAGTAAATTATATGATGGCATTTTAGTAACACCCTGTAGTTGTTTTCTTAATAACGCCGCGCGTTTGTCAAACAATCAGAAACTTCCGAGGCAGTATAAAGAAAACAACTGATGGGAAAAGAGAAACAGATTTAATGTAGAAAAGAGAAATAATTACAGAAGAAAGTTAGAAAGCGAGACTTCAGAATGTCAAGTTGAGCACGGCAATGGATTCCGAGTTACCACCAAATGGACTGCAACATAAAGGAATTTTAGTGATAATTCAGACAGAAGAAAAGTGCGTATCAAGCGTTAAAGGAATATTAAAACAAAAGTTAACTGTAATCTACCTGTATTGAGGAGCTGGCGCTGGTCTAGGGGCTGGTCTTGGGGCGTATTGCGGTGAAGGTGGTGGAGGCGGAGCTGCAGGTTGCACGAACGTCAGTTTGGGAGATGGTCGTGAAAATCCGCCAAAATCATCGAAAGGAGCTGGTTGTGCGTTGTAGACTGGTGCGGGTCTAGGAGCCGGGCGCGGCGCTGGTGCAAAAGATTGAACTGGAACGGCTCCTAAAATAAAATATAGTTAAAAAAAAAACATATACATAATCTATACCCTTACCTGGAATATTAGCTCTAGGTGGTACGGGTGCTGAACTTCTGGCGGGCGACGCCTGAAAACTTTGAGGTCCAGTAAATTCAAAGGAGTTTGCGGTTTGCGTCAGTCTGCCTTGAGAATATTGATTGTTGATGGTATGACTTGGACGAGGTGGAGCCGGCTCATCGCCGTTGTCGGCGTATTCGGGAAGAAGGTTGCCATTTTTGTCAGTCGTCTCGTCGACTAAAGTGGGAGGGGCTACTGTGATGCCTGTGATTGAGAGCCACAATAATCCGTTTGATAACCTGAGAATGGGCTATAACATACCTTCGCCAGCGGGTTCAAATCCGTATTTGGTTGCGCCATATTCGATAACCCTTATTTTACCAACATCATCTACGTAGCCGTATTTTCCTTTGACTTCTCCGGTTGGAAGCTTGGTTTCGATTTTGAAAGAACCATCGGCGGATTCGTAACCGTACGTATAGGATCCATCTTCGTTGTGCCTGCAATAAGCCTTTTGGTGAGAGGTAAATTATCTTTTATGATTCACGGCCCACAGGTTAGCCGTTAATAAAATAAAATCGTTCAAAAAATTTGGTAATTTTTTGCATAAGCTGTTATGTAAAAAATGTTGTTCTGTTGCGTATATATAAAAAAATCATTATTCTATTGTACTATTTACAAATCTGGATTTCTCCTATGTCGGTAGCTGATAAATCGAACTTGCTGAGGTTTCGTTCTGTTGACCTCTTCAGAGCTAAACTGAAACTGATCAACAACCGAGGCCGAAGAGATTACAGCTATTGGAACGGATAAAAAAAAACTGAAAAAGCGAATAATTCATGTATTGAGATAAATATTGAAAAGAACAAGCGCTAGTTTTCAAACATCTTGGAATCCAAAAACCATATTTTAGTCATACGTTTTTGCAAAATGTGTCAATTTTGCATGTTTCGCGTTCTTTGTGTTCGATTTTCAAACCAATGCAAACTGGCTTGGTTTTTAAGATTTAGGAGGTGAAACGAAAAATGGAGCCATTTCATATTAAACACTTTGTATAGCAATGTGATGATGAGAATAGAATCTCATACATATTTTATTATTATTATGGCCAAAAGCATTTCAAACTCTTTTTAAGTGGTATATTTACTCACCCTAAATATCGCAGATATCAAAAGCGTACTCAGAGATGTTTATAAAGTGTAAATTTTGAGATCCAAGCTAAATGTATTATAAATCGAAAAGTTTATATAAGTTTATTTCAAAAATATATACTTAGGAAATTATAATTTTTTTAAAAATATAAAGGGTGTAACATTAAAAAAACTTCGGCTCATATCTTAAAAATTATGGTTTTTGCGAAAAATCTGAATGCGCAACAAAATTCTATTTATTACATTTCAAATGCAAAACTAATTTGAAATGGACGGCATCGCAATAACAAACAAAAATGGAGATACTGCACTAACTCCTTAATAATTGGATTCAAGGGTAAATAAGGGTAATTTTAATTTTTCTTTATGAATAATTGATGCGTATCAATTAATTAAAAGATCCTTTTCCATCATTTAAATTTAAATTTAATTTTAAACGCATTTTTTAACGTAAATACGAATATCAAAATATTATGTAAAAATAATCAAGAAGTAGAATTCAATTTTTTTTTACGGTTTGGGCTAATTTATCATTTTCGGTGAACTTCTAACCTGTTATGGATCGTGAATCATTCTGAAAATTCTTTCATCACCTGTCAATCTGCTTGAGAATCGGTACAGGTGTAGGTCTAGGTGCGCTGGACGGTCCCGAATAATTTGGTTTCACTTTGGGTGGGGCAGGTCGTGGCGGTAGCTGGAGCGGCGAAAAATCAAAGTCTTGGGCGAACGTTGCCGCCACGATGGCGAGCACAGTCACCTGTATTACGGAAACATTGTCGGTATTATTTACGCCTGATGCAGGACGGCTGTATGACAATGCGTATTGTGTTGTATTAGATATTTTTTAAGCACCAATAAAAAAGGAAAATGTGATATATTGAGGGTCAGTTAAAAGTCAAACGCGTCATTGAAATATCAAGCCACTTCACTGGGCGTTGGCCGTTGTAAAACGTTTGCGTTTAAAGACTAATCGAGCGAGGACATTTCCTTGTTGCCGATATTTCGTGCCAAAACCGGACGATCTTGGTACATAAAAAACCGCTTTGGAGATTTTGTAAAGGTTATAAACCGGACGTCAAATTATAGGGCATGCAGTCAAGTGCTTAAGGTCGTGTCATATTCTGCCAGACTTTAAGCATGTGATAGGTTCGCAAGTCTGTTGGAGATGCATTTTTCAGTTTTGTGGCGACTAGAGGATAGGATCAGACTGGAAAACATTTATGGACAGCATGTAAAATCAAATTTTAGAAAACAGAAATCCATATATAATTTTTCGTACAAATTTTTGCTGAAGAGACCTGGAAATGTTATTGTAGAATGCAAAACGAACTTTACAATGAATCAAAATACGAATTTCACGTGCAAATGCAAGGCTACGGGTGGCGCGACTTGGGTGAAGTCAATTTTTGAAATATTGCGATTGAATTAATTAATAAATCCCGTTCGAAATCGCAGTTATATATTATGGAAATAGTTTTCTAACGAATAATATGCATATTAAAACCGTTAATTTTTAGTACTTACGTCACTTCGTAGTTCCCTATTTTCAAAAATTTTCACTGTCGAAAAATCGATTGACTAGAAACCTTGGAGGGGTTTTAGTATGATTAGTGACAAAAAGTCTAAATTAGTTTTAAAAGTTGTGACGATCATTTATTAATATGGTTATAAAAATATATTGATTTGAATTAATATTATTTCGCGTTATAACATTGATTGGCTAAGTTAATTGTTACTAAAGCTGTTGAGATACGTTAAATGCATATAATGTTGAACGGTATAAAAAATATAGGCATATTTTAATCTTGAAGGTTGGACCCCACCCAGCATATTGCACTGCAGCACAACAATAATTATTTATTCTTTTTGTACATAGAATTCGTAAATGAACATTGTATTCATCAAACCGATGCATATATACCTATGTTGCACCCTTCAATAATATTTTTTTAGAATTATACTTTAATAAAGAATTTGCTTAAAAAATTTTTTTTTCCCTCTTCTATTCTATGTGGTAATTTATTATAAGGAAATTTATCTTAAGACCATATAAAAGTATTCATAATTATAATGTCAAAAACGTTTCTAATTATATCTCCTTGGAAGAGCCTGTTATGGAGTATACCGATCTGTATTCTTTTTCACTCTGATTCCGGATTTCTGGCATATTTTGATATTTAGATGATGATGTGAGCCTGGGCAAACACGTAATTAACAGGTTTAACAAATATTTGTGTCTACCGAAGGAAATTTATCAATTCAAAAGCAATTTATTTGCATTTATAATTTGGTTAGTAGAAACTAATAAATATTATCAATACTACGGCTGGAGTGCTGAAAGTACAGAACATAATTTTGAAACTGGCATTTAATTATCTTAGGTTAACGAACGCGGACAGATTGTAAGATGCACTTAATTGTCTTATACTTAGTAGTATATTGGAGTTTGAACAACTTGATTAAAATATTTATCAAATCTAAAATCTATACAAGTATACATGTATACAAATATAGTTGACATTGTTTCAAATAAGTGAATCTCTCCAACACTGATAAATGATTTTAAGTATTCTCAAGGCCAGTGTTATTAAGCACTGTTTGGAGGATTTGTTATATATTATTGTATTGATTTAGAAATTCAGACTGGTACGGAAATATATAGTTAACTGCTCATAAATAGTTCTTGAGCCTTACTGGAGAAACACTGTGTCGCCAAGAAAAATGCAAATCAGTTATCAAGCTCATTCAAAGCAAAGTATGCAATACGAATAACGCTTATACGATTTCCTACACACATTATTCCTTCATAAAAAGGAAAATTAAGTATTATAAATTTTGGTTTCTATGATGTCACTTAAAACGCTTTCCATTAGATGTATGATGGTCTGATGGTCTATACTGACTTTCAGAATTTAGCTGTATTGTCAAAAGAACAAAGAAATCTTGAATATTTCTGTGTTGCTGAAAAAAAAAATCGAAGTTACTCACCCGCAAACAAGCCTGTAATTAATTATCAATATTTATGGAGTACAAGCTAACTTAGTAGAATAAAAAATATCAATATTATTTAATGGGCTATATTCATTACATCAACAATTCAACGTCCTGTCACTCATTTCTGGGGCAGGACTCACCGCAGACCTTCGGCCAATAAAATGAAAGGGTCCCAAAAAGGATTGGCGTGAATGAGAGAAGGGAGATTGTGTGCTACTCACGTATTTCAACATGTCTCGTTGACGAAGGCACCGCACTAGAGTGGTGCGGGGGTCGACAATTCCGTTTTATAAGGAGACCGCGCGCCGCTGGAAGAAGGGGCAAGGTCCTGTGACAAAACGCGGGTTGTTCCTGTTGCCAATGTTACCAACGTTCCAGGATCCACGTGCGACTCTAATTTATTGGGATTACTGGTAGCTGAGATTTGTAAATTTTTCGTCGGGATGTGGGTTGCCGACCAGTATTTTGATTTTAATCAAAAGCTAAAATAAGACAATAGAGTAAATATCTTAGTACTCCATTTGAAATTAATCAAATAAGAATAGAAGAAAATAGGGTAGAATCGCTTCTAAAATATATATAAAAAGTACTGAATTTTTCGATTGACGAGCCACAATCCTTAAAAGCGAAAAATATAAATATTGTGATAATAAGTGTCCCATAGTCAAAAGGGTATTTTTAGGTCAAAAGTTATAATAACGAAATGCTTCGTTTTCGAGGTACAAACTATCATTATCGAAAATAGCGAAACCTCGCGGGGTATTATGGGATGAGAATTTTTTTTCTTAATTTAGGTCTTACTTATGGAGAGCGCTCTCTGCATGACTTTTCTCACCTGCAATGTCTTACGACTTTTTGCATGACCACGTATTCCACTTGTAGTAAAAAAAATAATTTCCTCAATCATTTTTATATGAAAAATACCCTCTTATTAGAAATTGCTAGAAGCAAACGTTGTCGAAAGATTTTGGTTTGAATTTCACTTGGTTGTGCTTATATTAATCAACATAAATTGCTTTTAAACAACATTAACCAGATGAACACTAAATAAAAAAAAGGGTGAAAAAATCAGATCAAAATTACAATAAATAAATTATAGACAGAAAACAAAAAGGTTAATATTGTTAATAATCTTTTAAATTCTCACTAACATAAATTAAAAATTTGTGAGGAGCATCTTCTTTAAATCTAACCAGGTCTGTTGCCAATTTATTCTGTAATGATCATTTTCAAGATGAGCAATATTTTATTTCTAGAGAAGGTATTTTCAATATTAAAATTAATACTCGTATGGCCATTCATTGTCTTTAAAAACCAAGTCAGTTGTCACAATATATGGGCCATTTTTGGTTAAATGATATCAAAATAATTTAAGTTCAAAAATCTCATCCAAAGCTATTACATGGGATTAGGTTGGAAGAATTGGAATGTCTATCCCCTCTCCATGAAAAACAAACGTATCGTACGGAAATTTATAATATAGTTCATTTAAAAGACAAATATTGTTTGTTGTTTCTTTTCTCCTTATTTTTAATTTCCGTGTCTCTGGTGTTGAGCCATTAATGTTAATTTTTTTAAGCATAGACGCTTTCAACAGCACCTTCCCTTGGAACTGAGCTGTTTATTTCTGCATGTTGTGAAATTTGATCTGCCATATATAATTTGTAAATTGAAATAATAAACTTTATTTTCATTATTACTATTATTATTATTATTATTCAATTATCTCGAAAACTTAAGAATCACCCTTGTGAAATATTGGAGCCTTTGTATTGTATTTGTATTTGTATAGTCCTCAACTTAATTGTAGAAGTAATGGTTGCCATTTTTACTCGCAGTTGTAATCAAATTGTATTTCAATAATAGTCTAATAGAATAAAAAAAAATTGAGGCCATCATGGTTAAAATTGATTAAAGTAAAAACAAATTGCTTCGAAATTTTGTAAATCTATTGCCAACATGTTATTTACATTTATTCTGATTATTGCTTTCTTTTTATATTTAGATTTACAGTTAGATGTTAAAAAAACGGAATCTAATCAATATATCTTGGATATTACAAAACTAAGCAAAAAAATTGGGATTACTTTAAGACACAAAATTTTGCTTTGAAAAACACATCTCGGCCTGTTTGTATAGCTCGAGGTATTTTTTATCTGCTAATCTTTAAAAAAGCTTATGCGATGTTCTTGTGGTCGTCTTGCTTGACAGTTAACTCTTCGCAATATACTGAAAAAATTAAAAAATGCTGCCTCCAATTACGGCACCCGTAGTGAAACAGCCGTCGCCACAAGCTGATAGATGCGGATTGGACCAATATGAAGACGCGGTGCTTGATCCACCGCTCTTGTCTCCATTTCAAAAGCATTAAAACGGAAACCGTGAATACTTATGAAAAAAAATAAGTCGTTATTCCTGGTCACTGGCCTGGTATATTTGAAAGGTCCCTCAGTTACGACTTGGCTAAACTATGTAATGCCTGCCATATTCCCTTCAGAATGCGACAATAAATTCTTTTCCTAATAAATGAAAAACTTGGTTTCTTTCAGAAATGTAAAAAAATTGTTAGAGAGGAGGTAGGTTTTGGTCTTTTTTTCTTTCTATTCATAGGTAAATACTTAATGAACATGAAATTATAGTTTAAAGCTTTTGGGAATTTTGTGATACGTGGATTATTTTTATTAAACTTACTAACAAACTAATTTTATAAATATGCGATTGGCTATTATGAACTACTTAATATTAAAACATTGTAAAAAGTAACTGTTCTAAAAGAATGTCGCCTGGCGTGAAATCTGACTAACTTTCTCTCCTTTTTACACAAAAGCTGTGTTTGATTTTTTACAGAAAGTAATAAGATACATTTATAAAGTATATACTATAGAGCACTTGAGAGGATTTTTGAAATATTTGTTTCATTAAAGACTGTAAACTTTAAACTTTTAATCTTTTCAGTCTTATTAATTAGAAGGTAAATTAAGTTTAATGCTTGGCGATAAATGTAATTAGCTTAACTACAAATTTATTATTCGACAAAGTTTCTTTGACTATTTCTTGGTGTAACAATAACTTTTAATAGCGATTATTTGCATATACTTAAAAAGAGTGAAACCTATTACGTCGTTAAAAAATATATTAACAAGCTCATATAGGATTTTGTTAAACAGAATCGGTGTTTTACATTCTTTTTACGTTTAAAGTGTTTTCACTTTCGTAGATTGGTAAAAACAGGACCTGTTATTGCGCGACAACTTTTGTTAATTCAAGTCGGGTACCGTGGCTTAAGAAATAGAAGAGCTCACTCATTTTCGTCGAGTTATTCTTAATTTCACATATAATTTGAACTCATTATATGATATTTGGGAGCAAGTATTTTGGTTTATGTCTCTATGTTTATAAGCAGTAATGAAAATAAGTTTGATTTCGAAAAATCGTCGGCGAGCGGAGCAAGTTCGTCGCAAATAGCGCGAATCAGCTTTTTATTTTAAAAAGAAGGCGCTTCGCGGATTCTTGTAGCTACGCAATGTTTTTCTATCGTGTTCCTGCGGACCACTATGGAACTTTCGCAAAATATAATTTATTGTGAGTATACCCTGTATAAAGTGTAATTCGCATCTCTTCGAACTTCAAATTTAAGGCATACTTCGGTAAATATCAAAATTTGTACTGGAAATTGCAATTTAAAATTATATTTTTTAAAATATCTTGCGTCCCCTGTATTATAGACGAAACCTCAAACTCTCTCTCAACACAGTTTACGATACCGTTCATATCAAGTTATCACATATTAAAAGTTTTTCATGTATCGCCAATAATTCACCCACAAAAGCGGAAATTTCTAGGATCTATTAGAATTTTTTGCCCACAAACGACGTACCCTGTATATAATTCCTACAATGTTCGAAATAGAGGATATAGCTCTGGATCTCCTTAGTTTCCTGGTATCCGAATTTTTCCAATGGAGTAAATGGCTTTCAAAAAACTACTTGCTTTCTGAAACCATGCAGTAAGTGGTAATTGTAAATGACGTCGTCGAGTCTAGATTGAGGACGAGAAATGGTGATTTTCAACTAAAACACCTTGTATATAATCGAAAAAATGCGTGAAACAAAAGTTATAGCGCCGGTTCTCCCACGTATTACGGATGTAAAATGTTTCCGATCGGATGAAAAAATAACCAAAAAAAAAATCAAAAATTTAAAAAAAATACTTCGCGTTATTTTATTGTTCCCAATTTAAAGAGTCTAAATGCGGGTCCAGACTTCAACTTCTCTCCCAAGTCTGAAGTCGGTAGCTGCAAATTTGGAGTACTTATTATTTTTTTTAATATTGCACGGAATATCGCGAACACCCTGTACAATACTTAAAAACCGTAAATACAAAAGTTTAAGCTGGGCTATATCGTCATGTAAAAGAAACTAACATCTAAACCACAGATTTGAAATTATTGCCAATTTTCTATAATAGGGGGACACATTTTTCAGTTTTTTTGAATTAGCGGCGCACCCTGTATATTTTTGAAAAGTTATCAAGAATAAAAGTTTATGGAGTCGTTTCCTCTGCGTCTTCTGGTTCAAGAAATTTTCCGGTCTTGTAAATGGTTTTTGTTTTGTAGACTTTTGCACAAGCGATTTTTATATTTTTTAAATACTTCCCGACCCCCCAGCCCCCCATTTTCAATAGCTTCCGTCACGGGACAAAGCTGCATCTATGTGCCAAATATGAAGTTGATTGCTTCAAATCTCGGACACTTATCGTGTTTCATAGCAAGGTCCAAAAAACAGTCGAAAATCGCGAAAAAAAGATGAATACCGACGTCGGATCATTTCTAATAAGCTGTGCCCCGTGGAGGATTAAAAAGGAGGCAAATTTCAATTTTGTAGCTCCAACGGTTCGAAAGTTAATCAGGAAAAACCAAAAGACAAGAACTGAGTACGGAGAACGGAGAACGGACAGACAAAAAAAAAATTTTTTTCGACGGTGATCATTTCTGTACCAACGACGATCCCGTAAGACTTACCGTTACCGAGATATAAAATTTTTATACTAGCGCAGATACTTTCGCAAATTCGATTTCATCGATTTTCGAAAGTAACAAGATTTTATGGGCTATCTTGTGTAGACAGATATGTGCGTATTTAATGTTTATACCGTATTTTTAAACCAGTTTTTCATTATTATTACAGCATTACAATTGTGTTATAATGTATTTAGATATTCATGCTCTAGATATGCAAGTGTGTGTCTCGTGAGAGAATTGACCTATACTTCCAATGACGTTAAAAAAAATCTTGAAAGTAGTTTTGTTCCTTGGTTTCGAACGTTGATAATATGGCAAGAGCATTGTCAAGTATTAATCAAACATATTCAAGAATAACAATAATAAAGGGCATTAGTTTCCAGCAATTTTGAGAAACAATCAATTTAAAATGAAACATTATGTTGGATAAATATTCGTTTACAATTTAGATTTTTTCACGCCTCACTTCAATTTAGTCCCACCATTCAATCATTTTCCTTGTAAGATATCTATACAATAACAAAAACTAGTTCACAAGGTATCCGAAAACATTCCTGAGAAATATTCAAGGACTTCCTCAACTCCACCCGTATTTAAAATTCCATTTATATGTCTCAGTATTTTAATTAAGACAATTTCTCACACTGTCCGAACTATGCGTAGATATCGTTCTATCTTAACTATTTTATTTAGTAAATCGCATATAATGGGTAAATCTGGGATATATTTGCACTACGAAATATCTGATGGTTGTCGCATGGTGTGTCTTTTTTAAATGTCAAAAATAATAAAATCTCGTTTGAATTTGAGCGCTATATATTTTAATTTTATCACAAATTAATAACAATCTTTTCATAAAAAGTAACTTAAAATAGGAATTACGTAATCACACACACTGCCAATAATATAAATAAACTTTTCCTAAGTTATCTTATATTAGGTTAGAACAAGGACTAGTTTTCTTCAAAACTCACTTCGCAAATATAAACTTAAAACTAAAACGCTGTTTAATATTTATAATACGAAAAGTAAAAGTAATACGAACAAAGTAAAGAGGAAAATTAAAGCTTTTTTTAATAAATTGAAACTCGTTGATTTTGGCGACTCTGTGGAGTAAAAAAGAAGGTCAAGGAAAAGAAGAAACAAAAATAAACGCCTAGATAGATAAGTTGGTTAACAGTAAAAGGAAAGCCGATTTTAAATAAAATTAGATAGAGGAACAGTAAGATGTGGATTTAAATAATTGCCTAAGTTAAAAAAAAATGAACAAAGGAAAGTTAGCGAGCAAATGTATTGGCAAAAAGTTAACTTCAGATAAAAGACTCAAACCTAGAACTACTTATTTACAAAAGTACTTGAATATGAACGAATTTATCTATAATTTACGGTATACGAACCGGTCCAAATGTCAACATTTGAAGCCGGGTGTCCTTGAAACTGGTTGTAGTTAGGATAAGGGTTAGGGGCGTTCCAATAGTTGTTCCTCTGAGGAGCGTAATTGTATTGCGGAGTGGGAGGTGACGGGTTGTATCTGTTGTAGTAGTTATTGTAGGAAGGTTGTGGTTGGGCCGGTGGCGTATAGGCGGGTTGATAAGACGGCTGAGGCTGATATGATTGCGGAGCTTGATAATTAGACTGATAAGATTGTTGTGGAAATCCGGAGAAGGTTGTATGATACTGCACTGGCGGCGGTGGTTCGTAATTGGGATCGTTTTTATAGTAAACGGACGGATCTTCGCGATATTGCCCGTCGTCTTCTTCGTTGGGACCTAGTGGTCGTTGTGCATCGGGATTTTCGTTTATCGTTGGTGGCGGAACCTAAAGCGATATTGACAGAATAAAAAAAAATAAAAAATATATAAAGCATCACCTGAATTTCTGGACCGCTTGGGGCGAATCCGTGCTTGCTTGCTCCATACTCTACTTCCCTCAAGGCTCCTGTGTCGTCTATGTAGCCATATTTGCCGTACACCTCCCCGGTTTGGTATTTCGTTTCTATTTTATAGGTACCATCAGCAGCTTCGTATCCGTAACTGTATGAACCGTCATCGTTATGTTTGTCGATTTGTTTTAATATTGGTACTGGTGTCGTGTACTGGTAGTTCTTTTGTTGCTGTCCCTTGACTATGGCGACAAGAGAAACTAATAACATCTGAAACAGAATATAATCCTTCAACAATTGAATAATTGTTATGGGACCGAATTATTTGCATGGGTACAATATTCCATAAGATGATCGAACGATTAGGAACGAGGAGAACACTGTTATGAATCCTTTACATGAAGGTTAAGACGGCCGATGTGACTGTTTTGCCGTAAGGAAGATCGAGTACTCAATATCCATTTGGCTAGACTTGTTGCAAAAGAGTTAATTTAGAATTTATCGCAACGGGATCCACACGCACTGAGCTTAACCTAATACTAATAGATAATTGCCGTATGTAAATCCAAACCACCTTGGTTCTTAAAGATTTAAAATAACCATTGTAATAGCAGAGACTGTTTTATGTAATAGGAACAGCGCGTGCTGTAAGGTCGAATAAGTTAACCGAGCCAACCCTTACTTTTTTACCGCCAAGTAATTGACCGATTATAGAATTCAAACGGTATGCAAATTAACGCGGACCAGAATAAATTCATTACAACGCGGACCTAAGAGATACTTAATCAAGAAAACTGTATAAAAAATTTGGCCTTGCAAATATGTCTTAAAATTGTATATCATTACTTGGTAAAAAATTACTAAGTATGATAAGTTCGACTTTCTATAAATAAATTTTTATGTTGCGAAATAGTGTATAAAAAAATTACGGAAGTTGACGGTTTACAGTTATTATCAAATAAGATGGCAAAAATATATTTTTAGAAATGCATATATTCTACATAAATATAAATGTATTTAATTTTTGAAATTATTTTAATCAAATATATGCACCATAATATACAGTTATTGTAGGAAATACTCTTTTGAAAATTATTTTCATGCGTGAGTCAGTGTGATTATTTCTCTGTTTTTGAGGGAAAGGAATGTATCTCCCGACTGACAGTAAGTCGTGGTAGGGATGAACATTCTGACATATGTCCTATGTGTTGCACGTAGGCAGTTCCGTGTAATTATTAAATTTTGATGTTGATATTGAGAAAACATTTCTTATTTCATCAATTGTTTTACAAAAAATTACCCTATCTCTAATTAAAATATATTCAAAATAAATCATCAGAAACAAAAACGATTTTTTAACAATATGCGAATTTCAGCACGCGTATATATGAGCTCACATATCGCTGTATCCATGCACTGAAAAAAACGTCACAATACACTGAAACCACTTCCTGCATTCAAATAGTTCGCCAATACTTACATATATTTTCATGGTCACCGTTCAATATCTAAGACATGAGACAACAAAGTGGTAAACAGCCATACCTTTAGTTTGTACCGAGCTTTTATAGTTCCACGCCCCACAATATCGTCGAACAAGGTTGTTTTGAATTTGAGAAGATATGTTTTGAATTTTTGTTACGATTTTCGGGAGGCTTGTGTTTTATTTTTGTTTACGTATTTACTTTTATAAAAGAAGGAACTTCTTTCCTTTAGTTATATATCATCAATTTATTATTATTTTTCGAACCCTTTCTAAATACGTTTGGTTATATTATAGATTTTTTAAGGAAGGGAAAAAATTTATCGCCCAACTGTTATTACATTTTATTGAAGTCACTTATTAAAAAAAGGTGCTCATTACTAAATTCCTAGTAAATTAACTAGAACATCAATTTAGCGTAATACGCGACGACTTAACGTTAAACGGTCAAATGTTTAAAATTTAAGTAAGAATGAGATTTTTTTATCATCATATTTCCTTATTTCGTTTTCGAGTTATAGGGGTTTCTTTTAATGTAATATAGTTGTGTCCTAATAATGATTGATTGAAACACAATTTTGGTTTTTGTTCGCTGAGCTTTTGCCTGCCTATAGCTGAGTCACATCAAAACGATTTTTTCATAATAACCTTGACTCCTGTAATGCGAAAATAAAGTAAGTTACAACACTCGTTTTATCTAAATTTTCTATATTAACACTTAGTTTGGACACATAGATAGCAGGTCTTCAAAATTAATGTTTTTATAGGTTTGTTATTAAATATTTTTTTGCTAAATAATTTAGGCTGTATACCCATATGTTTGAGGAGATAATGTTACAAATGTGAATATGCACTGAGATAGTAATATTATTAAAGTGTTGCCACAAATAGGCATGGTAGTAGTAAATATTTATATTTTCAATCCTGCAATCTTGGTATGGAACGAGGTAGGTACCAATACAGTCAATTTCGTTAATATAATATATATAAATTATCTACACACAGGGTTTTATATTTTCGAAATAAATTATTTTAAATTATTGTGTAATGCTTTGACATACTACATGACGTACTGCTCCAGATTCATAATAAAATTCAAATAACGTAAGTCGTTATATAAAAATCTCATTTGCATGAACGAACCGTTTTCACACCCAGACCGCATGGGTATTATCATGTTATTATCATATTCGGCTACAATTTGGATTTCAGTCAATGAAAACGCATTTTACGTAATAAAATTTTTGTATTGTATCCATTAAAGGAAATTTTTTAAGATTTTGTGACTACGTTTTTTTTTTCACTATATGTTTTGAAGCAAAGCTGAAAATATAGAGATTGGAATTTTGAATAAAGCTTTTGCCTTGACGATGAATGCACGTTATTTTTGCCAAGTCAATGAACTCAATGTTGTTATAATAATAATAATAATTTTAATTTAAATTGTTTAGAATTTTAGAAGCCGTGGGGTTATATCTATCTAGTCGCTGACGTAAGAATTTCACACAACGACCATTCATGGAACATTTGCGAGATTAATATTAGGTACACGCCTCACTCAATGTGGCCAACGACATTTTGCTCCGATTTGTGCTTTTGTCGGACTCATATGCCATTTCGTTGGAACAACAATTATTTCGTAATCTCCCACACAGTAAACTACACCTCTTTGAAATATTAAGAAATTATTTTGATAGCATTAACATTGCATAAGCAATTGTTGCACCGTCAATTTGCTGAGCTATTTTGGATGTTTATTAAAGTTTACTAATCAACAATAATATAGTTTTAAATGATATAAACCAATGTGGCCGAGCATGATCGCTTCCCAAATCGTTATTCTAAAAATACCAAAATATGCACACTGTGCGTTAAGCAGAAAAAAACGACATTTATGACATGAAATAGTGAGATTATAGAGTGTAACTAAACCCCTCTATATTTTATGTGAAAAACTGGAATGCAATCTTATTTAGTATCTCGCAAAACCTTCCCATAGAGAAATAACAATTTCGACCGTCTCGACCCATTTCGTACGTTTCCATTACTTTAATCACGTGTATGGGAGCGATCGTATGTTTCCGTTACATTTTAGCAATGGAATTTTGACATTTGTCGGTTCTGAGAATAGTATTCAGGAAAGATAACGATTATGTTAATTTTGATTATGTGACGCCAAGCGTATTCTTATTCTTTGCTTTTGTGATCATTATGACGTAGTACTCATTTTTCCTGATATTTATTATAATGCTGAGCAAAAATGTAAGCAAACACTACTGGTCGTGGTACACAACGGCTTTAAAAACGCTTCTGTCACTCGTTATTAAACACTCCACTAGTGTCAACTCATATTAGTGATTAAAATGGTGTTTTTCTAACTTACCGAATAATATACTATTCTAATATCGAATAAACTTAAAAATGACGTCAGTAGGTATCACATTTATTCAAGTTGATGCGTGCCTTGAGGGACAAAAAACCTGGATCGGAACTGTTTTCGGTAAATACAGATACATACCTACCTTTTTGAATATGATTGTATATCACCTATATCAGAGATGGACAAACAAATATTTTAGAGAAATTATTTTCTTTATATCACTAATTCCGTGCAAGCATATTGAATTTAAATTTTACGAAAAATAAACGTTCTGCAAAAGTTGTAGAGTTCATAACGAATTACTTTGTCCGCAGGGAAAATTTAGATAGAACCCCCTATTTTTCTCCATTTTTCTTTTTATATAAAAACTCCTTTTTTAATTAGTACTTCATAAAAAAAAAACAAATGAAAATTGTAATTTTCTCAATTCACAAAAGAAGTAAATTTCGAATTATTTCATTAACTCTACAACTTTGGTATAACTTTTGCATTTTGTTAAGTTGCAAATAAATGCTCTAGGAAGGAAATATCAGAATTTGGTACTTCTAAAATATGTTTTAGTCCATTTATTATAATTTAATGCTAGAATTACGCATTTAAATTCACAACAAAAAACATACAATTCCATTCAAAATGTGGTACTCTGCACTTTTAATATATAGACAAGATCAGTTTCACTATTTACGAAACTTCTGGATGCCTCCTCCATCGGTTGTTGTTGATTCGAACTTGCTGACGTTTCGCCAATCATCCTGTTGGCTTCTTCAGAGCTTAACTGAAACAATTTCAGTTAACTGAAATAGTATTGCAGTAGCCTCTGGAAGTTTTTTTAAAAAAAAGATCAGTTTCATTGCTTAATTGTCAGATCCACTATCCTATGTTAGATCAAGGTAGTTCACTGAATAGAGATATAATTTAGATGCGGTGGAATGTGGAACACATCGCAGAGGTGGAGTAATTAGGCGTGGTTTATGCCTCGACGGCCTCGGAAGAATCGCAGATGAAATTCCTGGTTCGAGCTAGGTACGGTTAAAAACGAAGCACTCTGATTCTGTTAGAATGTTCATTGGATATCGCCAAAGATTTGGTAAAAGACGTTATAAGATATTAACCTTTTCTTCTTTTGCGATATTTTAGACCACTTTCGGAAAAGAAACTAAAAATATAACAGCTAATAATAAGAGTTGAACTTTATTTAAAAAATAACATTTTAATTTGTAAATAGTATTATATCACATTATATCACATTTTTTGTTGAACTTTGGGTTATATAACTGCCTTGTTACTTCCCGAAATTTTCTCGATGTGCTCTAATGGTCTTATTTTGGTTAATCAACCTTTTATATTGCATATTTTTTCTCAGTTTTTTTCTCACCAATCAAAATTAATTTTGTTAACCGATAGCCATCACAACGCCAGCTAGCCAGCCAGCTAGGACAATGGTAGTGACATTTCTATTTTCAAATGATTTAATAAAAAAAATTTCTTCGTACGCAATTTTTATGGAACATTAGCCTCGACGCTTGACCTCTGGGGATAATTTTCATAAGTGACAATTGTAGTTTTTGAGGTGTTTGCAAAGTCTAGAAATTTGTAAATAAGGACTTTTTGCCCACATTTTAGAAATTATAAAATTAAATATATGAAGAGGAAAATAAACTAAAATAAAATCTGAAAACATACAGATATAACAGAACATAGCAAATTGGAAATGTACTTGATATGTACAGATATTATTATTTAAAAAAAACGCTTATTTTTGGTCTCACCTTTATCAAAGTAACTTCAAAAAAGCAATAAACCTTTTATTTATTTATTTAAAGCATTGTTGATGTTGCTTGGTAGGCAATATTTCTAATATAATAATAAAATAATAATAATAATAATATTTCCAATTGAAAAACAATTTTTTTTTCAGATTTACTAAAGATGTCATCATTAAATAATGATTTTTTGTATAAACTTTCATGTAGCATATGTATTCATATTTAAGTAATGAATAAAATTAAAAAATATATATTTTTCTTCGAATAAAACAGAACTTAATGAATACGATGTTTATTAACATACATTAGTGCTTTAACAGCGAAAGTTGTCCAACTTGTCTTTTATACCGTACAAATTTACAGTTCTGTCGTCATAAGCCAGATAACCTTGGAAGGAATGTTCTTGAATTAAAATGCGGGTATCGCGTCCACTGAAATATGAGTAAAATGGGTCGATTTTGCATTCGAAATTTTAAAATGTAATTTATCCGAAAATATCAGATATTGCATGTATATTGGTTAGCTTTAAAGGGAAATATTATATTTAGAAGATGGGGTCATAGTCGACTTTGTAAAAAGACATACAAAAGGAACTTCCTAAAAATAGATTATATTGTTTATAGAATATATTAAATATAGTTCAGTATTGTTGTTGAAATTTCAGAAGATTCATTTTTGTAATCTACGTTAAACCAGTTTAATTTCTCTCATTATTACCACCCAAATATGGATAGGAAATAATAGCAATAGAAGAATCAATCAATCTATCGTGTCTATCAGTTGACTACAAATTTTTATTGCATTTCGCGTATTGTTGAGGTGTACCAAAAATTTTTCAATAGTTAAAAGTAAAAAATCACGTTTAGACTAGGATCCTGGTAGGAAGTAAAAAATAATACTGTGTCAAGCCAGTCAGTCTTTATTGCTACTCCTATTACTAAGTTTTATTAAAATACTTAATAACACAACCAGGCAACACTATGGAAACCACAAATAACAGAAGACCATTAACAAATAAATATGTCTAAAATATCTTAGTACTAATGGTTCTTATTATATATTCCACACAACGTGTCTGCGGGAAACGCGGAAATGTCTTCCTGAAGACAGTTCACTCACTGATTTTTGCGCGATGCTATCTCTCCAATGGCAACATTGCGTTTAATACTAATAGCCTAATTTCTTGAGCGCTTTTAAATCCACGTCTTTGTAGTAGTCCTCGCTACAAAATAAAATTTTGCTGAAATGCCGCGACACCAATTGGTGACCGAGGTGTAGTTACAGATTTCATTTGGAATTTGAACGAGCTTGTACTCAACTTTACTAACTTCTTCGAGTTTTTACATGCATTTATATTTATGTATATTATTTGTAAATTACAAAATAAGTCAAAACCTTTCAAAGGGTGAGTATTAAATAACTGTGCAGAAGAAAATTAAAGATACAGGTGAAATATAAAGAAATTCGTGCAAAAAAGGTCTATATACCTGTAATAACCAGTTATAGAATGAAGTTTCTTAAATTTCATGCTGGAAGTTAAGAAATGATTATTATTAGTTATGTTATTTTCACATACACGATGCAGATGGACGGTTGGCTGGGATAATTTTTGTGGGTAACGTAACAAATTAAAATCCAGTGCTACAAAACATCCATTTATTGTCGTAAAAAACGTAATAAAAATTTTGTACCGTCGTTAAACTGTAGAAAGTCTCTCAGCGCGTCGTTCGATAGAAAAATAATTACAACTTGGACAGTCAATAGGATAAGAGCTTAATTGGTCTTGTAAAATATCACTTTTGTTTCAAGATATTTTGCCTTGCCTTCAACTTGGGAAAGGTAAAACAAATTGAGTCAATAATCTAAGAATATAATACTTAAATAGAAAATTCCGATTATCATCCTATTGACCGTCCGTCAATCTACCGACTGCGCCCAAGCGCATTTGCAACGGTTTAAACACAATCATAGCATAAATAACACTACACTCGATGGAACCTGTCTTCAACGACAGATTGGGAAGTTCTTGAAAATGAGTATTACGGGGTAAATTTGTCGGTTTTAAAGGAAGTTAGTTTGAAGGTTCTGGGGCGTTGCGGGAAGCGGGAGCCGGCCTGGGTTTTTTAGCTGCAGGGGCCGCCCTCGAAGAGCCGCTCGATTGAAGACCAGCCAAAAGTTCGCTTTTGCGAATGCTCTTCAGATCCAGATCGCCATAGTAGTCCTCACTGTAAATGCCCCCAAGGATAGAGGAATAAGATTTTTGGATTACGTGTAATTGCTAGGTGTTCGTTTTGCGATTATAATAAACATAATAGTATTAATGCCCGCGAAACATATAAACACCAAAATATTTGAATTTTTTTTTAAATTTGGATGTTTTCAAGCTTTTTATTTTAACTTTTACTATGTTATTGTTGACATATAGCAAGAAATATTAATGAAACATACATGAATTTTAAATATAACGAAAACAATTGGCATAAAAGTGCACGCAATAAGGAACTGCTTATTGAAAATTTGAAGTTCAAATTCAAGTTTCTTCATTACTTTTGTGTTCAGTTCGAAGTCACTTGATTATCGATCTTTTGTTAGCTGAGTACCTATAGTGATCGTATAAAAGATCGGTTCAGCCATCAACTTCTTTTAATGTTGGCCTCAGAAAGCGATCCTCAATGCTATTTCATCTTAAATTAATAGTTTTGATTAGTTTGAAAGTACCGTACCTTATTTTGAAGATCCAATGAACAATTGCTTATAGATAAAAAAATATATTTTTTAATTAAAATTCAAATTAAATTTGTTTAAGCTGAATGAATTATGTCATTGTGAGTACCAACATTTTTCATGAAATTAATAGAGCGTTTCTTTAGAAACTCTTATCACTCTTATCACTAGAGTAACTGCATATTCACTAATGAAAGATGTTTAATTCTTATTGGAAGTATATAGATCATTTCTCAAGGAGAATCTAAATATCTTCCAAATACGGTATTGGAAACTCCATTTTCTATTTTAAGTTTTTCATCCTCAACTAATCTTGCAACTCAATTTCACGCCTAGAATATTGCCATAGTTATTTATCACTTTTTGTTTTATCTAGAATCAAAGTTTGATTAACGAAAGATAATCTATCTGCAATAACCATTTCTCAAAATAAGTATTTTGAAAAATAGAAGTAAAAAAATTAATTTGAAAATTTCGGAGCGAAGGTCAAAATATTGTGTAGTGCTTTCAAAATTTTATTTTTTCTAGTAATCGGTGGTTCAATTTTTTGGATTTACTATTCAAGAAAATTATGGTATTAGTCAGAAAATGAAATTAAGGAAAAAGTGCGAAACAGACAGAAAGTGTAAATAGTTTATGAGTGCTTATTTGCCGCAATAGACAGTTAATACTTAGTCACAAAGGTCCATAAATACTGTACACGGATATTACCACCACCAGATTTGAATTGTATCCCCGTCAGGTTTTCTGCTGCCAATAGTGTTACTTACCATCCAGGAACATCTTCAGGATCTTCGCAGTTACCAGTGCCATCAGCATCACCGATTTTGAAAACTGTACCAATAGGGCATCCGTATTCGCGTGCTTGGCCTTTCCGGAAAAAGAGATTTTGTTAAATAACATCCTTCAATAGAATGTTGCAGATATTCACCTTCTAAGCAAATGTAGTATTTCCTGCAGTCGTCGGGGTGGGCGTGACGTGAAAATGATCCGGTATTACTTACTTGGTCGCCCGTTGGACAAGTGAATCCTCCAGCTACTTCTAAAAATAGTAACCATCACATTGTCGAGATTAAATTGGGGACCCAATTTTGAATTTTGTGTCATTTTTGATGTCCTGTAAGCGGACGTGGTGTGCCGAATGTGATCCAATTTGAAGTAGCCAAATGTAAGTGGAGATGTATATGTAAGTCTTATAAACTATGTTATGGTTTGTGGACTGTGACTTGTTTTCTCATCACCGTGAAATGTTAATTTCAGAGTGATGAGGTTTGAGCAAGGTGACTCTACATTCAAGGCTGGAATTTCTTACAAATAACATTGCACCTTTTTTTCGAAAACGCCGTGAAAATGGGTATACTACCAAATTTCATTAAATGCTATAAGTAAAATTATCTATATTTTATGATCTGTAGAATACATAGCGTGTTGTAGCATTCGTTTTGATAAAATACCAAGAAGTTTCAGCTTTGCTAGGTGACAACGTAACCAATATAGATTAAAAATTTATTTTAAATATTTTTTTGTGTATTTTACAATAAAAACTGTTTGTTGAATAGGTAATTCAGTGACGACATGTATGTATTATGGGGTTGAGCGTACCTTCGTTTTTACATTCTGGCACTTGGTCAGCCCACATGCAAACACGAGCTTCACGGTCATACGCTAATCCAGGCGAGCATTGGTATCTGGATGCCTCTCCGTTCCAGCAGTTCCAGAAGACATCGCATTTACTTTCGTCGGCGAAAATACCATAAAGACGTTCGCAATGTGTTGTCGAGATCGGTGGTTCTTAAAAACATTTAGATACAATTATTAAGGGAAAATCGGAAACGTCATAGAAAATATAAAACACGAATGCGCCATCTGGCAGAGTTTCATTATTTGGAAACTGCATAAATTCGCCTCGATTATAGTGATTTACTCTTTATTCCAATCGCAGTTGTTATTCAAGTTAATGATCTAGAAATTATCGAGAAAGCGAACATTTATTATTCAATTCGTTGTATGCTAACGACCACTACTGAACTAGTCGTAAGTTAATTAGCCTTGGTTTATTGATTGCACCTAAAACGGTTATCTTAAAAGGTTACGGCTAAAACTTACCAAGATCAAGTCTGTCACCGCAGTCGACGTTATGGATGTAATCACAGTTTTCAGTCAAAAATTTGGGATCGCTGGCGTCAAAAGCCAAGCCGTTTCCGCAAGTTTTCAGTTCCGCCACATTGTTATCACATTTCCAGTATTTGTCGCACGACCTACTGTGAGGATAGAAGCCGAAGTCATCGGGACATTTGAAATTTTCTTGGGCTTGTGCTGAAAACGGTCGAAATTGTGAACAATTTTTTATTATTTTTGATATAGCTTCATGTACGGTGAGATACGAACTATAATTAGTTAATTAAACTTTATTGTACAAGGTACTGGTAAACAAAAATGAGTTACAAAGTTGTTAGACGTCTTTATATTGACTTTTTATGAGTTTACTATTAGCTATATAAAAATATGTAACATATTTATTGCAGCCACTTCTTTAGAATGATGGACAAAAATGCAAACTATTGTTGGTTAAGAAATAATATGCAAGGAATTTTTTTTCGAAATTTTCCGATTGTTTAATATGGTGGCAACAATCATGGGGTTGGTGACTCATTGCTTAAAACATTGAAACTATATAAAAATATTCCTGATTTTAAATAACATTGTATCATATCGTTTAATGTTTATTGTGTTTGTTTTTATATTTTATTAACTATGCTAGATACCGTTTGATTTAGAACCATTCTACACCTACAATTATTATCGAACATTCACCACTTTCCACAATAACTGTATTCTGGTTGAAATTTATATTTTGATCTCTTTATAAGACAATTTATATCAACTCAATATAAATTTGTAGTCAGTACCCTGTATTAATTTTTGAGTAAACTAAACTAAAAAAATTGTAGAACATTTCTAATGTTTAACTTTTAATTGACTTGTAGATTCTTGCTAGAGACATGAAACTACGACTCTATTTAGTATTAGTATGTTTGTATACGAAGCTACATAGCGAGTAGGTATCTAAATATTTACTTGGTCTTAGTTCTAATCCAAAGAGTAAACCATTTGAGGTTCTAATAAGATATTTTTATTAATATATCACATTGACCTTGGAATAGATTCTTAAGGTGATATCATTTTCCAATTGCGAAAGAAGAAGATCTTTGCAATCGTCTCGAATTCGATGCTTGCGGTTTTGTGCACTTTTTTACGCCTTATATTTTTAAAACCTGATATCTGCAGGTGTGGCTTTTGAAATAATATTCGCGCACTGGGTTAAAGTCCTGTATCTGGGGCACGGCGAATTTACTTTTAGTCGTATTCGCCAAGGAAACATAAAACTGGACATAAGTTATTTGTTATAGTTTTATTATTTGGTAGGTAACGCGAATTTTAATATCTGCAGGGTACAGTTTTCGATGAAATGGCAAACTGAGATTGTGGTGGTCTATAGCGAGTGTGGCATTGCATTAATATATTATATTGGCAAACGTCGTGACATTTGGGTGCTTGGCGGCATTTTAAAAAGTATTCGGGTGCGCACGTAAAGGCTGCCGAAATGGAAAGTGAATTCTTCAAATCGAAAATATTAACGAGAACCAGTTTTTGTTGCGACAGACCTGCGAAGCAACATAATTTATATGTTGGGAGATTATTTTCGGAAACTTATTTAACGTCTGTGGGCTCATTCGAAGGAAATATTGTTGACCCGATGATCATTGATGAAATTGAATTGAATTTATGACCAAAATGCATTTTTTTATTCTCCCATTCGATTAGTGCGTGATTTAAGTTACTGAGGGCTACTCAAAAGTTTATCTAAATATCAAACAATTAATTCAGATAAAGATGTCGGGCAGTCTTTGATATCTAATAAACTACTAAGAGAGGCATTTTATATTTTCTTGTAAATATTTAATTATATTATTATAAAGTATGTATTTCTTTAGAAAGAGACGTGATTATTTTCAGTTTTAAAACTCAAAAGTATTCAACTCTAAGTTCACATAAATAAAAATTTAATATATATTTTTTAATATAAAATTAATTATTTCATCTATTTAAAATATTTATTAATTTATCTATGGAACATGGTGGAAAATGTTGCAAAATTTATTGTGACTACTATTAATGAAGTTTGATATAAACAATTAACGAAAATTAATTCGAAAGCATAGAATGGTCAAGAACTTTAAAAATTGGTCAAAATGGGAATCACTCAAAAAAATCGTAAACTAAAAAACAGAGTAGACAATTGGTATGTAGATATGAATCTGTGTGTTGAGGAAGTTTTTTCTTCGAGATTTACTTTGACCTAATTAGAGACCGCCCAAAAAGGTACACCCGATATTTTGTTAGATAAAATTTTAACAACAAATTTTTATTACCATTAAAATTATCTAAGAATTTTATTTATTTAATAGTAATAGCAAAAATAGTACCAATATATCAAGATCATTTAATAGAATATAATATTCTATTGCAATTAACAGTAATTAATATAATTTTCAAAAGAATTACTCCAAATTACCATATCTAGACTACTACTTTATTGCACAATTGTACCTAAAGTGTAAAATTTTTTCTCCATCAATTTTACCTGTAAAGTAGATTTGACAGAAGCCTAACAATAATGCAAAAAATACACTCAAATACATAAATATCAAAGTAAAAGTTTCAAAATTCTAAAAATTTCAAGTATATGCCCACTAGCAATTATTGATATTTTCAAATTAGTTTTACAATTGTGAACTTACTATGCAATATTTATTTTTTCATTTCTTCCCTACATTGAAAATAAGCATGCATTTGAAATGTTGAGTATCTGGAGTTTTGTACTTTAATATTGTTGACTTTTATCATAAATATTATAGCTTGAATCCGACGAATATTTAATAATTCACTCTCTCTATAGACTAATTCTGTCGGGTACCTTTTATTTTTTAATAACATCACTACCAGCATCAATCCAAACAACCATGCCGTGATTCTGACACCACCATGGTATACGAAACGAAGACGTATTGAGGATTTCAGAGTGAGATATTTCATTTATAGAATTTAAATATTAATTTTCTTACTTTGCCGTAACATTTGCAATATGTTCTTCCTTTGTAAAGTTATCATCTAAAATTAACGCCAAATATTTTAAGGACGTGGAGGAGGACAAGGAGGTATTGGTACAATGCAATATAACAATTTGTGTATTTCATATTAAATGTGTTCACATTTGAATATTAATTTCACTGTTTAGAGTTTGAACTTGAACTTTTTGCACTTGCTTTCAACCCTTTGTATGTAACCATATGATACATTCTGTATTATTTTGTGGCTAAATGAATACTATTATTTTTAATAATTACTACGAACGGACTGATCCCATTGAGTAAGTGTTAATTTTTTCTCGAATATTTCTCCTAAGCAATAACTGAAAAAGCAAATAAATATACTTCAGTTATTACATCACCAACTTTCTTTTTCTTTAGTATACGCACGCATTGAGGAAAACAGGAAATTCTTCATATTGGGAGCGCACAGCGCATAGTTTTTGATGACATAATATTTATTTACGTATTATGTAAAATAATAATATTGGAAATGGATTTCCAGTTAAACATTGAAGCGGCAGTTCTTTTACCACTTCATACGTGTTACTGCTAAATACGCTATATGTCACCACGCCTTCTTGAATCAGTCCTTTTAAGCGATCGACATAGAACAAAATCCATTGAAATGCCGTTAATCATTCAATAAATGTCAAGCCAAGAAATGAGACTCCTGCCTACGTTATTCTTCAAGTATGCATTCAATACTAGCAGTCGTGAAAATATAGAGTTGCATGAAGATATATTTATTTATTGACTTGAAATATATCTAGAATTTGGAATCTTGCTTTGTTGCTACTAGAGAAAAATCAATTTATCCATTCCTTGAAACTGTTGCTCCACACAATCAAAGTTTGGGCAGAGCTCCCCACAAAATTAGTGAAACACGTTTTCTAGCACGTTCAGTTCATACTTAATTCAAGTATACATCCGTCTTCGTAACTTAAGACCGGTTTACCTGTTTACCTATATTCGATTAGATAACGAATTATATTTTCTGAAGTGTACACCTTACTTTTAACCTTGGCTTCAAATAGCAGGCTAATGGTTGAAGAAAATCCAACAACGTGATAGAACAACACATATAAAATGCAACGTTAACTCAGAAATACCTACACAATTCAAGGTTATCGGGTATTATAGATTTTAGCAAACTTAAACGATTTGTAGTAATTGTTTTTCCGATTTGCGTGTAAAGGTCAGTGTCGTGTTTTCCGCAATGTTGGAATTCCTTCGAATTTGTTACGTCAAAGCAGACATTATTTTCAAATTTAACCAATTTTGTTTTAAATCTTCTTAGATCGTTTGCCTGCTACTGAAAACAAACGTTTTCAATAGAATTAAGGTTAATAACCCTTCGCAATTTAATGCTGGTTTTTTCCGAACATTGCGGTTTTCACCATGGGAAGTCGACGGACTTTCAAGTACTGTAAACGTTCCCATGATGGGAGAATTTCAATTAACTTAGTTATGCCATCCGAAACCGCATCTTTTGTGATTCAACGTATTGAATAAATTTGCACTTGTCTATTTTGCACGGATTTGCCAGAACGATGAAACGTACGGTAAATTTTAATTATTATACTAATGTTTCTTATACATATTTCAATGTACAACCGTTAATCCACTGTTTGGTTAACGTTAACTAGCACTGGTGTTATGGAGGTTTCAGAATGTCCATGTAAGAAACAATAGCGATCGGAAAAAAATAGCTACTTTTACACATCTTACCATAATCTTAAATTTTCAGTTACTTTTACGGAAGGTTTCCTTTTACCATAGGAAAACCTGTCTTTTGCAAATTTATACATTTTGTGCACACTAAAATTTTTGATTGAAATATTCCAACACAGAGCATAGACAAAGACAACAAGAAAGTAAAGGATGACAGAAATTCTCATCCATATCAGATAAGAATATCTACATGCCTTCTGACGCCATTGTGGTTAGTATTCTGAAGAATCGTGCTAATGTTCATTATTTTTATTATCCTTTTGAAGTACCTACCCAATAATCAAATCAAAAAAGGCAGTTGCAGAGTGCTTATTTCATTTCAGAAAACATGTAAATGGAACACAAACCGTTGTATCGATAGTTTGCTGGATTCCTCGATTGTCTGAACTTAATAACCACTTCGTTTTCATCACAACGTTTCTATCGTGTCTGATCTAATAGAAAAAAATACTCTATAGGTAAAAAGTGGAATCCGGAGCAATTTATCCAGAAAGTGTAGTAATGTTGGAACATTTTGAAGATGAAAATAGCGCCAACGCTTCGACAGGATCCATTCTGAATCGCTGTTTGAAAAACTGACTGGGGTGAGTGCTGGTGACTGGTGACTTGTTGAGGAGAATGGAATGGAATTTATTCTCCAAATTCCACTATCCTAATGGTTCAAAATCATGGGATATTCAGATAAGAGGTCAAGTGGGGTTCCACTTGACCTCTTATGGTTCAACATATTTGGCAGTAATATTCGCGCCTACAAATCTGCTTATAAACAGTTTATACAAATATATCGTGAGGATAATGGCTGAATTCGTACAGGTCTGCCATCATATAACAGGGTAAAGGCGTATTTAAGGATTTCACACCAAAATAAAAAAAAAAGATGCAGATTATAGTCGAAAATTAATATGCAACAATATTTTGTTGCATAAAAGAAAGTATTAGGTTAGAAATTTGATCGAAAGTTTTTCTTTTATTCTGAAAAGTATCCTCTAGAGTAGCGTAGAGATTTGTTTTTCTTTTTTAATTTTACCGAAATTAATTCTAAACATTCGTATTCCCACTCCGATAAAATTAACGATGAATATTAAGTGTGGCACTTGATATGCAGCAACTTCATTCTCTATTTATTAAATTTAATTAACAAATTAATTTCCTTTCAATATTGAACCTTTGCTCTTCAATTTGTGTGTTAATATAATTAATTATAATAAGAAAAAAAGTGTTTTTCAATTGCAAGGTGGACAGTCATTTACATGCTTTATCCATGATTTTACCTGTGACAAAAACGTCAAATTATAGCTGTGTGTAGGCATTGTGCGAGTTAAATTGAGTTGAACTTTGACCAATTAACACTACCTTTAAAACTAGAACTATATGAAAATAGTCGGAATGAAAATATTTCCATGTTCTATAAAAGATCCAGGCGCAGCAAATGTTGTCGACAATCTGTTAATCAAAATTCGGTAAAAACCACAAAACACTAATGAAACATTACTAGGCTTAGTACTACTATGCCAAAAAGTACAGCATATTGTTGGATAGATCCACATTTCTCGTTTGAAGGGCGCAGATATAAACAAAACGTTGATCTCTTGTTGTCCTGGTACGCTCAACAGACTTCCTACTCATAGAGAGCACTTAAATAACAATTAGTTCAAAGTAGTCCAGACAATGAGCCAATGAGAAATAAACACAAATCAAGATTATTATCTAGGTATTTAAATTATCGGCTACTGACATAAGGCGATTGCCTAGGCAAAGACAATTCTAAACGGCTATGAAAGCGACTCCGGTTTGTGTCACAATTGGCTCTTGCACAAAACCGAATCGTGTTTTATTGGAATTTAACCGTTTCACAAACAAAACTGGTACATAACTCGAAAGTGTAAACACACATTTGTTAATTTACGATGCGTGCCGATATTCGCGAGCCAATTTTGTTGTTCTCCATGGTTCTTTTTTCGATACAATGAAAGTTTTCTTACAAGTTGTAGGTGAAATTGCGAGCAGCGGCAGTGTGGGGGACAATCACGCATTTTGCCTTGATTTTCTTCGACATAAATTTATTGCCCATTGGTTGTAGAAAATACGCGGAAATGTCAGCAAACTGGATTCCGTATAATAATACATAAACCTCAGGCTATAAAACTAGGATTTGACGAAAAAGAATCCTGTTCAAAATATCGGAAACAATTTCCAACCAAAGATAAACAAGATGTTTTGTTTTATAAAGATGAACTCTAATACGGTTTCAAACCGTGAATTTTAAAAGTTTTGGTAACATTTTTCATTGTCAAGTGGTAATGTTATTGCTATAGAAGGAAGGAAACTAAGTCGGACTAGTCAAACTAATATAGAGAGATGACATTCGCAGAACAAAAATTTCAGCGAATTTATTTCCCAGCCATCATTTTCATTCCATTTATCTGTTTCTGTAATCAGTATCAAAGTATCAAGTTAAAACATTTAACATTAACATATTATAATTTGTGAAAAATGGTCTTGACGTCAATAAATTTGGTTTACTAATACTGAAGTGACAAATTAAAATATTTTCATCAAAGTAAAATGTTTTCAGAATTACATTAGCCTTCAGTACTTAAAATTGAACTCAAGGCATGAATTCATATGACGGCATTCAATAATTGGTATGGAAGCATCAGAACTAGCACTAGGGCTTCATTATTAGAATCAACGAAAAATACAAATTATAGAAAATATATTTTTATAGTTTTACCGCTTTTTCTGCTTGACTTTATATACAGCAGAATGAAGTTCATATAGCGTTTACAGTACAGAAGTAGAATCGCTCATCATGTATGTATACTTCTACTCATTTATTAGATTTTAACCGAAACAAATGAGGATTATCTGGCTCTACAAGCACTAATACTCATTGGCAAGCTAGCACACTTGTAGTTTAATAGCTTCATTATTAAAATAAATGAAAAATAAAAATGGTAGGGAATACATTTTTATCATTAAGTAAAATTTCAATACTTTTGATTGTTTTTATTGACATGGTATATATAACAATAATATAATGATACATAAGAGCACCCATTTTTCAAACTATGCCCCTTCTGCTTGACTTCAAATATATTTTAATAATATTTAGAGAAAATTTAACCAACCAGATTTCATAACCCTATAATTTTAACAAACTTTTGCCCAAATCGCATGTATCTATTCAAAGTGAAAGCGCGAAAGCTAAGCGATTAATTATATTAAATTAAGAAATTTGTAATCCAAGTTCGAATAAGGTCTTTGAATATTATAATAAATTTTTGATTCTAATAACTTAAATATTCCCAATTAAAAACCTACCCCGATCAAATATTATCCAAATCTCCGATTCACCCCTATTTCACACGTCACATACCATCACAGTCACAACCACGTTTGCTATCACGTCGCATTATATCCAAAAAAGACGTCACGCGGTGGCAGGAGGCGCAAAAAAATGCCGGTTGTGTGGGTACATACCAGAAAAGATGAAGGCGCCAAGCACCAGTACGCACAACAGGCTCTGCATTATTTTCGTTCACTTTCAAATTGACTATTACGGGCCGCCAAGCGGGTGGTTCACATTTTATAGTGAGCGGAATGTCTGGGTCCCCCGCCACGCCACTGGTCGATTCTCGAATCTGATATCTCTTTCCTGCTGACGACTGCCAGCGTCCGGGGCGTTGCGTCAGGGGCGTCGGGTATTGGGGTGCGCCCAATGGTTTCAAACCCTTTCAATCCTATAGGAAAATTGTTATGAAGATCTCAAAAAATCATTTTCCTATGTTTATTGAAAATATGGCAAGAGCTAGTGAGTCAACGAGTTTCAAATTATTACATTTCCGTAGGTTGAAATCTCCTCTTTTCAGTTTCTTTTTTTTTCATACAGTCTAAAAAGTATAAAAAAGGGTCGCAGAAATATACTCAAACTTACGAGCATTGTAAGAGGATCTGAGACAGGCTGTTGAAGACGTTAAATGTTAATTTTCAGTCAGTCAGTATTACGATATCGAATATTGGGCAGTATTAAAGAATCGGTCAGTTTTTACTTCATAGCTGTGTTTAACACATCTTTGTGAGAGTAGAGAATCCGGAATTTATGGAACTACTTTACGTGACCATCAATGCGAAGATTACTGTCAAAAAACACCCCCCAATTTTTACAATCAGCAACAGGCCTATAATGAATTTATAATAACAGCTTCTAGATATATTAAAAATATTGAGAATGGAAGACCACTATGGGCATGCGGAAACGAGGAAACTTTTTTTTTATGTATCGGTTAAAATTTTAGGTTAAGTGATTGGTGATCGCTGTTTAGAAAACAAATGGAGCAAAGTGCAGGTTCATGGTTGAAACTTAGAGGCATATGAGGACGCTATATTACGTAACTAACAACTATCAAAACTAACAAAAACACTTCCTTCGTAACTAGGCGTACTATTTACACTTACCTAATAAATTATAATAATATTCGCCTAAATAATGCTAATTTATAAGCATATAATAGATGGTTTTTGTCGCTGCCTCAATGTAAGTGGACAACCGATATTTTATTAGTAAAAAATTATCTCTACGCCCCTGAAATTGGTTTCAGAGGATACACGCAAGTCTTTTTTTACTGCGCTAGGATGTGGTGAGTTTCGATCTGATAACGTTCTTATTGAATGCAAAATTGCAGTTAAACTCTGAATACAAAGCTTATAACCTCAGCATATTTAAAATATGTTTTTTGCTTTTATTTGTAGAAACTGGAATAAAAACAGCTTATATCGATGAAATTCAGAAGATAGCAATTAAATATTATTTAGCGAATTCGGTCAAATTTTCTTTGTACATCATGTCAAGTATACTGCAGATATAATATTTAACAGTGACAAAGTTGTCTTCCTCAATAAAAACCGATATCGGTATATTATTACTCACTTAAAATTCAATTATTGTTGCTAAAGAAATGTTAAATAACTTTTACTCGGAAGAATGTAAAACCACTAATAGACTATGCATTGAAGGTTGCGTTACCTACCTAAATATTTTTCACGGCGATTAGTTTTCCCTCTCTTCGGTTTAAACACTTTTTAAATGTTGCAAAATTTTTCCACGTTGCAAAAATAAATCACGGTTTATTGGACTTCAAATATTTAAAGTTGTAGCTTAAATCAAACCAGACCTGATGTATACGTAAAACTCTAAACAAATAGAAACAAATTGAATAGAAAATATAAGGAACGCCAAATTAAAACAAAAAATTTATAAATATTTTGATTTTTTTTTTAATTTTTGGAAATAAATACAAATAATAATGTATATACTTAAAATAAGCAATTATATATACGAAATCTCAACATGTGTCAGCTCAATTTCCTACAGTTTTGTACCATAATTGCCGATTCGTTATAACACAATAAACATAAACAAATAAAAGGCAAATTGAAGGGCTTTATAAAAAATTAAAAACTTACTATTAAAAAAAAGTAAAGACAAAATGAAATAGAGCAACACAGAATTAGATAAGAAAACAAAAAAAAGTTCAAAAAGAATTACAGAAACAAAGGAACAATTTACCACTGGCGAAGTTTAGATGACGTGCTATTCTTACACTCAAGTTTTTGGATTTTCTCCATTAAATTCCTTTTAAGAATGTCGAAAATTTTCGTCACCCATTTTTTATAAATTGAACGACATAAGTTATTGCAAGCGCTTTTTGATGTAGCTTTTTAGAAGAAACGTTATTGCAACTGTTCAAAAATTACGTATATGGCAAACACATCGATTATCGTAGAAACGAGTCATTTCACCATAAGAAAGTGGACGTACATAACAATAAGGTTTTTATTTAGTTAAAACAATTTTCACAACAGCGATTTCATGCTTTTTTAACGATAAATAATATGCATTCGAACACACGGTCTCAAACATTAAACAATTATCAAGTGGCGTGGGAATGCTACTGAAAAGTAGGTTAGGTAATGAATTTTCAACTAATTTCTAATAATAATTACGGTCGGATTTCAAGTTTATTATTACCGCCTTGCACTTCGCGGTTATTGTGGAACTGTTTTGAGGAATCGCCCGAACTAGATCAAGATCATTGGCCATGCCTACTTTTTGCCTTGTAATCGTTTTCGCAAAATATACGGCGGATTGATTGAATTTTGATTAAACTGATTTATTGAAAGCTTTAGACAAACCTAAAGAGACGAAAACCATTCAAGAATTGAATAGTTGATTGAATTGAATATATATTTTGCGCAATTTTGCAGTCATTGTTTTTTACTAATATAGGTAGGGTACGCTATTCGATAAAGTCACTAGAAAACAAAAAGGCAAATTTTAGAAGGGGGTGGAGTGGAACCCTGGGTGGAACAAAAATAACTTCATGACTGGGACGTATTTTATTGCCACACCATACATTTGAAAACATCTGGACATCGCCATTTGTTATGAAAGCGCCCTTTAGGATGGTTCGAGGATCCAACTGGGATTCCTTCAAAGTCTTCGGTCTTGAATTTCTGAAATTTACCAATTTTCATTTTTTTTTTAAATTAAATTTTGCGTAGAAGGTCTTTTTGAATTCTTTCAAAATTGATGGGCAAAATAATTGTTTGTTGTTAGCAGTTTTCGAATTATATGATTTTTTTTTACTAATTGTTTCAACTCCTCTCAACATGGCAGTTATAGAAGTAATTGATTATTATTATTATTATTATTATTATTACTAGTTCCACTGTTATAGATTGTTATTAATATTATTCGTACAGTTCGTACTATTAGAGACTGTTTTCCAAAATATCTTAGCTAATTTACCACTTCACACAACCAGGATTCCAGGTCAACTTACACTAATCCCTTCACAAAATTGAGGTATAAAAGTTTGTTATATAAACTCAATTGCACGTACTGTTTCGATGTTCCCTTTACAACGAGGTTAGAACTATTCCGTTTAAAGATGTGGAGTTTTTTGTGGAAAAACTGTATAATCTCACGTCTAGAACCGGGGTGGATATCTGTTCAGGGTTGATATCGATTCTAAATTTAGGTGGTTTCTTACTAATCAATCAATAAAATCAATAAAATGTATCAGTAATCAAGTTAAACTTTTTTTCCTATTATTATTAACTTCTTGTTTTATTTTATTTTGTTTATTTCACAAAATGTTTTTTCACTAGAGATAATTTAAATTAATTAAAATTGAATTGATAGTTTTAACTCTGAAGCTTGTAATATTATTTTTTAAATGAATGGTTTACTTTCACTTCGAACTTAAAACGATTGTTTAAATTCTAATTAAAATTAATTAATTAACCTAAAATATTCAGTAAGGAGTTTTTGATATGTTTCATTGAATGTGGAAGACAATGTTTCAGTGAAAATCCGTCACTGAGTTGGGTGTAGTAGACTATGAAGTTGGCCAACCCGCCAGTACTGTCATAAATACATTTTGTTTAAATTTGTTCTTCTTCCGTGTGCGTTTTTGTGTTCTTTAAGTCATATATGTAATGAACAGTTGACCTCATCAACCGCATTCAAAGGAACTTGATAGATGCACACTGTCTCCTGATTCGATATTCTAGTTCGGGTTCTGCTCAAGATATATCTAAAAGACGATCGGTCCTTTTTTCGCTGTTCGTTTTGTGAATCATTAAGAGAGGGAGTCATGTTGGCGTACTATTTAGTCTGTTTTATAACTTGCTCTAATTTATTGCTTCAGCAGCTTGCCCGCTGCATATTTTCATTACTCATTTACATAATGGTTTGGCTATTTCAAATTTGGTTGCTCCAGAATGATTGGACTGATAATTTAGATAGTGTCCCGTACATGTTAGTTGTCGATATACCCAAAAAACGCTCTTATAAAAATATGGGCAGATTTTTAGATTTTTAAATGGGTTTGAAGTTAGCTTGTTAGTTTAGCTGCTGCCTTATGCTATTATTGTTATTTGTATTATGTTATATAATTGTTTTTTACGCGATTGTGTCTTAGGATCATACGATAAATAATTAAATAAATTAAATAAAAATTTAGTCAGACTTTGGATTTGACGCAGTGTTTTTGGCAAGGATTTTAAAGCCATACTGTCACTGGAGTAAAGAAAATAAGAGTTATGCAGATAGCACATTATTAGCTCCGTCACTCTTTCAAGTGTAAACGAAATT
The DNA here is from genome assembly GCF_029955315.1 of Cylas formicarius. NCBI lineage: Eukaryota > Metazoa > Arthropoda > Insecta > Coleoptera > Brentidae > Cylas > Cylas formicarius. The sequence continues at coordinate 25,072,290 of NW_026844334.1, forward strand.
GATTCTCAAAAATGTCATTTCTCAGTCTTGAAATGCATCGAATGGCCTTAGTGATTTTCAATTTGTTTTTATCACAATCTCTTTGATAACTGTCTCGTTAGTTGAAAAAATTGACAAAAAACAGTAGGTAAATCGATCAATTTCTAAGTCACAATTTGATGTGTTTCTAGGTCTCGTTGTTTGCTAGTTGGTTTCAGAATTCCAGTGATCTTCTTCAATCAGGCTTTAGAGGCCTTGAAAATCCGTTGTGTCTACCCAATGATTTTGTAATATGCTGTTAAAACAATTATGCCAACCAAATACTTTAACCGTGGGTTGCATGGACTTGCAACAACCGCGTCACTTCCTCGTGCGTTGTACCGCTGTACGACCTGACGCAGATCTGTAAGTTCGATTCATATTCAAAGAAAATTCCAATTAATATACTATCTGTTAAAAGCGTCACAGCGTGGTGACTTAACCGGATGAAAAGAATGCAGATGTGAAGGATTCGGATCAAGGCAGTCCAGATTTAGGCGTGGTTTTCCTTTTTTTTTGCATCGGTTCTCTTTATATATTCGCATACTCACCGTACGAGGAAATACTATGACACAAAATATCTTAAACGACGAAAACTAAAAATAAAATATGGATTGATTGAGAATATTGGTATGCAGCATCAAATGCCAAATAAGAGCAAAAACAAGAGGCATTACTTCGAGAAAGCTAGGCTAGGCTGGATTGATGTTAAAATACATGTATTGACATCTAGTTTCGGCATAACCGACCGTGAAAGCGTATCTGGATTACGATTCCATCTGCTGGGTTTAACGTACCAAATCAAGGTGCTTCTTCGAGGTGCCGCATCGTAGTTGTGGAGTTTAATGAGACTAGTAAACTTAGATATAATTACGGCAGACAGAGTACAAACTAACTCCAAACTGTTACCTGTAATGGTAGGCCATGAAAACGTGGTAAAATAGTAGAGAACACCTGTCCAATTTTATAAAAGACTTAAATTAAGCACATTGAGAGGTATGTGCTGTATTACTGTAGTGTTTACATGCCTGTGAATATAGGTACATGTTTGAAAGTTCTGTCGTATGTAGGTATTCCGATCCTTACTTGAAAAATCTGATATTGTGACAGTACTGTTTCAATAGATGTTGTAATATTGTTGTAATATAAATATAAACCTTCATTGTAAAATATATTGTAAAATACAGTTAATATTTTTCACGGTACCTTACACACAGTTGTAGCTCACACAAGTAAATTAAATGTAGGCTTTCATTTGCCATTTTATTAACTATTATTACTTTTAACCATTTGTCATGTTCCAAGTTTGTAAATTTTTCTTCGATTTCGTTAGAGACTGGACAATGCAAATTTTATTTCAGGGTGAGTGGTGAGTTCAAAGTGATTACGATAGCATGGATAATATATATATCAATACTATTACGTTTCAGAGTGCGTCAAATGATTTATCATTGCTCTAATTAAAAATGGTCATCAAATTGTTTCGAAATCAATTTATCTGAACTTATTCCTCAAAAATTGATCATCATCCAAAACCTGGACAATCGAAACAAAGTTAAAAGAGACGGTATTATGCTTAAGTAAATAGCAATAAAATGCATTAAAAACCCATATTTCGATTACATAACATACAGCCACACATTAGTGAAAGTGTTTACTAATGGATTATTTGAACTTTAGCAGACACATCTTCACAATCATTTTAACATAATCAATTCGCATAGACGAAACATACATGCAAACAAAACTACAGGCGAGGAATAGCATTTATTTTTGAACCTTCGTTTTAATTTTTCTCAATAGTAGCTTTGGTTAATGTCAAAACAATCCCGTACGACGTTGCTGATCATTGATCTAAAATTCGTTTGTTCTAGGACACAGTTTTAGTGTTATTTGCTGGTTCTTGCAATAATGATTAACGATTTTACATGTTACACACGACTTGGATAACTTTTTAAACTAGGGTATTATTAAAGAAATTTCTAAATTCATATTTCTTATGAGCGTGTTTCGAGGTCAAAATATGTTTTTGATTTCTACTAAAATGTACGCCACAGTTACCCTGAGTCGAGCATAAAACTTTATATATTTAAATATTTGGAAACCGATTAGAAAGTTACATTTTGCTATTTGCAATAAAGAAAAACGTATTTTAAATTATGGAAACCAAAAATGTTCGAGAAATCAGCAAAATATTTTATTAGAAACTAAGTAAACACATAATGGTCAGACTATTTAATTTTTTTTGCAATACAAGTCTCTGCGCCACAGATCCTTGTAAATATCAATTTTCCTGCTCAAAGTAAGCACAGACATTCTCTAAAGATTTTAACTCTAATTCAGATATTTTTTGTAAAATTAAATAAAGTCTCCGAATAACCACTATTTTTTTCTTTACAGAGCCCAATGATAAACTTACTAACCGAATTGAACTTCCTTAGATAAATCGCTAAACTAAAACTATCATCTAGAAGACATGATTTTTAAGGCTTTTATGGGGGCACATATGAAAATTACGTCATTGGGTAGAGTGTGGTAGCTGAACTAATTTACTGAAGTGATATAAATAATGGTTTGACAAAATTTTTACCATCTAAGTTAGTTTATACTATCCCTATTAGTTTATACTATCCCTATACTATCCCACATTTTCAATAAACACATTTACAAAATGATTATATACTGAAGCACAAGAGAAAGCTAGGGATAGAATATCTTGCATAGTTCATAATGCACTTGCACAATTAAATCAACTTTATCTTCAACAAATATCTTTCGAGATAAGGGAATAAACTGTGGTATGTACTATCTTTAATTGTAAAGCACATGATATTGCTAACACCGTGAATTAGTTCTTAGTAATTTTTATGGCTAAAAACTAAAAAAGTGTATCTAAGTTTTTGATTTTAGGATGTTTTCGACAAAAAAATTAAATCGAAGCATAAAGAAATAGTCTGGAGGGGTGTATAGTTTTGGTTGGGTATCTCGGTTGTTACGCAAGCTTGCTCACTAGATTTTTATTAAATGCGAATTATAAAAAGCGAGATTTTGTCACTGTTTATTGAAACATACAGATATAAAATCCATACTTAGATATTTTAGAGGAATTTGTATAAAGCAAAACTAATTTCTTGAAAAAATCGTGTGTACCATTTAAAAAACAAACTTTGAGCAATATTTGAAAAACAATATTTATAATGATGCTGAATACGCTATTTAGCTTAGGCCCATTGAGCTTCCTCCGCTTTCCATCAAGTCTAGTGAAGTGAATTTATTTTTGATCGTTAGATAACTGAAATAAAAATATCCAAACACAAATCACCCAGTAAGTCGGAGAGAGGGTTTTTAAATTTTTGATGACATTTGATAAAGACACGGTGTTGTGGAAACAATTGTCATGTCAAAATATATAATTTCGTAAAAATCTGAACTTTTAGTTCTTATTTATTTTGATAAATGGATTTTCATCAAGTAAAAGCCACCTCAGTTCAATTTCAAATTTTTGTTTACTGCATGTTTGGTTTCATAAAAAAGCAGCCACGGATCGCAAAACTTACAAGCCTGTATGTTTATTAATAAGGGAAATTGCAACCAAAATGGAACACTACCTACCTTAGTTAAGTAGGATAGACAGTAGATGATATTGTAAATGCAAGCACTTGGCAGTGATCGAAAATACAAGAATGGTGTTACGTTCTTTACTATCATCACAGATATGGAGTTCGGAGATATGCTGGAAGCAGTGAGATGTCCATCCGTTTTATCCATTTTATCCATTCGTTTGCCGAGTTATGTTTATTCATGTGGGCTGCAGATTTCTGCTCATTTTATCAATGGTTTGTTGGGTCTCTTAATCAAGCCATTGTTACGTTGGAATGCTTTAGGATGTGATATTGAGATATCATTTAACCTTTGAAAATTAGCACGTATTACTATAATTTAAGTCAGACAGAGTATATTAAAAGTGCCGGATAGACTAACTTACCAATAAGAGCTAATTTCATGTTGCTTATATCCTGTCAATCGGCAATCCCAAGTCTTCAATTTCTAAACTTTAGAGCAATTGCTCTACATCTTATTCAGGGTTATCCAATATTACGTTTTGTAATTTCCGCCCGACATAATATTATCATGTTTCTAGAAATAATGTCTAGATTATTATTTTCTAATTCTTTCATAAATAAATCGAAATAAAATCAATTTACTTATGTCACAGTAAAATAGAACCATATATTTGTAAACGCCTGTTGAAATAGGCAAGAAAAAGGTAATGAAAACGTAATTAAAAAGGTTCATTCAACCTGCAATGGTTCTTTCGACTCGTAGTGAGTACGGTGAAATCCCTATTTGGTAATAAAGGATAGACATGCACTTTTATGAATAACAATCGCGTCGGCATCGTTATTTCCATTCCAATGACGACACTCTTATGTCACACACAAAGATGCGTCGATAAAAAGGTTGTCGAAGGCTTTAATTTCACATCCAGTGTATGCCTATCAATATTAAGACAAACGTCGTAAATCACGATATTACATTTATTTTTTAGTATTATATACTGTCTAATTTTCTTATTACCATGATAATTTAAAAATAATATTCCAAGAATCCTGTCCATTCATCAGAATAGTAAGTCTATTTTTTTATTATTTGCCTACAAAAATACATAATTTTGGTGTATTTTAACATGGGGTGAAGTGAACTTTTATTGAAAACAATAAGAAAAGTAAAATAAAAACTGAAAGTACAAGAAAGGAAAGAAAAGATTAAATAAAAAATTCTAAGATTAACTCTCACGACTTGCATCACTAACTCGAGGATTTTGCCTTCAGTCTTTGTTATTTCCTTAAGTTTCTTATTTCTTAAATTAAGGTTGAGAGCATTTTAAAGGTTGTTATGTCTGTAAAATCGCGATATATCTAAAAAAAAAACAAATTTCTGGATAATTTATTTTCGGAATATTATGGTTGTAGGTTAAATAGAGGTAAAACTTATTCTGTCAAAGAACCGCCTACTAGATTGACTTCCAATGATTTAGAAACAGGGCTCAATGGGAATTTTTATAAAATTATTATAAATGCAAAATGTTGCGTCAACATTTCAAATAATTATACATACTTACGGACATACATAACTATTTTTATTATTATTTTATTTATTTATGTATTTGATAACTTCAAGGAAATAATCGCAAAACATGTTTCAAGCTGCTTAAATAATACGAAAACAAATCAAAAGACTAAGACGAATTTTTATTAACAATAATAATAATAAAATCTGTTATTGATGTACAAAATAACTCAATGTCATTCATATCGTTGTGAAGTGAAGTGAATTTGAGAAGTAAATAGGTAATGAAAAAATTGACCAGTATCGGTTAATCTAATCAAAATGTTGCCTGCTTGGAGGTCCAATAGCAAAGTAAGTATCACTCCACCAAACCAAACAGAACAGGTTCTTCACTTCACATTTTCTTCACAGCTTCATGACTCGTTTGTCAAAATATGTTAATAATAAAGTGTAATGTTTGCTTAACAATTAGTAACAGATTTTTTTATAGTATATTATGCAACCAGTTTGATAAACATCACTTTTGTCATGAGTTTGGTTTGACACTAGCGAAGCTCAGCGGAGCGAGAGTTTAATTAACGAGTGATTGAACAAGTTTATCAACGTGTTGCATGCTATCCTTTTTCTATATACATTTTTGCATAACAGAATCAACACTGAGCGTGGCTCGCGACAGTGATTAATTTTATTTATATGTAACCCTCAGTTACCAACCTTAAAATAAATAAATTCAGTCAAAAAATGACATATAATATATATTTGTAATCAGATATAGATAGAAATTAGTTATTTATCCACAGTTAAACCGCTTTTATATTCTCCCTCAGAAATAATTACTTTAAATATCTCAACCGAAAATTGGTCGATATCACTTTCGTCGGACGTAAATTTTCTTGCGGAGGAAAGCAAACAAAGAGGGGGCTGACTATGAACACCAGGTATTGCGGCCTTCAAGGTCCAAGACTGTGCCCATCAGTCGTCCACTAAAAGTATTTTAATGGTATTCTCGCATTACTTTCACTCTTGGCGATGGGCGCACCCAGTCGACGAGGAGAACAAAATCGAGAATGTGTAATTGAAATTTGTAATGCAATATGACTAATTTGACTATAGTTATTGACTGGGATTGTCTCTAAAGGAAGGTAGTCGTATGGAAATTTATGTTTGATATACGCGACATTTTTTTATTAGGCTGGTTGGTTACTAAAATTAACTTTGACAAAGCCTTTCAAAAAGAAGTTTCTATCCAAACGTTATTTAAAAGTTTTTGAAGTTCTTATTAATTTATTTCCTCAATCAATACTTTTGTGTGTTTTTTTCACGATCGATAGCAGGAACTAGAATAGTAAAAACGTTTACTGCGCTCAATAGCAAGCAAGGATCTTCGGATGTTCTTGTAAACTTGAACAACCGGTTTTAAAGAATTAACAAAATATAAACAGTATATCCAGCAATAACCAACGATGCTGTCCATCAAGGCACATTTGTATCAAAAATTACAAAACTTTTTTACCGTTGTTATTTACAATCATAATCTAGATACTGAGTAAAAGCAATTGTGCTTCTGAATTATTTTTCCGAAGATTTTCAACAATTTTTTAATTATTTCCCAGTCCCATGGGTACTTCATCAACTGTAACTAGATTTGTAGCTAGCCGATGATGCTTTTATACTTTTATCACGCCAACTCCCAAACTCAGAAAATGTAAAATACCTAAGGAAAAACATTAAACCATTAAAAATGGTTCTTAATTCCAGAATAGTTGATACAAATATTTGACAAAACGAACTCTTTCTATATTTATATCAAGTGTTGCCATTCTTCTTGTTAGCATTTCGATCCACACATCAAAAAGATTATTGTTGCTTCAAATTTTATTTTTTCCACCAAAGCACTGACTTCAGTTGGTTGTTGATTACTGAGAATTGATAGCTCTTAAATATACTACTCCTAACTGTACTCTCATTTTTGAGAGTATGGGTTCCATATATTTAATAGATCGGGTGAGTATTAACAACTTTTCCGAGATAGTGATATTTCTTTGTTTCTCGTGTTCTTAACTTATATCACCTAATATTTCCATCGTAAAATTTGCCCAATCCCGCTTAGTATGAGATAATATCTCTGTCGTTACTAGTGACCTGTTACTTCTCGATCCAAAATAATTTCAAAATCTAAAAACCTGTAAATTTTAATTCGTCTGTATCCTTAGCCAAAATATTCGGGTCGAATAAACAACAGTTCATTGTTGGGATTACCAAATTAGTCCCAAACAGTTATCTGACCGATTAGTAGGTAATTTACACATCCTGTACGATTTTTGGAAGCAGACGCAACGAGCGTGAGACCCTAATCCTTTCCGTTATTTTTCCCACATGGAAGTCACGTGCCGTTTGAACCGTCGCGTCAGGATATCATGCATAAAAGTGCTCACTGAATTACAATTTGTTATATAACGCAAGCCTCTTGGTGCCACGGTGAGCACAGTATGGAAATCCGTAAAATTTACAAACGCTACATGCTAATTTTCGAAACTGACGTGATTCTTAAAACTAATTACCAACTGCAATTCATCTCCCATTAAACTTAAGAAAGCAATATTTTGAATTCGCAATTTTCAGTTCCGTTGCTAATTCCTTTTTTTTAAATTTATTATTTTAATAAACAGAAATGAAGAAAATAACTTCAACTTGGGCAAATTTGCTGTGTTAAGGTTTGCTTTTAATTTTTGATGCAATTTTTTTTTTGATATTATTAGAATAAATTCAGAATTGCATTGTAAGACAAGAGGAGAAATGAAAACATTTGTAGTCCACTTAAATTAAACCAATATAGACAAAAAAAATTACCTTCTTCGAAGCGATCATCAAACTGCAAATAATATAATCAATCATCGCTTCGAGTATGAATTTAAATGTAGATCAGTCAACCAATATTTCTTTGAAACAATAGTGAATATATATGATATGATATGATGGATATAATAAAAATGTCATAAAACTTGTGTGTCATAAATATTGCAACATCCAATATATATTTAGGTATATTGATGTTTTGTCGGTTAATTGTCCGGCTGAACTGTAACAGTGGTACACTATAACATTGTCCAATACATTTCCAGATTTTATTATATTAAGAATTTTACTTAGATTCAGTTTTACATCATCATACACTATTTTGCAATGCCTTTTTTATGTATTGTCAAATGACTAACCACTGACTAACTAATTTAACTAACTAAAACTATGGGAAAATTCCAGCCACGGGTTTTTAAACTCCAAAAAAAGTTAATTACTACATTTTAGGAGCGCGAGCATTGAAGATGTCATTTTCGAAACATCCAGTCGGAGTTCAACAAACGAACGGATGATATCCCGGAATAAATTATATACCAATATATGTATATATATTTATATGTTAATGTGTAGTTTGATCCTGAAAATATTTTGAAATGAAAGTTATCATGGAATTATTATTAACTGCAAGAATTGAAATTTGCGTCTAATTAATGTTCTATCAACCTTTTAAATGAATTATTTTGTAATGTAATAAGTTATACTGAGTAAATTTTTACAATATTGTAGAAATAAGAGTTATTCCTTGTCGCATGAGTTTTGCTATCATGATTTTTGTGAGTAACCTCGGTTGGAAACACATTGAAAACAAAAGCACTAAATTTTGCAAAACTCGTTATTCAGTTCACTTTTCAAGACAATCATTTCATTTAATGATGACACTCTCTTTTATTCTGCGGCAATAATGACGGAACTCGTAACACAAACTTATAAAATAAAAAAAAACAATTTCAGTTGAGCTTACTATTTATTAGAATAGAAGTGAAGAATGCTTTATATTAACTTAGCCGCATAAAAATTGTTTGTCATCGGAATAAAACTTAACAATCACATAACTGTACTGAGTAACTGTGACATGACTGCAACATTAAAAATTTAATTGTGATGCAGAAATAAACGCCTTCTTTTAATTGCACCTTTGCGATGAAGTTGTGGCAAATAAAATTGAAATCATGTACTTGGGTTTACAGAATTCATTATCGGATCTGTTAGTATTCATTTTTTTAAAACTCAATTTCTACTTTGTCCGAGGGTTTTAAATGAAGTGGGTGGGGTGGAAGCGTTGTAGGAGAAACTCCATATAAATTTTAAATATTTCCTTTGTTTTTATAACCCATGAGTTGTGTTAATCAGTCTAAAATATTTTTCACTTAACTTTCTTTTTTCATATTAGTTGCAATCAAGGGTTAAGGTGCTAACAATGGTTTTTTTTAACTTAAAAAGATAATCATTACCCATTTATATTTACGTCATGTAAAATCTTAATGTATCCGCACACATACAAATGACAAAATTGAGAGTGAAAGTTATCTCCTCCATGTATTTGTAATTTGACACTTTCACTGAATATCTTTTGTATTTATGAGATATCCAAAAGAATTATTATAGATGGTCGAAAAACTCATTAGCATCAGCTTAGTTTGTACAGCAAATATGAGAATGGGTTGCTATGTTAGTAAATCAAAACAACCAAAACTAAAAAAAATATACCATTTACCGATTTTTTCTCACAATACCATAATGATAAAGTTAAGATTATTTAGAATGTAGTTTGATTTGAAGTATATTAAGGAGCATTTCCAACTAGAAATGACTTATAATCATTCAATTAATTTCTTCGCTATAGAAATTACTTATGCAAACATGCCAACACAATCATTGACAATGATTTTTTCAAAATTATTTATAGAAAATGCAAATGGAGCATATTTATTGGACAATTAAATATATTCCCAACCTATATCAGAATGATTATATAAATTTAGGTTATACCGAGGGTAACGAAATATTTGTGGTGCAACAGAAGAATTCTTAAAATATTCTAAAGAAACTCTAGGAATGGCTTACCCCAAAGTATCTTAAAATTTTGTTATTTGCATAAAATAATTGACGGTCCATAACAAAAACTACAGCGAAATATTTTTGAAACTCAGTTTGGTTTCAGAACTGGTTTCGGTACAAGTGAAAGGCCTTTTAGCAATCAGTTCCTGATTCAAAGGGCAAAAGATTTGAACGATATAGAACTTTGGGATAAAAAAGGAGTAGTGATATGTCACTACATACATACAAATTGTCGCTACAGCTATTCGGAAGAACTATTCAAAATCACACTTCGACATCCGGACGACACAGTGCCGTTGACTGACATAGCTAAAGGCATTTAAAAACTAATAAATCGTGTCATCAAAATAATTAAAGAATATAAATAACACTCAGTTTTATGTTAATAATACACACCTAGAGCAAACGAAACATATCTCTTAGGTGAAATCTCAATCAAAACCGAGATCACTCACAGGAAATAAAATGTAGGATGAAGAAAGCCAGAAGTAGATTCACTCGCATACGGAAGGTGCTATATAAAATGCGTTCAAACTCGAATGCATATCCTCCGGTGTTACATATTTTCGGTATTGTTATATGGTACAGAAGCATGGACTCTTACGGAAGCTACATGCAAACGTTTAGAAGCCTTGGAGATATGGTGCTACCGACCCCTGCTCACAATATCATGCATGCTTCACGTGACACATGATTGCGGTATACGGCGATAAAAAATAAATGGAAGTTTTCAACACCGTTAAAACTAGAAAATTGGGATAGTTTGGACATGTGACGAGAAACGGAAAATACTATCTACTACAACTAGTTTAGATGCCAGATGAGTTGGAGAACTTCATGGTTTAAGAACCTAACAAAAATGGACTGCAATGATCTGTAATACCCTATTCTGAGCAGCAGTCAACAAAGTTATCTGAAGTAATGTGATAACTAACATCCATAAAGAATAAGCATTACAAGAATACTAACAAATGTAGAAGATGCCCTCGAGTATGAAACATTTTTATGGGTCGCTTTGTGGTAGTCGATTGCAGTAGTTCTCCCTCAACTAAACCAAGTCAGTCCAGCATTCCGACAATTTAGAATTAGCTGTGGATAAGTAATTTATAATTTTCTTATTACAAACATTTTAGAAAATTTAAAATTAAAAAGTGAAATAGGTAGACACTTTTCTTTATTTATCATAAGGTATTTCAACTTGATGATCATTAAAAATTAAAAACAAAACAGTAAACATAGAAAAAATATTTATTAAAATACAAACTCCGCCATTAAAAGTTAAGTTTGCTAACTACACAGTATGTATACTTAATTACGAGCAACGTCTGAGTGAATTTGGTTTTCTTAAGGCCTAGCGAAATAACATGAATGATTCGCGATGGTTAAATCTTAAAAACTATATCACGTTTAATGTCGGCTTTTATTTTTAAATTATCCTACCTTTATTCATAACCTATCAGCCCTTTTTCAGAAATTCTTTTGTTGCAATAGCCTTAAAATTTATAACCAGGTCCTGAGCTGTATTAAATCTTTATACAGTTCAGAGGTATTTAAGAAAACTCTTAAAAATTATGTTCTTTTCATGTGACTAGTTAAACTAGGTAGATAATACTGTAATAGAACATGCTTTGTACGTTGGTACAATAATATTGCCACCCTTATGAATTTATTGTAAAAGTATTTTTGCAAAAACTAAAAGCACTTATTATTATTATTAATGTAATTATTCTAATAGTAATATAAATGTAGTAGCACATAACAAACGAACTTTATGTGACATATAACGAAATTACGATTATACCTAAAATTTAAGATCTGAATTTTTTTAATTTCAATATACTTCCCCAAATCACACCGACATACTATGAAATAACACATGCAGAGAAGAGTAAATTTAGCACTTCGATGGCCTTATAACTAATTTTATACTTACTCTCTAAGTTTAAAGTTCTATCTCTTCCAAGATTCTAATATGTTCTACACAGAATAATAGGTTTTGTTTGATGTTTCCTAAAGAAAAAATTTATTATATCCAATTGTTGCTCACATTAAGATGAAGATGGTCTCCAGTCTAAAATAATTAATAATGAGCATTAGTACTGGCAAATTTTGCCTATCGTTCTTGGCTAGTTCTATATAGGATGTTCCTAAGTATCGCATGAACGAACTTATTTCATGACATATATTTTACATTTGAAATAGCAAAATTATATATAATAGGGGAGGAGCCTAATTTAAAAAAAAAACTTCACTTTCACACCATTATCAATTTTTGGGACAACCTGTTTAATATGAAACACAACTGAGACTTGAAAAGCCCGTCCAATGAAACTATAATTTGCTAGTAGCATTTTAGGAAATATAAATAAAAAGACAATTATTCTGGATAATATATTTTTTAAAGGTAATACAAAGATTGTAATTCTTAATTTCATATTAATCTAAATTCTTACATTTAAGTCTATCATTTCAGTCTTTATCGCTGCATTCTCCATTTAACTAAAATAGAAAAAGGTTAATATTTTTAACTTTATTGTAACAATACAGAAACATTATGAAAAGGTTCCTGTTCTGATGGACTGTCAATATTTCCATAAAGCATTTATACTTATCGACGAGGTATGCAACCTATTTCACTTAACAGCGTTACATAAGAATTTTATGTTGTTTTTATTTAATCTAGCAGATTGATATCAAATTGTTTAAGTAAAAATTGAATGTATTGTGGTATACTGAATTAATGATATCGTAAAATATTTCAATTAACGAATTAGTAATTTTGAAATTGGCAAATAAGAACTCTGGTTTGACTTACCACCCAGCCAATTGAATTGGAACACATTTATTGAGTTTGGAATCATATGCAAGTCCCGCAGAACATTGTACTATTTCGGCGAGTCCACTTCGGCAAATGCAGGCTGAAGTGCAGTGAGAGTTTAAAGGAAAGATTGAGCCGGGAGTACAACTTCGAACTTTGTTCATAATTTCTAAAACATAACGGTGCGCTTCAATTTCTTGACCTTAAAAATTAATTTCAAAAATTTCTACAACGACAATTTGGAACAATATAATTTTCACATATTTTAATTTACTTGCAATTATTTACGAGTCACTAATCTATTCTGTAATTGTGGTAAATCTTTCCTCGAAATAAGGCAAAATTCTAAATATTTTATTCTAATTTATATATAATATTTGTTATTTTAAATTTTCAAATGACTTTTATTACGTGCTATTTATTTGATTACCTTGAGGAATTTCTGGCAATATCGAACTGGTTCCAATATTGACCATGATAGACCCTTGGTTACAGTTGACCCTTTCTGCATAATCGCATGTCCCACGATCCTGCGGAATATATTTTTTATCGTCATAAGGGTGTGTTTGCTTATAAAATTAATCATTATTCTTATAAATGGAATTATTTTCTATAGAAAAATCCAAAACTATAATTAAGTCTGACAACCTGCATACATTCGAAAAAATTGAAGCTCCCCAATAGTTAGAGTAACAGTAATTTTTCTCTTACGTTGTTAAAGTTAAATCCGGGCGGACATAGATAATTTGCTACAATTTTCCCAAGGGAGCAGACATAATATGACGCACAGTTTTGACTATCTCTATACGCACCATTTGTGATTGGACAGTTCTCATTTGCTGAAAGAGAAAATCTATTAGATAAGATTAATAAAATACTTAGTTTTTTCATGATTTTTTATCACGGGATGACACTTCAACTCAGAAACTGTAAAAAATATCTAAAATCTTCAACACAAATGTTGTTTGGATTTATTTAAAGTTTAAACTTTTTTATTATTGCATATAAAGGATGTATGTATTTTCGTGGACAAGGAGCAACGTACGTATGTATTGAGGAATTGTTGAATTTCACAAAAAGTTCCAGACATATTTCATATATAAAATCTTGTACCTAAGTAATTAACAACTTAAAAATTAAAAATCATTTTTTTAGATAGAAACTCTCAATTTTGTATTTTGTATTTGGGATTTAAATAAGAAGTTTTACTATTTCAAAAAAGTAGTACTATTAGCTATGCCACCTAACTTTGTAATTTTTATTATTATTAGTAATTTTGTTTATTGTTAATGTTACTTTGAAATATATTAATTCTTTAAATAGGCAACCAAAATTACTTTAATTTATATACTATATACCATAAAATTCTAAACATGGGCAGTGTCGATTTGAAAAAAATTGTTTTTAAAAAGTTTCAGTTCAAGTTTGGATAACTTTTCATTTCTTTACTTTTAAAATATCGCCACAGACCAATAAAGTACATCTCTTATAAGGAAATCGATCCTAAATATACAAAAAAGAAGTTGTAAATGTTATTTTTGACAAAATTTATTAGAAACGCTAAGGCTAAAATATAAGTTAAATGTATGATAAACATAGTTTAGAATTTTACTAGGAGATATCTTGGTGTATATATATTATATTATTTAAAATAATTAAATTGCTATTGTTGCGTTTAAGGTATTTTGATATTTTTAATAGGGTCTGATATAAGTTATCATTCCATAATAAATGGGCCTAACACACAAATATTTATAGCAAGAATTATGAAAAAAATACTAAATTTATTTATATATAAAATATATTCAAAATTATAATTTACTAACAAAAATCGGTATATAAACATAAACATAAAACATAAACCAAGAGAATTAAATGGTAACCAATGATATTGTTCATTAAACAAAAATGTTTTAGATTTTTATATCTGGCGAAGGCGTTAGGCATTGCTGTATACTCACCGATACCGATTTTTTTATTCACATTGGAATTTTGAGAGCAATCTACTCGACTGGCGTAGTCGCAAACACCCAATATCTACAATTACAAAAATATTATTCATCCTTACTAGGAATATAACAAGTCGCACTTACATCACTGAAATGAAAGCCTTCAGGACATTCGTATCTGGCTACTATTTTATGATAAGCACATATGTAATAGTTGCTGCAATTGGATTTACTTCTAAATGTTCCAAATTCGCTAGGACAATGCTGTTCTAATTTTGTTTTATCATGAGATTCACAATCTACATTATGGGCGAAATCGCAATATCCCTTGGTAGAGAACAACGTTCCCTCGGGACACTGTCCTTCGACGACATTTCCGTCCCAGCAATTGACATATCTGTTGCAGGATGTGCCTCGGAATAGACCCTTCGATTGCTTACATAGCTTTTGTAATTCTGAGTTTGCTGAAAAAATAACGTCGGTTGAATTCTTCAAATATGTATTGGAATTGCAGTGAACCTACAAACATTAATGGCGGTTTTGTTGTCTTTTATTTCTGTATTATTAGCAGACAAAGTCGCCTGACCAACCGAGTCGGCGTCGTATGAAATGCATTCTACATTTTGCGCAAAATCGCAATATCCCTTGCTTGAGAAAAGCGTGCCGTCTGGACACTGTCCTTCGATAACGTTGTCGTCCCAACAACTGACGTATTTGTCACAAGTCCTTCCTGGGAAAAGGCCTCTTGCGGTTCGACAAAATCGTTTTAGGTCGGAATTTGCTATAAGCAGAATAAAATGGGTCAAATTTTATATAGATAAACATGAAAAGTTAAGGTAGTAAGTGTTAATATGATATTTCAATATCGCTTATTTTCCTTTTCACACTTAAAAATGTACGACATCGTTTCACAGTGTTATAATTATTAATTTGATGATAAAAATGCAGTAAAATATAATAGATAAAATACAAATGGAAGAAAGCATAACTAGTAAATAGTTTACAATTGAAATTTTGACAATCACAGACATAATAACGCTTGACAATCCAAAACAAAAGTACTTTGTGTATGTATATTTTTTAATGTTCCTTCCCTCATGCTGAGCGGCAGCAAATTTAACATATATATATATATATATATATATATATATATATATATATATATATATATATATATATATATATATATATATATATATATATATATATATATATATATATATATATATATACGGGTGTACACGGCATAAAGTGCATATTGTTGCCTCTTAGTTTCCAGCATTCATAAGAATGTTGCAAAATATTCTTCAAAATTTTGTTTTGTGCTAACTAGGTATTTCTTGAAATTTTTGTTGACAATAAATTTGTCATAAAATTACTTACTCGAAGTTACAATAGGCGCTTGTGTCACGGTGGTGGGGGGTAAAACATTGCTTTGTTCAGGGGAGTCTTAAAAACAAAACTGGTTATTTTCAAAGGTACTGAAAAAATTGTAACTTACTTTCTATCGATTTCTTACCACAATCGGTATTCGACAGATAATCACAATAACCCTTAACTGGGTTAAATACCAAATCAGTCGGACAAGTTTGTTCGCTGGCGATTCCATCCCAGCAGTTAACAAACTTATTGCAGGAATAACTCGGAAATTGACCTCTAGGCTTGAGACATTTTTTGTTGAGGTATTGGCTTCCTAAAAAATGTTAAGTTTGATTACTTGACAGAAGAAGCATTGACAATGCTAAGTTAAACTTACCGTATAAAATTTCTGGAGGTTCTATGGTGAACACTGGCTCCTTGGAGCTAGAACTTGGGAAAGAAGGCTTGGTTGGTTCAGAATTGGGCTTCGAGGTTGATGTAGCTATAAAACAGAAACATATGCGCTTTCCCTTAAATATTATCTAATGTTAATAGATATCTGTTACCAATTGATGACATCTGCGAAACTGGTACTTGCACCCATACGGAACTCGGCCTTGTTGGGCCAGGCGTCTGTATTGATCCGGTGGAGTCATCATTTGAATTAACTGTGTAATTCCCTTGAAGAAAGAAGTGTTGTAACATAGTTGTTTTTTGTTGCATAAGTCTCAGAAAATTATTCTCCAAATATTTGGCACGTTTTAAATGGAAATGTTTTAAAGAGGAAAATTTGGATGTAATATCCAAAAGAGACCTAAAAACCAAAGATTTGGAATGGTTTTTATCAAAATAATGTTTTTCTTGGATATTATTGCATCCTATTGGATTCGTAAATATTATGAAAGGTGTATTATTTTGAAATATATGAAGCTTATAATCAGAAAATTGTTGTGCATAGAAAACATTTTTCAACTAATCATGATTTTTTTTATTTTACAAACAAAAATTTGAGAAAATCAAACTGCTATCAAAATAAATTGAAAATACTTCATATTTATGTTCATAAAATTATTGCTTATTTATTTGAGAAATCACTATTTACAATAGCGGCCAATAAAAACTTAGTATATAAATAAACGTATAAGATGACGACAGATACAAAGGCACATTAAAATAGAACAGATGAAAGTACGATGATATATTACACTGGGCCAGTCAACCAGTCTACAACAATTGAATCAAATTCATAAGTACTAAACAGTGCAAAATTTTCTGCAGAGAGTCATGGAAGCTATAGTTGGAGCAACTAAACTCAACATTAAACAGAGGAGAACAGCGAGTTCTTCTTGCGGTGTTAAGGAGAATCCGATGATCCTATAGACTCAGTATATATCCCAAATTCCATGTAAAACTAACAAGGAGAATCCGATAATCGTGTAGTCTCATTATATATCCTAAATTCCATGTAGAGGTCTATAATAAATAGAAACGTTATGGTCAGCAAAACTTTCTCAGAAAACTGATGGTAGATTACTGGTAGATGGAAGATTACAACTATTTCTAACAAACCCCAAGCTTCGAATTCCATCTATAAATCTCGTTTCTAAATACTAGCTAGCAGCTATGAAGTATTACATCTAACTCTTTAATCATTGATTGGGTCACATTACCTTGACTACTATGTGATCTAAGGAACGATATTAAAAGACACTTTTCTTTGCCCAATTTACTGTTAGCCATTTTCTTCGTTCACATAACACAGCCTAAATCAATCTGCATTAAAACGATATCAAAAGAAGGAAAATATATTTCAAAAAGCACTGCCAATATCGTTAATGAAAAAGGAAAAAAACAATGACCACAATGGGATAGTCGAAGAACACCTTCAATTCAATTATTTATTTAAAAAAATTAAACTCTAATATCCAAAGAATTCCTAGCCTCATAATTAAACAGATATCATGATTCATCTAAAAGGCCTCCAACTGACTATAATAATAGTCGACCTACCACTTTCAGCAACTATAATGATTCCATCAATTAATTTTTTAAGTAGCTTCGAGAAAACTGACTATATACAAATCCCTTTATAGATATACCAACATACTCCCGCGGATTAAGGAAACTTGATTTCCAAAATCACCAGAATCCAGGGAATGCAAAAATATGTGATGATATACATCCATATGGGCCATATATGACCCTTTGAGGACAGCATCGAGCTCATACGACTATTTAAATATTAAGTTTCTATTGCACGTGTTTATAAAACGTTAAAAGTTTTGGTGGTTAAGATTCTATGAAAAAAAAAATCTTTATACATAAATTGGAATCAAACTATAAGTTCTATAAAAGATTACTCGATTGGGATTTAAATATCTAAAAAAGTCACTATTTGGACTACTCATAACAATTAATTCATCCATTTTTTTTGTTTATCAATTAGTTTTAATTAACTAATTAATTACTTAATTAAAACAATTTTAATTAATTTTAATCGAAAATTTTAGTTTTTATTAGATTGATTTTAAAATGTTGGTATACTTCAGAACAATTTTTTTTTTTTAATGAAATAAGCTAAGTGACATCTATTTCGAGAAAATCACGATGGTGTCGCACTGTCAACTAAATCTTCCTGCTTTATAAGTTTTACAGCAGGTACATTTTACTCCCGGTATGACCATTTATTATCCCCGCATGCAAGGGAGATAAGAACGACAGTTGCACCAAGGAATGTTACTGAACTTTATGAATACCTATTCGGTTGTAAGAGCTTACTCATGTCAGCATTGTTTTTGTACTCTTAAATAATTTAAGAGGTTTTCATTGATCACAATTCTCGTTCGTGGGTTCCGTGTCGCTGGTCAGTGGCCCACGCGGCAATATAAAATCCCACTAAATGGTGAAATTTATAAAGATCTTCGTCAAACGAGCACTCCGAAAAAGGCATCCCTATTAAAAAATATTGCAACCACTAAAGATTTAATCTACGTATTTGCCTACACACTACAAGTTCGTTAGGTGAGATTGGTCAGTAACCCTTTGCGCTGACTCCGCTTCATTTCTTTACATTGATCGCATTAATTGATTTACGTAACTATTACAACTGCCAAGAAAAAAGGAAATTGCCGAATTTAGTGTAGCAGTAAGGGCAACGAGGTGCGGCGTTAATGAAGTTTTAAAAATAAATAATTAAATCGGCCAAGAGAAAATTTTTGGAAATTGTTTCATAGTGTCCGAAATATCCACCATGTTTAAAATGTAAAGTACTGTTTTAAAGCTGAGACAATTTCTAGTCTTTTTATTTTTTTGCTCGACCTCTGTGTCAGGATTTTCCGTTGGGTTGCTTTTACTGAATGCTATTTAAATTCTAAAGTGACCCTTTCTCTGATTTACAAATTCATAATTTGTATTGTTATCTAGCGGCATTCTCTTCTTTCCTAAACTAAGCTGCAGTTGCATTTTCATTACAAAAGAGCCAGAATATTGAATTTCAGATGCACCTATAGTTATAACAGGTTTAATTTTCAGCCATATTTAATTCATGAAATTTTATCATTTGACTCTAACTTGAAAACACCTATCCAGTAGTAGTTATCTCGGGAACTCATTCAAAATTTTCTAGGAATTCCTCTATACAAGACTAGTAGGCGAATTGAGTTTTTGCCTTTTGCTTGAAACCTTTTCCATTCAAATACTTCTGTATTTTATTGTATTTTAATCATGATATCTACCCATTTTTACAAAATTAACAGGTTCTACATAACAGGAAAATTCAAAGGCGGCTATAGTTAGTAAGAGTACTTTTCCAATTTTTCGATTCCAACAAAAATCAAAATTGCAATTTCTCAGTTTGTTTCCTTCAAGTTAGAGTATAATTTTTCAGTTTTTCAATAGAATATTGTTGCTCCTTAAATTGGAAATATATATATATATATATATATATATATATATATATATATATATATATATATATATATATATATATATATATATATATATATATATATATATATATATATATATATATATGTATACATATGTATGTATACATCTACTGGATACTATAAAAATTCCCTTAATATTTGTAATTTTAAAGAACTAGAGTGTACAGAATGAATTCTTGGACCATCTACATATTTCCACCAACTTTTCTAAATAACAACGTCCGAGCAAATGCAAATGGAAACAATTAAAAGTTCTGAACCCATTCATATATGACGCCACGTATATCATCTTCTTCACATAAAGTATGTGAAGATATTTCTTCCAGAGCGAGAGCATTGAAAACTAAAAAATCGAAATTGCTAGCTCATGTTCCACGTTTTGAAACACGTTCTTACAAATATTTATAGCCGGATGGTACGGAGCATACGTGTCTGGCAACAAGACTAGATGGTCGCATTTTACGCAATTTATGTTATTGCCGTCGAGAATTTGCCAAGTGGAACCCAACGTACATTCTTTCTTGCATACATATCTGTAAATTTATTGCGGGGATGGAATAACTTGTCGGATACAAAGGATCTACAAAATTAAAATTGTTCTAATATATCCACCTCAATATGAATTGTTTTAAATGAGGATTATCAGTACTTTGTACACACTGTCCTTGCAAAATTTAATAAAAATAATAGAAAAGTGAGTGAGGGACCCAAAACAGTAGAATAATTTTCCGCATTGATCTGGTAAACCAGCCTGAACCTTTCCGTTCGTAGACACTTGCAAAAGTCTGGGTTTGATTCTAGCTAGTCAAAAATATTGTGTACTGGTCTTTTCATAATTGAATCATTGTATTAAGTGTCCCGTTTGCTCTATACTCTTATCTCGAAATATATTTCATTTACGAAAAAAAGTTTTATAGAAAGTGGTTTTGTTTTTAAATGAAATTTTATATTAGGTATTTTCGGTACTGAATTTTCTATAACCAGGAACCAACTTTTAAAATGTAAATTGACTAACCTGCATTTTATTTTAACTATCTTTGACTCATAAAAGGTTAAGGTGAAGATATATATGTAGGTTATATGTAGAGAATAATATTAATAATTTCATAAAGACTTAATACAGAAAAAAATATATTGTATTAAATTTGATCAGAAAACATCATAAATATTTTAAAATGAAGTAGGAAATTAAGATAAAGTACTTCTGAAAAAAAAAATAATTTTAAGGATAGAATAAAAAAAGATTTTAATGTGAATTTTAGTAAATAATTAATATTTACCTTTAGCTTAAATAATAATATATATTACAAAAACTCGAATAAAATAGCGTAAGTTTTTGTATTAAAATCCAGTTTTATCGTACTCAGATTCAATTCTAGTTTTTTTTTTAGAAACTATCACTAAATTTTATTATTTATAATATTCCTCACCAATTTAATTGATTTATTTTTTTTTTCCAAAAACATATTATAAGCGGTGACAGGCGGGTGATAATACATTACTCAATCAGTTTCACAAACACTTTAGTCACGAGTTTGTTTGGCACAAGTAGAGCGCTGCGGAGCGATTGTTTAATAAACGAGTGTCTGAGGAAGCCATTAGGCATGAGATATTTGATTATTTGGTATTGCTTATTTTTAATCAATTTGATTCCCTAGTTTAGGTAGTTAAAAGGTAGAGATCTTAAGTAAATGTGTTCCCATAACCATAGGTCTTATTCTTATAGGGCTAGGCAACTATTCAGTTTAGGATTTTTAATAAATTATTTATGAGCAAGATTTCTTTTGAGATACAATAGTTTTCGGGATTTACTTGAAATTAATCAAGAGTTAACTTAATTAATGCGAAAAAAAGGGTATTAGCTGCTTGAAAAAATACCACTGGACAATATTCAATAAATGCAGCAATTTTCGGGCAATTAAATTTTACAAAAACGACAATTGGAAATCATCAAAAACAACTTACCCTTATTTAGAAACGGGTTATTTTCGAACACGGCACCACATAACCCGAAATGGAAAATTAGAAGGCAAATTGTGTAGATTTTTATAGCCATAGTCTCCACCGTTTTTGGTCCTTAGACCAGTTTACGCAATAATGTGGGTTTATTCAAAGTCATGGTCAATACGGACCTCTTATAGTAGCCCCACCACGTCAGATTCTGCAAAGGATTCGCACATTTTTTCAGTGAAGACTGTAAGGAATATTTTAGACAACGCTGTACACTGACTGGGTAGCGTGTTATTGGTTATTCAATTAAATCAAAAAGGGTTGGTGATATGTAATTTCTAAAATATACTGTGGTTCCCGAGATATAACTAAATCCATCTGCCTATCTAATAGCAAACAAATCCTCTCATTTCTCGTGGGATCTTTTTAAAGGTAAAATTGGTATTCAGTTCCAAACCTGCTGAAACTATTTTGGGATCTTTTTTCAGAAGCTAGTCAGAAGTTGATACCTTTAGTAGATCTTGCCTTGACCATTTTGGATTATTTACAAATGGTTGGTTGTGTTTTACAAAATTTAGGAAATATTTTTATATGCTCCATTAGATGTCTAATTTAGCGATGATAAAACATTTTTTACGAGACACTCACAATAATGTCTGATGCAAATGTTTGATTTATAAGCGCACGCGCATTAGGAAAAGCTGCTAGAATTTTCTGCAAAAACATCATTAGAATCAGTACGATATTCGGTATAATATTTTTGTCTGTGAGTCCGACTAGGTTCGTGCGAGTCGAAGTTAAAATAGAAACATTCTACAATGTTATTGTTGATGATGTGTAAGTACTTAAAATTGCTTCGCGCGCCTTGTGCTATTATTAGAAAATTAGAAAAATAGCCTGAGTTAAACGTATAAGATTAAGAAATTTAGATTAACAAGCGTACCTTGCAAGATGCAGCAACTTTGACTCCAAAGTTTAAACCGACCCAGTTTAAGAAATGAAGAACCTCGACAAACCACAAAAGAATTACAAACCAATAGAAATACCAATTTCAATGTCAATTTTTGCGTTCTATTCGAATTGTACTCACTAAGTTATAATTCAAAACGAAGTCGGTCAACTACGCTGATATGCAAATTGGCTCGACGGAACAGTGAGTACTTGCGTTTTTTAATGCTCGTTGAAACTAATTATTCGATTGTAGAACTCTTTATCTAAGTTTTGTAATAAATTAGCATTAATAGGTAATATTCTTAGCAGCACTCCCAAAAAAATTCATATAAAACATCACATAAGAGCTTTGCAGCAGCATTTTGCGATTTTTTAGGGTTTTTTATGTTTAAATAACCCAATATGAATATAAAAAAAAGATGTTCTTAAATGTTTCAGACATGGTTGCTCTGAAAAATAAACAGAAACATACGCTCTTAATTCTTTTTATTATTTCCTCATTAATTAATTTTCAATTTTCGAAAAAGTCATAAATTCGTTTTGACTGTTTCCATAACATACGAATTGGGGTAACATCGTACTTGTTTAAAATGATGAACTATAAATTGCAAACTGGAACCTACCGTAGACGATGGCTACAATACTTTTTTCAAAAGAATGTTTCTCTCGCTTTTGCAGATGCATTTCTATTCCACACTTTCTACTTAATGATAGACTCCAATCCAATTGATACAAGCGTCGACCCCAATTCATCTGATGATTCACAGAACGACCAGAGAAGGAAACAAGGTATCCTAGACTACACCAATAAATTTGTTGTGATTCATTATATATATTATACTTTTAGGGTTGTGGAATGGACCCGCTAACGCTATATTTTTCGACAACGATAATTTGTTCAACGACGAAGTGAGGCTAGAAAGTCCCACTACAAACAACGCCAATGCTCAAAGCATCTTCAATCGGAATGATCAATATATTGCCGAACTATCAGCAAACCCTAGTAGTACCACAGACATACGACAACCTGCTATTAGCTCGACCACTCCATGCAGTTGCGTCGCTACTGCTGAGTACAATCCGGTTTGTGGAAGCGACGACGTCACGTATTGGAACATTGGGAGATTCATGTGCGCTAAGCGATGCTCGAAAAGTAAGTATTGCAAAATGTTTGACATCACAACCAATGTTCAAATTCTATTTGCTTGATAACCACAAAAAAAATAATTGCAAGTTTTTTAAAATAATTGTCCAAAACAGTTTAAGCTGATACTTTAATTACGTAAAACATTAAAATAAAAAGAAAACAATATAAAATTTTAATCTAAATATCATCCCATATTAAAAAACAAACTCCAGTTCAGTATACGCCTTATATATAGATTTTATTACGTACTTTTTTTTTTAATTCTTAAGTGATTTATTTTCTTCTGTTGCAGATTTGGAAATGAGACTCCATAGGGCCTGCCCTTAAATCTAATTTGTATGATACTTTGTTCATAATTTGTAAATTATCGTAAAATCATTATATCTTTATAATCGTTACTTATTAAATCTTGCAGTTTGTTAGTAATTATTGGTTCGCAGGGTAATAATCAATCGTCAATCATCAATCGTCTCGTTCGAAATAGTGAAATATTGCTTCCAAAAACTCCTATTTTAAAATACCCACTGTAGCTATCTACAAAGTGGCAAACAATTCAAGGGTTTCGGGTAGTTTAGTCACCAATCAGTAGATTTCAAGAAATGGATGCTTATCAGTTCTGACAGTCATAGCACTCATTGGTCCGAAAATGTATCTGAACTGTTTTGCAACAATGTATACAAAAACTAACTGTCGTAAAACAAACTTGGAAAACTAATCATCGTCGAAAAAATATGATTTATAAACTTAATCTAACAACCGTGTACTAAAAACTTGTTCCGCCCTTGTAAAATCAAACTCGTGACATAAGTGGCGTTTGTTATACTTTTTATATATAATACTATTAACAAACCAAGGCTAGCAACGATAGAATAGCATAGTTACACCCACACACGGGTCGAAAAATTATGGGACCTTACTTTTTTTTCTTATATTATGCACCCATATTTGGAAGTGGCTGAACGAAGAATTTACAAGTTGTGTGAAATTCTTTGCAGTATAAATAATCCAAGTTCAATAATACCCAAATGTAAAAATGTCATATTTTTTCTATAACGCTGCTACCGTTAAAGTTTATTATTTAAAAAAAGGTAAATGATAAATAATTATACAATATGACAAGAATTCCGTTTACCACATTTGTTGCAAAATATACTATAAACTATTGGCTAAATTGTTCTAGATGAAGAAGGCTTTTTTTTTAATTTTGGCATTAAATTTCTTTCAATATTATTAAATGTAACAGAGAGCTTAATTTTGACGTTATATGTTTAATTATCAAAGATGGTAAACAATATCTTCTTTTACAGGATTTTGAACATAATTGTCATATTATTAATTTCTTATTAAAAGTTAGAAACAACGTAATTAGTTAGTTAAGACCAACAATAATATTTTTAAAATTGAATTTATTGAAGTTACTCAGCCTCTTTAAACCACCATTAACCTAATCACAGGATATCCTCAAATTTAATAATCATCGTTATTCCAAAAATGAAAAATAAACATATTTATTAAATTAGTTTTTTTACGACAATTTCTTAAGAAAAAATGGATATTAATAATATATAAATTAATAATAATACAATATAAATAATATTCCTTTTTTCTGCTTTGTTATAACAAGTGATTCACTCGTATTAGAACAAACGAACCATAGCATTGAACCATCCAAGTTAAGTTATTTAAAATAATTGTTTCACTTAAAAAACAGATCATTTTCAAGACTGCCAATACAAAAAATTCTGTCCTCGAAATTATCATGATAAAATTATATTGGGAATCACCGATTGAAGTAAAAAAATTTTCTTTTTTTTATTGATCAATCAATATGTAATCAACGATTATACATAGAGTTTTCTTTTGCGGTATATATTGTAACTTCCACATTAAACATTAATGATAGTTGTTAGTCAACAGATTCCCTAAAATATGTTCGATATTAATTGCTAACTACACAATTATATTATTTAGGATTTTAGCTTCACCATTACTTTCCAATGCTTATCGAGTTACTGAAAAGAAATTCAGACTCGGTGAGATTGTATTGTAAGCTATCTTGCTAATGCCAAGAAATCCACAACGAAATAGCCCATAACAAGTAGGACCAAATAAATTCTGAATTTAGTTAGACAACTCATAATCAGTAACAATTGAAAGGACGCTGATCATACACTCGCAAGGGGCGCTAAAGATTATCATTTTCGCTTATTTTTATCTTTAAGTCAAAGTCGCATTATCCTTTGTTTATGACTTGTTCCTCATGCGAATTAATGAATAGGTGGTAAAACCAACCATAATCCCCACGCGCTGCTTCTTTGTCGCCAATTCGATAGAATTTGGATCGTCCCAAATTAAAAACCGCGGTGTACAAATTCTCAATTCATTAAGCCATTAAGGAAAACATGTTTGACGCCTTGGGCGGTACGAAGAGTCATCGCGTTCAGTACGACCGGGTTCGTGAGCCGAAGCTAAACAAAGAAACGTTTGGATATGTTATTGTTTATTTTGTGTAAGTTTCTCAAGTTGCATATTGGTGTATATCGTTCGTCTAGTTCGATTAAGCTGAGTCGATTATTAATTGAAGAGCAATTAAATTTCCATGACCACTTATAATTCGTTTGTGGCTGAACTAGGCTTTATGCATCAAGTGTGCTACTTTTCTTTGGTACAATGTAATGAAGGGTCAAGGAAGAAACCAGGCAAGTCAGTTTTTTCAATTTGGGAGAAAAAATAACTGCAGTACTTTAGTACTGTATATATATATGTATATGTATATATATATATATATATATATATATATATATATATATATATATATATATATATATATATATATATATATATATATATATATATATATACATACATGTTTGTATATATATATATATATATATATATATATATATATATATATATATATATATATATATATATATATATATATATATATATATATATATACAAACAAACTGTTAATTATTGGGATCACCCCAACTTCGATGGATCGCCGTAAAGGGAGCAATAAAAGATGATGAAGCTCAAAGCAATGTGGCAATTTATTGTAATATCTAGCTTTCGCCCATGGATACAGGCTTCATCAGGATACTAAAACACTCGTATTCATAGTCGAACGCCAGCGAATCGCCGAAAACAACCGCTCGCTGGTAATGTTATTGTTATATTGTTTATTTTGTGTAAGTTTCTCAAGTTGCATATTGGTGTATATCGTTCGTCTAGTTCGATTAAGCTGAGTCGATTATTAATTGAAGAGCAATTAAATTTCCATGACCACTTATAATTCGTTTGTGGCTGAACTAGGCTTTATGCATCAAGTGTGCTACTTTTCTTTGGTACAATGTAATGAAGGGTCAAGGAAGAAACCAGGCAAGTCAGTTTTTTCAATTTGGGAGAAAAAATAACTGCAGTACTTTAGTACTGTATATATATATGTATATGTATATATATATATATATATATATATATATATATATATATATATATATATATATATATATATATATATATATATATATATATATATATATATATATATATATATATATATATATACAAACTGTTAATTATTGGGATCACCCCAACTTCGATGGATCGCCGTAAAGGGAGCAATAAAAGATGATGAAGCTCAAAGCAATGTGGCAATCAGTCATATAGAGAACAAAAAAAAAATATAATCCTCCATCCGACTGGAATCCAGTCGGATGCAGGATATTGCAAATGCTTGCTAATTTTATAATTACGGAGTGGAAAAATAAAAATAAATAACAAATTAAATTTGTTTTCATTTTTTCTATTCCCTACTCTAAAATATTCGATCACTTTAAGACATTAGCTTCGAATGTTTCCGGTGGATTTTTGCCACAGATGGTATTTTCATGTTTGAGGGGGGTATCACACATTGCTCAGTGAATGTATTCATGTTGTTTTGCAAAAATTTGCCCAAAAACTAATGGTCGTCGAAAAAGTATAGTATGCAACCTATTGATAACTTCTTCACTACACTCCGCTCGTGCCAAATAAAAATCGCAACGAGAATGCTGTTTGTATTAACAATCTTGTTGCCTAATATACTATTAGAGAAATATAATCTAAAATAATTATTTTAGTTGATATAAGCCTGAATTTTACACCCACCAAATGTTTTAAAGATAAGATATATTATTTAAAGCTATTCCCCAACCACATTAAATTTGATTCAAGCATATGCAAATAATTTCCATTATTTTTGGGTAATCAAAGTTTAAAAATGACACTTAAGTTCTCCTTTTAAGTAACTTATGTGATGCAATGATATAAATATAATACAGACTACACTGCTTTTGCAATTTAACTAAGTCTCTAAACCATTCATATTTATGCTTAAAGATAGTCATGGATGTCAATAATTAGTCCCGTCGAAATTTGCAACAACATTGCAAAAACTATGAAAAAATATAAATATAAAAATATTTTTATGAAAGAAGGGCACTGCCGTAACTTGCAGTTCCTGCGGACACAAAATATACAGATAAGAAAAATGATAATGAAAGAGATGTTTCAATTAATATAAAAATTGGCATTTAGTGTCCCTAACTGCTTATGCCATACATTAAATAGGCAAAACCATTTAAAATAACTATCTGTTTAATTAACA
This sequence comes from Cylas formicarius, assembly GCF_029955315.1. Lineage (NCBI taxonomy): Eukaryota > Metazoa > Arthropoda > Insecta > Coleoptera > Brentidae > Cylas > Cylas formicarius. The sequence continues at coordinate 25,101,067 of NW_026844334.1, forward strand.
TTTATCGAATACAACAAACTCGCAAAATTACTAACAGCAAACACGCAAATTTGATGTCCAAATTCGAAATGTCAAAAATACCACAAGTATGTATAAAATTACTTTGTTTGTGAATAAAGTCACTAACATCTTCATTAAAACTAATTTCATCCCTTCTTTATATTTATAATGCATGTATAAATTTATTACTCTGAAAAACATTGATTTGCACAAGATGAAACCTTTTTCGCTGTCCTTGCAGATGTTTCTTTATTCCATGCTGGCCATCTATTCATAGCATCGAATCCACTTGACAAAAGCGTCGAACTTAAAATACCTGATGATGGCCACAAAAACCAAAGAGGAAAGCGGCAAGGTATGCTGAGATACAGTAATAAATTTGTCTTTTTTATTTATTTATTTTGGCTCTTTTAGCATTCTGGGATGCACCCAACAACGGAATATTTTTTGATAACGATAACTTATTTAACGACCAAGTGAGGCCGAACCGTCCCGTTTTAAACAACGCAAATACTCGAAGTATCTTCAATCCCAATATTCCAAATCCTTCAAATTGGAATGTCGACCCATTTCAAAATAGAGAAGTACCACCAAATCCGAGTGGTACCACCGACATACCTCAACCTGGTATGGGCACGACGAGATCTCCATGCGAAGACCAATGTATTACGACTAATGAATACAATCCAGTCTGCGCGGACAATGACGTCACTTATTTTAACATGGGGAGGTTCAGGTGCGCTTTACGATGTAGAAGGAGTAAGTATTACATATATAATTGATTAAATAGCCAACATGTCTGGTCTTAGCTCCCAAGTTCTAAAACAAATTAAGAACAGACGAAGAATTTAAAACGAGTCGATTCTGTTTTTAAAATATGTTCTGAAAATGGAGTAAATTGCCAATAGAACTTTAAACATTGCGGATATACATTGTTTTTAAAAACCTTCATTAGTGGGAACTACTTTCTTAACTCTATCTACCTTTGTAACCTAAGTTAAAAAAAAAAAGAAACTAACTGTTATTTCCTAGCTAGCAATTTTTTGACAATTTTTTTTTAAAAAATTAAAATTATTTTTTAAAATAATGTATCCTAAAAGTCTTTAAAAATAGTTGCAAAAGATTCATTTTTTTTATTTTAGATATTTAGAGCATTTTGGGAACGTCTTGATGAGGGTTTTGATACCCAATAATTTTAATGCTGTAACATAATTTATGACTTACCTGCTTTGAATAAATTTACTTTTTAACCAACTTTTGGTTTTTTTAAATAGTTAATTTGGATTTTTTTTTATTCTAACAGTTTAGGGTTCAGTATCTCTTTCGGTGGCAGCTACGATACCAGTGTGTTATCTTTAGACAGTTCAGCATTTTTTATTTTCTGTAACACTTTGTAGATGTCTTGCTTTCTTGAACTGAGTTTGAACATAAGCCAAAGATGTCAAAAAACCAATTTTGAAGCAGTCTACAAAAACAAAAATCATATTGTCATTCTTGTGGGAGAAATATTAATTTTGATTAAGCAATACTAAAACAATATTCAGAAATAACAACGATCGAAAACTACCGAAAGTAATAACGGCTTATGATAGGCTTTTAGTTATTGACATTCTAAAATAGAAAAAAAATTTTTAATTTGAAATACACACCATTTGAGTTTTACGAAATAGTATTATTCGACTTCTTTCTCATTGAATTTCTTTTCAAAGGTTCGCAACAAATTGACATTTTGTTTTCAAAACAACCATCGATATCTCTCAAAAAATATTTATCTGTTCCCATGTAATTTAATAAACTCACCAAAAAATTAAATTTTGTTGCATTGAATTCTTGACAAAATTAAAAATTAAAATTAGGTGGATAATTTATTTCGTGTGCTTAATTAAAGCCAATGGCAATGTCCGTTCAGTTTTGAGTTGATTATTAATTAATTAAATAGTTTTACTGCAATAATTTAAATCCATATGTATTTACTGTTGCAGATTTAAGAATCAAATTCAACAGGGCCTGTCCACGGTTTTAAATATGATATGGTTATTTATGTATTTTCCCAATGAATTATATTACTGCCTTGTCATATATTGTAAAATGTAACTAGGTTACAACAAATACATATATATGTAATATATGTAAGTGCCTTCTAAACATATTTACTTAGCTTTATTTGTTATATTGTTATATTTATATTCTATTATCGATTTTTTTTCTCTTAATATATCCCAAACAATACTATAAGATAATGAAAAACAGGTGCATACAGATTGTAAAATTGTGAGTTTTAAATAAACAGACTTTCTTTTGACAAAACTTCTTTTTCTTAATTTCTGTAAATTTAACAAAATGATAAGTGATAAGATTCTGGAACATCTTGTTTATTATGTTTATTTATTGTTTATTCTTATTGTTTTTAGCAAAAATTCACAATACCAGCTGGGTTGTTATACAATGGCGGATGCATGTTAGCCTCTAAATTTCTCAGAAGTTAAAGTAATTATAAACCATAGACTATACATATCTTTACAAAATTATAGAAACCAAAATTATTGGTAGATGCAATGTGAACAATGACCGATAAAAATTGTAGCAGCTTGAAACGCCAAATTGAATTTCAAAAAGAGTTTTTTTCGATTTCACAAATCACTTTACCTACTCAATGTATACACGAAATCTGCAATAGTTTATTGCTGGCTTTTCTCGAAACTCAGAGAACTGGAGAACTGGCGCATTCATCAAAGACAAAACGACTTTTCTAATTTATTCGTGCCATAACATAAATGCAGTCCTATTCTAATCGTTTATTTTCGGATTACAAACGGTATTAAAATAATTACCATAAATAACTAACAAAAACGGGATATTCGATGCAGTTTTTGTGGGATTTAAATAACTTATAATACAATATTCTACAATACTAAGCAAATGACCTAAAATCATTTAGTAAACAATACTGGTATATTTGTTTAATTATGTATATTTGGCTGAAATAAGATTAGGTATCCAAAGCCAAATGAACTAAACTATCGATGGGTCAACATTCTCCGGGCCTCACTTCAGCGAAATCTGAAATGAAATATATTATTTATCAAGATTCGTTGGTTGTTTCTTTGTACTTTTTATATTATTAAGGTTTTAAGATTATTACAATGAAACCATAAATTTAAAGCAACTGTACAAATAGCTTAGTAGCACTACACACACACTTGTCTACAAATCCGCAGTATTATTCAGAAAACGACATCAAAGTTGATCAGAATTGTAATTTCATGGCTAAACAGTCGAATTGTATCAACAAGAAAATTTTTGACCAAAAATCATAAACCGAGTGGATCGGCACTGAAAACTTAAAATGTATCTAAAAATAACCTGATATCTGAAAGTTTACTTTTATCTAAGTTATTAAAAAAGTGACGACAAAATCTTTTCCATATGATAGATATTTTCATGGACACTTTTTTGTATATACATTTCGGATCCATAGTTGAAAATTGCAAAATTCCACTGTTTTGCTTTGCTACACTTTTTTAAGTTATATAACTAAATTGATAATATTGCACGTTGAAATACATATAGATATAATCAGTTGCCATAAACGTGAAAACGAATTTTATTAGAACTTTTGGACACAGAATCTAATTGCGCAGTTACTTTTTTTTTTCTTATTGTACGAAAAAAATTATGTCATTGTTTATTACGACAGACCCATACTGTAGAAATTTCTAATAGATTTTAATTATTTGACTATCTATTAAAAAAATACAATATTTTCAATATCTCCTTCAGGTATTTGCAATTGCAACCAAACACAGTAAGTCATCTCTACAAAGTCAATTATTCTTGGATCATAGTGTATGTATATTTTGTTTCGTTTTCAATTAACTCGTTATTGCTCAGCATTTTTTATTATTTCTAGCACGCAAAGCGCATTCCGAAATCACAAGTTTAAGCTTTGTCTATTTTGTAAATAACTGAATACAATAGATACCCCTACCCTTGTTTGTTGCTTGTTTACACGGTAGATAATGTAACAATTATATTTAAACAAATACTTACACGAACCATCGCGGCAATAGGCAAACATAGCCATGCATCGATTCTCGAATGTTCTAGGCAGACCAGAAGCGTCTATTCCACAAACGGGGCCAGAGTCTAAGTCGCACTCCTGGATCAGGCAGGCGGGGTTGCCTCTTGGTCCAGGTGCGCACTGGGCCATTGCAAGAACACCTAAAAATTCCGATTGCTGCTTATTGAAAGTTTGTTTTTTTCTTCGCGATTGGCATGGTCTATATTTTTGATTTGTAGATAGATTTAATTACAATCAAAATAACGCTTATTAGGAAATCTATTATTAACACATTTATAGAAAAAAATTAATTAGTTCTGCTATTTTCATTCAAATAAGTTCGATTGTTTAAAAATTATCAGAAAATTCTTCTGAGCGTACTTTATTTGAAAAATCTTGATCCTAGTCAAAAAAGAAGCCTGTATTATTAACTTAGATCATTGGACATAATTCTTAACAGTACTCTCCTTGGTCTTAAAAAAGCATTAGTTAATAATAATAAAAAAGACGTCAATTCAAACTTAAGAAAAACTTCTAATATCTAAAAATCTAACACTTAAGATTTTTTTTTAATGTCAAAAAATCAATTTCGAAGTTTCGATAAACATTATTCAATCGCGACGCCAATACTTACACAGAAATATGAACACCAGAAGCCTATTCTTCATATCAACTCACAGTATATCACTAAAACAAATTTATTTAACCACTCGTCACAGATCCATTTAAGACCTACACTTAACAGATTCCGTTTGGGGAATTAAATCGGTATATCGAAATCGAAACACTTCTTCCTAGGTGGTCCGGGCGATCGATGTCTTTCGATTGTCTTTTCGTCTCCGGTCGGCCAAATGTTCCTCTCTTCAGCCACGAGTTAATTCAATTGAACAGCTCAACAGTTACAAGTCGCCTGTATTAATGGGTTAAGATAAAACGCGATATTGAATGAAGGCAATTATTTTTAGATTATGATTTAATGTCTGTCGATTTTTAGTTGCTCCGCAACGACAACTGCGCCGGTTTATTTATTTGGCTAATCAATTTCGACTGTACAGGGTGTCCTCCAATAACTGAATCGGAACGGTAGAGGTTTTCTAGAAAATTCCCCGATTCCGGTTTCATTTTTTCAATTTGAGCAACACGCGTAAAGAGCCGTAATTTAATTTGAAAAGTGTCTGGTCGAGTTATAATTTTATTTCGTTCTTTCGCAATTTGGATGTGTTCGCAATAATCAGAAATATCACGAAAATGGAGACATGCTATTTTTGTACCGAATAGGCTAATTTTGGAACTGTTCTGTGTTCTGTTTCTTATCATTTTCATCACTCCGGAGATAATGTAACCAATAAATGAATGTGAAACAACTAGCAACAGTAATTTTAATCGCCCAGTGTTTAGGTCATTCCATTCATTTTTTCAAAGGTTGCCAAGTAAGAGAATCCTCTTGAAGATTCGAGACGAAAAACCAAGTATTTTTGTTATAGTTATTTTTGGTTAGTTTGTTTAAATGTGCATAAATATTCTGTGATCATTTGCAGCAAATTATTAGGCAATGTATTTTTGAAAGAAAATTTCAACAATTTTCCCATCGCCTTTAGCTAAGGAGAACTTATTATGAAACAAAAATGAAGAGCATAAAAATGGGACCAAATAATATTCCCACTACTTTTCAGAACTGTTTTTTAAGTGACGCCTTCCAGTTATACCGGAAGTGGGTGTCAACTTGCATATTTTAAAATACCTTAGACAGGGAAGCTCATTTGTGCGGGACTCTTCATAAGAGTCTATTTGAACCAACAATTATTTGTGTGAAAATAGTAAGCATTACACAGGGTACCTCTCTCACAACCCCTAACTTCCTTATTTTAAAAACCACATTCATTGTAATATTTCATTTTTGGTTTTCCGAGAAAAGTTTATGCTAGATTCCTTCAAATTTCCTTTCACTTATTCCCAATAGTGTCTTATTAATGACTATAAAAAATGTAAAAGATGTAACTTTGGTAAACACACGCATCATCAACATTGATATTGAGTTTTAATTCATCGTTTATAGGCAGTCAAAAATTTTTATTTCAAAGCTGCAAAACTTTTATTTCACAAATACAGAAATAAGTTATAATATTATAGTAGGGTATAAGTTAAAGTTTTGCAGCTTTGAGAAAAATATAATTGACTTTTTGGACAATTCTTAATATCAATTTGGAAAGGAGGATTCTTGTGTTTCCGTTTACAGACGAAAGCAACTTGTGCAAAATAGTTTACTATTAAAGTTTTAAGAATTTAAGCTGTATTAAGTATTTTAGAGTAATATGGAGTGATGGAATTGATACAAGCTTCGAATTTTGACGACACAATGAAAAATTTTATCAATTATTTTTCTTTGGAAAATTGTGCAAAGTAAAGTTGATATATATTTACTGCCGAATAAGCTTTCATTTTTCTGTTCGCCATGCAATGTTTTATTACATCTGTGACCCTGTTGGCATCTCCAGAACCTAACTGAAGCTTCAATTTAGCTTTAAATAAACCAACAGGATCATTGGAGAAAAATCAACAAATTTAATTTATTAACAACCGGCGCAGGTGAAATCCAGAATATTTGTAAAACATAATTAAGTAGCCTGTGGAAGTTTCTAATAAGACAACGATTGAAGAATTTTCGTATCAATGTTTGGAGACAACCTGTACGTGGGTCCGTACTGCAATTACAAGAAAAAATCTTCAAAGTGAAAGACGTTACAGAATCAAATTAGATACCGTTAATTGTTGGGTAATGTAGATTTTGATTTACTATTTCCCTTAATCGAAAAATATTCGATTTATTGGCGTACCGACTTTGCCGTCAACGCGAACTTGAGTGGCAAGAAAATCTTTTTTTTGTCTGTTATACTTCATATTGTGCAGTGTTTCACAAAGTACCTATACCTAAAGATAAATTAAGGAATTTGAAATGACCGAATCGGATAATCGACTTAACGTTTTCTGAAAAATATTTTTATCCTCGAGTTTTTGTTATCGCATGTTATTGCAAAATCTTATTTCAAATGCATCTATAATTACGTATGAATTTTTCTTAAAGGTTATCGCTCTTTCGAAAATATTTGGATGACTATTTTTGAATAACCATTATGAATCTAATAATAATAATAATAATATCTGGATAGCTAGCACCAGTGCAGTGGTAACATTTTGAGAACAGAAGTAAAAGAATAAAACTATATATATTCTTCGCACAACTCCGATCAGGCAATTCCAAGAATTCTGTCCGGGAAAATTTTGCCTATTGGTGATGTTACTTCTAACAAATCATTTAGGTTTGTTAGATGGGATCAACAAGACACTGAAATCTATTCATCTTCTATTTCCACTCCGTATTGGGCCATCCTCAAAACACTTGCCAGTTGTGCAATTGACCATTTCGTCAAATTGTGACAAGCTTCGGAGCCGCATTGCCTTTGGATGTTTAAAAATGCTAAAAAAACTAGCTAAATAATTCAAAGGTTTGCTAACTAATAATACACTGAAGCAAGAATGGCTTGAAATTTTCTATCAAAGTCCTCAAACATTCAAATCGGTCTTTGCCAGTCATTTTTTTCCAAAGTTCGTGATTTTTATCCAACTAAACGCACATTGCTTTTGCATTTCCCATGGGCCGGGTTTAAAAAGTATGGAAAATATGTATAAAGGATATTTTTGTGTTCTAATTTCCCAGTCACAAATCTCTTCCATAATTTCTGGAACACAAAAATTCCCCAAGAAACATTTTTCTATTTTTCGCTTACCTATTTTATAAATCCTGAAAATATATCATTTTTTCAGGAGACGTTTTCGTTACTCTTATAGAACCCCTCTAGCACTTAAATGGAGAATCTTAGATAAAAGTGACCAAATTTGCGTTCTATATTAAATATCTACTACCCATTTATTTTTAACCAAGAGGTTGTCGTTATAAATAACTTTTATGACTATGATTTTAGAATACTGATATTTTAATAAGTTACCGAAAAGGTTATTATAAAAATTTTCGTAAGCGCTATAAAACTAAAAGTAAGTGGAAAGTCAAATGAAAATATTAGTGCACAGATGTCAACTATGCAATTATAACCACAATCAGTTGTTTCTTTATTTGTTCTTGAAATGGAGTTTGTCAATTTTTTTTAAAATTTTGCAGATAAAGTTTATAATTAAATTAAATATTGCAATAAAAATCGTGAAAACGAAAGAAGTTTGGAAAACAGCAACGCCTTTTATGCTCGTTCCAAGCGTATAATAGTCCATAGTAGCTGTATAATATTTTTTAGGTGTTTTAATATTTATAACGGTATTACAGACTAAGTTAGGAAATTCCAAGGGTAGCGGCGTCATCTTAAGGTATTTAAAATGTTATAGCTCTATTAAAAAACCAAAAATAACCAACACTATAGATAAAGGTGAAGAAGGTAAAGAAAGATAAAGAAAGAATTAGATAAAGTGACGTTTTGGAAAAAAACTTATAAAACTTAAAGTTTTTTGGTTTTGGACGTTTCACAAAAGTTAAAACTACAAAAACTGTTATAACAGACAAGGTTTCTTCTAAATCCCCTTATAAATATTCGTTACCTTTTTAACATCAATTTCTCATTACTCAAAAACCAGCCTTACCTTCTGATCATTTTGTGTACAGAAACACCGCCCATACTAATGGATAGATAAGTGCGTTATCGTCAACCCCAAAAATCATCTATAATTAATTTCTTAGTCCTCAGAACAGTTAAAACACTTCTCTCAAATGATTAATTCTACTAGTGTTTATTATACAAAATAATACCAGTACAAAACTTTTTCAACTAGTCAAACTTTGGGCAATTTCTTGTTAACACTGAAAAAAGTATAAACTTTGTTATTTAAAGAAAATTATTTGAAAAACGAAATTATAATTACTTCGAAACCGTCAGTTTAAACCATCCAGTAAAAAAGACGTTTTTTTGGAAAACAAACTGACTTGAGTTAAAAGAGAACAAATATAATGAATACTTCTGTAAAGAAAAGTCATTAAAAAATTATTTACTCGGATATAATTATTTCCGAGAGAGGTTATATCGATTCATGTTTCGTGGAATAGTGGTACCTAATATATTATTGGGAAGAGCAGATTAGGCGTTTTTGCTTTCATCGAACCTGTTAATAATTGCTTTGGCCAGTCTTAATGTTTGCCAGTAAGTATTAACATAAAAAAATGAAATTTTGTAAAAGATCTGCCCAGGGCACTGGGCAATATAAATCGGCAATTACTGTACTTTATCGGTTCATTACAACATTATGACCTTATATCTAAGTCAAAATATTTAATTTTGTTAGATAGAACATCTGAATGGTACGATCGCGTACCATCCAGATTTACGCCTGCGTTGCTCGTAAAGGAGGCGTCTCAAATACACTGTGTGAAAAAAAAAATACTTCATCAGGTTTCGGCAATCATTGCAGCAATTTTGAAAAACTTTGTCCCAATCCCAAACAATTGGAACTTTCAAAAATTTAATTTCAACGTAACCTTTGAACATATTGAACTTTATTTTACGTAAATTTGGGCATAATAGGATAACAAGAGAATGGATTGTCATTTTTGACCATTGCCCACCAGAGCAGAAGAAAGGAAGAAAGGTCCTAAAAAAAGATCGTCTGTATTTGGGTCAATAATTAATATGATACCACTAAGTTTACTTAATTTCAGAAGTTAATTGGGATAATAGGAATTATACCTGAGTTACAAAAGTTACTTCACACAGAAGCTTAATATTGAATCATAAAATGTTTCGAATTCATATTCACTTTTCTACAAATTTAATTCGATACATTTACGCGAAACAATTCATTTGAAACAGCCATTTGTGGTACACTAGAAGTATAGCACAGCACCACATATAACATGGGATTGCAGACATAGTGATTCCCATGACTCGATAACGCTCTTGTTCACCCTTATTCATTATATATGGATATTAAAGTTGCCATCTTGTACCTGTCACAAATTTTGCTTCATAAACTGATACCCAATTCAGTTGACTGACAAAATTGAGCAACTAAATTTCATGGTTTTGTCTTAAAGCACTCGCCTTTGTATAATATGTATAGGGCGAGTCGACGAGAGAGTAAAGTTCATTATCTGATTGGTTTCAAAAGTTATGAGAAAATGGTCAATCTAATCCAATCCAATCCAATCCAATAATTTCGAAGTATACAGCGAGAGAGAAAATTAACATTTTTTTTTTAAATGAAACACCATATTTTCAAATTTTGTTTTAAATTCCTTTCAAAATTCTTTCTATTAATAATAATACAGACCTAAACCTAATAAATTTTCCTATAGAAATACTTCTTTTCACACTTGCAAAAATGTTACTATAGCACCATTATTTTTGAAGGTAGATTTTGATATTAGAGTTATTCGGATGTTACGTAGAATATATGTGCAATTTTAATTACAAAAACCTACAACTTTTATGAAGTATATCATATACCTATTTTTCATACTTTACAATTTATTTTAACTTTTGTAATAATTACCATTTTTTCTGCCTATAGCTTAGTGGATAATGACATTTATTGTGGTGTCAGTAAATTAAAAAAAAAATAAGTATAAATTTTCCTAAAGCTCAATTAATTAATATGACTTATATACTTGCTGAGGCGGAAAAAAAATACTTTGTTGCCAGTGAGATTCTACAAGAGGACAATCTCTTTAATGATTAATGGAATAGTTTGATGCTAGTGGTAGTGTTGAATATGAGAAAAGGAAAGTGGTGGAAATGCTAAGAATGAGGAAAAATAATTCAAAAGTTAAATAAAATACCCAACTAGAAAACACCCATATCATCCCTTCCAAAACCCCACTGTGATTAATTTAATTTTTATCTGCTTTCTAAGTAAATAACTGTATTTATTTTATTAGTCTTAATTACGATTTCTTCCATTTTTTATAGGCTTGACTATGGTTTTCCGATCGTGAGACATAGTTTAGGTATCGCTTGATGTAATATATTTTGTGTTCTCTTGCTCTATAATTGTGAATGATTCTGTTGAGCAGTGTAAATCAATAAATAAATAAAATTAATGTTAAAACCGCAATTGAACCACTTGTAGGTGGCTCGCGTTTTGCTTTAATTAATGTTAATTGTTTGGTCCGTTTTTCTAGCTATTTGTTTATATAGCACTGGATAAATTTAAACCGTTTGTCAACACAATGCTCTCCATTTTCCAAATGATAGTGGTGGTTGGTGATTAGTTCTTTTAAATTCTTTAGCCTCTGTTTAAACCATTCATCTGAAGTAATATAATTATACAAAAAAACAAATAGCTATTGTAGCGTTGTAATATTGTGGAATCTAACAAAACAACAAAATCTCTTACACTTTTTTTGAACATGGAAAATGGAGTTCAAATTTGTCGAACTAACAGTTGTTATATTAAATGTTCAATCAGTTTTACCGAAGAAGGAAAGAAACCTTTGAATTATCTGTAAGAGACCAAAGCCAAAATTTTTTAAATAATAGCCTCATATCCAATTCTCATCATTACACAACAGAATTATAATTTGAACGTCAAATCACTAACCGTCAAATAAACTTAATTTTTTCACTAGTTAAGAAGCATTTGATCTATTGCTAAATAATACTAAATCACTTTTTGGTCTAAAGGATTATCCTTAATAGTTAACTCAGTTCGCTCTGCAGAAATAATGGCAATTAAGGCTTTTAAATTTATTTATTCAAGAACAAATCACTATAAAGAATACACTTTCTAAAACTTACGTGTAAAGTAAGCAATGTATAGGTTCTACTTAGAAAAAAATGACATTGCATGTTACGATTTTTTATTTACTTAAAGAGTTTACTCAAACTTAAGACAGTCGCACTCCGCCTCCGCCAGGGCACTCTCCTTCACTAAGCACGTTCAGTTCTGAAAAAGAAATAAATATAAATAAGTTCTATAGTTTCGTCAAGTTAAGCAAATAAAAATATACATCAAATGCTAATTTTCGATAACTTCGGATTATAGATAAAATACGTAACGTCGAACATTTAAATTCATGCATCAATGCCCGCACGATAAGTTGCTAATTTTAAAATCGCATCGTCATTACGCGGTTGACACAAATACAAAATTTGTGATAACATAAGTTCGTGCCAGAAACAAAGAACCCTAGAAAACAATTATCAGTACCATTTGTAAAAAATTGGTTTCTGATTGTCAAGACATGGAAATACTGTTTACAAGGGACGTGAATTAGTGGTAATAACAAAATAACTGTCATTCATTGAAAACGAAAACCGTTAATTAGAAGTGCAGAAATGTAAACTACAACACGCGGCAAAAGTAGCGGAAAAATGGGAGAAAATATAGATGAAGTGGAACGAAAAATGAACAATATTCTGGGACAATTCTAGAATTTTAGAGCAAGCGTAAAGAAAAGACGCACTTTGAAGAAATCGATTGTTGGGGCATAAAGTTTACTCTTTATGTCAAACTCTTCCTTACCCAGCATTTGTGTTTTGTTTTATTATTTTTGCGATTTTTGGTTACTTCAACATATGCTGTTTCTTCATGTTCCATGAACTTGTCGGTAGAAATACTTGCGGTTTCAAAAAGTACCACATGTCATGTGTGACGTCGCTTTGATAGAAACACAATGCCTATGTATGATTCGGAAGTCCTTGTTTTTCCGGTGGAAAAGATCCGTAAGATTTAATAAATTAATTTACATTTTATATACTGAATACTATTCTCTAATTTTTTCAAATCGAAATTCTTATCATCCCTATTTCGTGTCACAGTATCTTGAAATTCATTTTCTAAGGGCCCGTTCAGCACAACTATTTTCCAGTAATTGTGTAATCGTACTTGTTTGTGTGTTGTCGTGGTATTTACTAACTGTTTTTTTATTAATAAATATAAAAAATGAACACTTTCAAATAATCAGAGATATATGGGGTAGATATAAGTTTAATACTAGACAGATAAGGTCGGATATAATATCGGTATAAAGGTATCGAAAACTTTTATTGAATTCAAAGTATACTTTTTAAGTCAAATTTGAATGGTACTTTAATAAAATTAGAAAAAATATAATCAAACGAAATCTTGCAGTTTTTTTTATAACAAATAACTTGCTTGCATCCAAATATTTGACTAAACAACTTTTGTGATAAATAGTAAATCATCAAAGTCTTGAAATATTTTTTTAAATTTCTCATAAACTTTAAGTAATTAAAATATATAGACCAATGGAATCTGGCAAAAATTGTCTGCAGATATTTACGCATATCTGCGGATAACAACCTAGTCGACGGTAATCATTCTCAGGTCTCATTTTATATAATTTATATCCTGGTTAAAATGTCACCTGTTTCGATAAGTATCAGTGATCTTACAAGAAAGTTAATTCCATGTTGCCCTGAATATGGAATGCTACAGTGTAACAAATTAATATCTATTGAAGAAGAAGAAATGTTATGATAGAATGCCGTCAACAAACGTAAATTCTGAAATCAGTGTTTATTTGCACTAAATTTCAATGAGATCATATTTTTTTTCTCTTCATTATACTTTATTTTACTTGCATTTTTCAAAATATTTTAATCGTATACAGAACATTATACCAATATTATTTTTTGTTATAATATGCACGATCGAGTATGAAACAAATTTATATAAAGTATTCAACCAGACATACTTTCACTTCGAATTTAAAATTGTCGCAAATGATGAATGCATCAGCAATCAGTAGCGTAGCATAATTTAATTATTTATTTCTTGCTATACATCTGAAGAAAAATTTCTGCAGACATCAACTACAAGCTGTATAAAAAGCATGGCTTTTGCGACAGGCTTGTAACCTCGCCCAATGTCGTTTTAAAGTATGAACTCTCTGCGCCAGAGTAGCACAGTAGATCGGCAGAGTTTTGGTTAGTTTGAAATAATTTCTAGTGCTCCCATAAGATTTGTTTAAGTTAAGACCCCCACTTGAATAAAAATTAAGCATAAATTGATTAATTATACAAAAGCATTTGATACAATACTTCACCATAGGGATATTTTTGGAGAAACTTTCCCCTTACTAGTATCTTGATTTTTGACAGTTATCAAAGGGTAAGTGTCCATCCGACTTAAAGTAAGAATCCCTCATTTTAAGTATTCTCGGCCACCCTTTATATAGAATTAACTTCTTGAATTCTTCTTGGCTTCTCTTCCTCTGAAGAACATTATTTTCAAATCAATCGACTATAGTCTGTTGCTATGTTATTCTAGAATGATAATGTTCGAGATTCAAAAACCTATGTATAAATTTAGAGTATGTGAAACTTAAATTGTATCACATTTTAATTTTGCTAATACAATTTTATCGCCGAAAGTCCAAAATTCCTGTGTTCGACCAATATACGTGATTAGGCAAAGGCAGAGAGTTTCCCATAGGCTTGGAGAAATGGGAAATCGGAATGGAATGTATTCCGTATGTCGACTTTATATGATAATTAAATCGCCATGTCTCCCTATCTTCATATCTTCATTGCTCTATTCCTTCTACACATTTTTTTATATAGTTAGTCTGGCATGTATAATTTATAATTTGTAATAATAAGCACTATACTTCTACTTCTTATTATTATCATTATTACTATTATTTCGACATTAATGGATATGTACTATTTGTAAATAAGTACATACGCTGTGGTACACCGCTGATGTTCTACCACACGTATTAATAAAGTGTTCTACATGCACGACACTCGGGCTGGATAATGTCAAGGAAATTCTCAATAAACATAGCACCGCATTATCGGAATGAAATTATCGACTGGTATCTACGGATTTGGTAATTATAGTTAACTAGGTCGGAAATAAATCCTTGACGTCCCTGAACGCACTCGATGCACACTTATTCGAATGCGGATCATTCGTTTCAACAAGAAACCTCATATAACGAATATAACACATTTTTAGCGAGCAGAGTCTGTTACCAATAACTACTCGAGAATGATGTATTAAATGGATTTTGAATACCATCCGAAGTCCCTCTGAAACCTATTTAGATCGAAAGAAACTTATCCTCGCCTTATTTAATTTAAATAATAAATCTAGAAGAGTTGGAACTCATTAGTTCCAATGTTGGTTATTCGTTTCCGAATTATAGGATACAATTAACAAATACTGATATTTGTACTTCGGTAAAGAATATTAATTAATAATAATAAAAAATTGCCGTGGCTGTTTTACAACGTTCAAATGCTTTTATAGATCGTTCTCATTTTTTCATATACTTTTGTATATATGTACTATTCCAAATCCTGGAGTTAAAATTTTTCATGCTGCGCACTTTACAACCAATAGGTAATAAATCTCTACAGTTTTCTGTTAATCAACAATAAAATCAACTCAAACTATCTTGTAAAAGGTATAACATTCAATTTTAGGAATCTAAGTCACCGACAGTTGTTAACCCCTAAGAATTCAATTAATTGCAGAAAACAAGACAGCTGATGCACAAATCTTTACATATTTTTAAGGAGCAGAGTTTGATTCGAGAATAACGTAACAAATGCATTTTGTGTACTCTCCAAAAAGTCATGAAACCTATTAAGATCTAAATAATTTAATCCACGCTAAATTGCTTTATGTTAAATCACTGTCATAACTTTCAATTGATGTACACCGTGTGCCATATAAAACAATCCAAGAAAGTTTCGTACAAGAGTTTCTTGGACTCTCCCGAAAATTTAAAATATTATAATTTTGTCGATACAGGGTGTCCGAAAAGTGTCCCCCCGACATCAACTTTGTTGTTTTCAATCGAACACCCTGTATACATTTTTGGAATTCTTGTTTAAAAAAAAGTTAATTTCTTAAGAAATTCCTATTCCAATTTTGCTTAGTTTAGGCCGAAATTGAGGTTATGCATTTTTTTAAAATTTTGATTGCCCCATATAAAATTGAGTTGAGTGAAATTTAACCACGGACTAACGAGGCGATGCACTACTCAGTTTGACAGATGCGCCTCAGCTTATGCAGGGTGTCCCAAACAGGTGGCTCCGTCTTGGCGAATTCAATTAACAAACTCTCAAGATTTTCAAATGGAACATCCTATATTTTTATTCAGATATCAATTCTACGACAAAAAATGAGGTAAGTTTGTAATGTATCTTATATTTAAATTTTATTTACTTTTTGAGATATTCGAGGTTTCAAATAACACCCCTATAAATTCTTGTTGAATATTAGGTTTTTTTTTAAATAGCAAAAACATGATAGACGATACAATACTCCAGATATACGAATAAAACCTTTTGCTAGCAATTTTGAAAAAAATCGACTCTATGCTACACACTTTAACAGATTTAATAAAACTTCAGAATGAATATTTAAAGAAACATTTTATAGTTAATTATCTAGCTTGATTGAAAATACTTAATAACAAAAATAAATAATTAAACTTTATAGGCTAACTAAACAAGGCTATAAATTTGAATAGATAAAACTTTAAAAAAACTTAAATATTGTGATGCTGTAATATATATTCAATGTATTGTCCATTCTCTGCAATACACATTGTATATACTATATGTATATACTATTATTTAATGGAAGAATCTCTTGTCTAGTTTGTTAACCTCGACATTTTTTAAACCTCGAATATCTCAAACAGTAAGTAAAATTTAAATATAAGATAAATTACAAATTTACCTTATTTTTTAGAATTAATATCTGAATAAAAATATATGTTCCATTTGAAAATCTTGAGATTTTGTTAATTGAATTCGCCAAGACGGCATCACCTATTTGGGACCCCCTGTATAAGCTGAAGCGCATCTGTCAAACCGATTGAGTAGTGCATCATCTCCTTAGTTTGTGGTTCCCGACTAAACTATGCAAAATTTGAATAGGAATTGTTTAAGAAAGTTACCTTTTTTAAACAAGGATTCCATTTAAAATAACTAAGTTGATGTCGGGGAGACACTTTTGGGACACCCTGTATCAACAAAATTATAATATTTTAAAACTTCGGGAGAGTTCAAGAAACTTTTGTACGAATCTTTTTTTCGTATCTCCTATGAGTTTCCAGATAGCATAGTGGATCGTTTTATTTGGACGTTTTCCTTACCCCCCGTCTGGACATAACGCAAAGGCTGCGCAGAAACGTCATAATCGAAAAACATTTATTTTGACTTACTGTCGGTCTCCCGAAGCTGTCTAGTATGCTTTTCGATGTAAAAGCAGGAAACAAGTATTTTCGTTCCTTAAACGAAATAATCACAAAACTCTTCTGTAGTTAAACCCACTTTAAACAAAACTTTGCTTTGCAAACCTTTTACTGATGCTTGTGTCTTTAGAAATTTTTAAGCAAGGCAACAGCTGGTTGAGTTTGGATCACTGCAAATGATATAAGTGCAAGGTTTGTCAGGTGACATTGTAGAAACCATATTCTCGACAGTTTCAAGTAGTTTTTTAGCATTTTACCATTGTAATCAATGTCAGAGTCAGGATTATGGATTACTATTGTTCAACGAGCCTTATACTTGGGAATAGTTGACAATCTAGTTTGGTTTTTACTTTAAGAGCAGCAGAAAAAAATGAAACAAACAAAAAGTCTTCGTGAAAAAGGTTAATTTCTAAAATGAAACGAACACAAAACTCCTTGTTATTATTTAAACTTTAAATTAAGTAAAGGAACAGGGATTTACAATTGCCATCAATCTCAGAGTTTTCAATAAAGATTTTTTCTTAGCTTAACAAGGCAAAGAATTATTGTTAGACAGCCGAGAGAATAGAAATCGTCAACCAAGTGGCGTTTGTGAAATACTTTGGAATATACATTAAAACAACGAATTTTACAACGAAGTTGGTACCTTTATGATTTTCGCAGTTGTAGTTTTCGAGCACGCATGCGCTTCCAAAGCTGATGCCTTTGGTAGATGCGTCTCCGGCGCAAATCGGTTTGTATGTGTCGCCGCATTCTTTAACGCAGCTCTGTTTCTTCTTCAGAGACGCTTTGGTGGATCCCTTCGAAGGGGCGCCGTACACAGCTGACAAGAGCACGGCTAAATTTCCAAAACAAACAACTTATTAGATGGAGAAAGTTTAAACCGAAACTTAAAAGGACCAAATTCATGTAGCACAATACTAACTAACAATACTACAATCAAAATAAATCTGCAAAGGTACAAGGGTTAGAACTCAGTAGTTCCAATGTTACTTATTCGTTGAGAATTATAAGATAGTGTAACACTTTACAAGGGACGTGTAAATAATAAATCTGTACGTTTCCTGCTAATAAAACTCAATACAAAATTAGAAATCCATTTCATCGGCATAAATTGCCAGTAGATCGACATTTGTTATCATCCCAAAGAAAAATAATCCTAAAAAATGAGAAGAAATAAATAGAGGACTGGGAACAAGAAAAGCTCTCGGTACAAAACCGTAGTCAACAAGAAGATGTCTTCATCTCTTTTATTCATTGCCAACGAGCGTTCGATAATCTCAAATATCGAATTAAAATAAGAGCACAGCATATTGGAACCAAACAGCCCAAGTAAAGTTAAGCGACACGGAGGCATGCGACACGGATACATTTTGTCTTCAAAAATATTCCAGCTTGGTCTGGAAAATGAATCCAGATATATGAGCATCAATGGAAAGAGTACAAAATATATCACTTATAAATAATCAGATAGATGATGTTGGGCAGCGGTATGAGCTACACAATAAAGTTTTTAAAACGGTGATTTGGAAAATATGAAATGTAGGCGGCGGGATCATTGATCGGTTGAACCTCGGCTGTGTTGTTAATAACGCGTGGGATTGGGTTGAAGAAATTATAGTAAGAATCGGTATGGACCTGACTGCATTTCGAAAGATTCAATACATGCTACTATGCTAAGATGTCATACACTCATACACAAAGTCCAGGAAAGCGTCATATCTAAGGCACAGGGCACATTTTAGGAGCATGTCGCAAGCGAGATTCGAGAAAACCTCCCTTGGAGGCAAAAAGAGCACCTCCTTTCACCGGGCAAAAGACAAAACCCTGGCAATCAACTGAAGATAATGGGCATATGGACCCTAAGGCGCAAGAATGGATATAGGATCAGAAAAAGAATGAGAAATTAACATTATAGTGTATTATGGAATAATTTTGGTAAACATCATTTTAGTCATGAGTTGAGAAGTACTTAGTGCCAATTACTGAACAAATTTATCAACATGTTGCATAGTACACTCTACTACTGCCATTAGTTTCGGTACATTTTTGCAAAATGCACGAATACATGCACGAAGTCACTTGACCCGTGATTTAAGGAGAAGAAACGTTGCAAGTGGCTCGCGACTGTGTTAAACGAAGTTGGCACTTTAAAGTGATGATTGGCGCTCGTTTGGTCAGTGCAAAATTGGGTATAACAAGCATTTTTTAAAATCAAAAATGTGTGGATTGGTACAAATCCTTTAATATGCGTAATTTAAATTAAAATCATCAACAGACGCCAACGGATTGAGACAAAATATACACTCGACAAAAAAAAATCTCAAGTATACACAATTGCAACACGCGTTTCGATATCGTTTTGCGTCAAAATCTTTTAACAGTTCGCGACCTTTAAAATACCAAACGCTCCGAAAGATCAAAGGATAACAGATCGGACGGCACTCAATTTGTTTAATAAATATTTTGAGCAATTAGCGATTCGTCCAGCGTCTGGGTTTATTTTTGGATACCGATATTAATACTTGAATGAATATTGCGGGAAATGTCGAGAAATAAACGATCTCGCGGTATAATAGCTGTTGGTAATAATTACAGGATTGCGCAACCTATTCATATTAGTCACGTTTCGGTTGGTGTAAATGATTGAACGTAGTTGGCAATGAAAGTCAATGTTTCCTGGAAATTTAATGGACAATATGGTGTGCTGAATCGAAATCTGCATAAATGTAGATTAACCAGCTGATCGCAATCGATTTTCCGTTAAAATAGAAAAAAGCAACGGCAAAATTTTGCTTAGATTCATCGCGCTGGAGTTTCCATTAACATGAAAAACGTTTTAAATCACGGAGTGATAGTTCCCAAAATGTACCGTTAAAAAGTTCTTACGAAGTTTCAGTTACGCTTAAAAATCATTGAAGTTGCGTTCATCTGTTTACGATTTTGTGGGACTGCAAATTCTTTTAAGATCGTTAACACTCTTGCGGAAAGTGTCGTTGGCGATATTTAAGGAGCGAGTTCCTACTTTGGCAATTGTGACGGTCGTTGAAAAAGTATAGTATGCAACATGTTGATATACTTCCTTCGTCTTATGCAAGATTTTCGATAACACTACACTCAAACAGGTGTTAATGTCAAAAACAACATAATATTTCGCAAATTGTCAAATTCGGTATTTTAATAACATTTTAATCGTTGAAAGTCTTCCTAAAAGTACTCTTTTTGGGTTTTATTATTTATTAACAATATGGTCAGTATGTCAAAAATAATAAATATTCGGAAATCAAATGAATCAAAATCAAAAATCAGATGAAAAATTATTTCACCATATCATAGACAAATTAGTCTCGGTGGCAGTTGTTTACTCCTCTTTCTATGGCATGGCAATCTTGGGTCGATTTTAAATCGTTTTAATAATTTTGGTTAGTTAGGTGCATAAATTATTGGAGATAAAATATCAATGCAGATCAAAATTCCTGCAAAAGTTTGTAATACAAACATATAAACTGTTGAGTGTTGGGAAATGTGGTAAGTATACCTTTTTTGTGAAAATGATTATGGGGAAATCGAATGGAAGTAAGAATAATTAGTCCCAGAGTCTGTAAAGCAAATTTTATTTATTTGATCCCATCAATCGCAAGATCGTATCTAATACATACATTCTGAAATATCCTTTTCTACTGCCATTTTAAAATACCCTATTATGCAGCATATGTGAGTATAGTGCCATCTTAAGACATCAAACATCATTAAATACTGTTGCAAGTCAGGCTTTTCCGGTATTTTAGTCATGGGTTTGGGAGCGATCGGATTTTTTCTGTATATTTCAAACCCTAATTGTATTTTAAAGTTTCAGTCCTGACGGTTACATCACACCTAGCGTCATACGTAACTCAGTGAAAGTAAATATTTTGTAGAAGTATACCCTAACACTAATGGTCGAAGAAAAATATGGAACACTATGACAAATTTCTTCAGACACTCGTTATTTAAACACTAGCTCGGATTGTTCCAAAACAAACTCATCCCTAAAGTGTCGCTTATCAAACTTGTTGCATAATATATTATCATGCGCACAAAGCACATACGTATGGCAAAACGCAACTTAGTTTTGCGAAATTCTAACATTCTGAAACAATGGCGTCAGTCAACCGATGAGAAAGGTCTGCGGTATTTTTAGGACGCACCCACATATTCATTGTAATTGTTTTCTTAAACATTTTAAATATTTTATAAAACTCTAACTGTATTGGCACGTATAATATGTTACTTAACTTCTAAGTAGAAAAGTTCATATAAACATTTGTTCTCAATGTCTTGTTATTGAAATACGGGTGCTGAATTTGTCACAGTATCTATTTCATAGTTTATAGTTGTAATTTTCAATTAGTCACATTAATATCGTGGTGGGAGATAGGCAAGTTTAATTGTAAACGAGGTAGACCAAGTAATTTAGAACTACAAATTGCAGAAAAATGAAAAAAAGGGAAAAAAATAGGCAACCAAATGGAGGTTAGCGCGGATGAAATATGATATTACCTGCCATTGAAAAAAAAATAGATGCGAAGACCCAAGTCGCTAGAGATAATAGATTATAAATTATATGTGAAAAGTGTAGAATAGCATTGTGTCTCAAAAATATCTGGCTTGAGCGTTATTATACTCAGCATTAGTTGCTTGAATGTATATAGGAGACCTTTGGCAACATTGATGTTAAAAAAAGGAAAATTGTTTTTACCTTAGTTTCCCTAGCTTACTGTCCTACATTAAATAAATTTATTCTAAGACAGAAATAAAAAAAATCATGCATTTAAGTTGACGGATGCCGAAGGCGCGAAACCATGTCCTATTTAAGTGGCATTCATGCCAGTAGGGTTCGCAACTACGAGTTCCTGAGTGATTTATAAATTCATGCTAGTATTGGCAACAGATGGTGACAATATTGGGTTTCTAGAGAAGTGACGAGAGATACAAAGACAAGTTAAGAAAATTAAAATGTTAATTTTAATTGTTTAATCCGATGTGGGATTTGAAATATTAAGGAAAAAAACAAAATAAAAACTTTACCACCCTGTATCAGATATTTAGAACTTTCGCAAATTTAACACACCCTTTTTAGAGAATATGGAACAAGTCAGTAAATTACATTCCGCATGTAATAAAATATTGTTTCCTTTTTTTATTCATTGGATGCCCTTTGCATCAGTTTCGTATTTTGTTAAAAGCTGAACTATTGATATACTTTGTATATGAAAAGTGTCCTATACCATATCGCAGAATATAAAATGGATGGGATCTGTATTACTATATGAACCTTGGACAACCTTTCTTAAAAGAAATATTAATAATAATGATAATGAAGCTATAAATCCGAATTATTAAAAAAAAAACGGGTCCCAAATATAAATGACGTCAATTATAAAGAAAATTATGACGATCGTGTTCTAATATTTACATGTAATGCGTATGCTGCATAATCTAAGGTATTTTAGAGAATTTGCTATTAGAATTTTTCCTGGCAGTTACGCTTTTCGGTACATTTTTGATCGACCAAGCTGTATTTTTAGCGCCTCAGCCAGCCTACAGCTAAACCAGTGCCAATTTCAACCAATTTGTTATATTCTTTAACAAGTACCTACTTCTTACTTGTTATTAGCGGTAATTTGACTTAAACGCTGTACCCATTATCTCATAAAAACCATTTCGGGTTACAATGTGCGCTAATACGGTGCTCAGTAACATACCCCGCACTTATTCGCCCATCCAAGGATTTCGAAAGCCAATAATAGAAAAAGAGTTTTGCACATAAACGAAGTATGAATATTGAATATTTATTCCTTTAGCTTACTGATTTTTACTCTTAGTATTAATTACAAACAAGAACACATCATTCTTCGGTCTAAAGTTCTATATTGTTGATTTAATTTACCGCTAAATTATAAGGGTGATGTAAACATAAGTCGGCCTTTGTACAAAACAAGGAATACTTTTATCTACGTAATAATTTAATAATAAAATTAAAGCAACGGGCGATAGTACGAAAAACAGAGTCAGGACGTGTGAACTCACCCAACACAAACAACAACAGCACGTATAACTTCATCGCTTATAAATCCGCAGAGGTTTTCACAAGGTCAACACTTTTAGCAGGTATGCGGAGGATGTGTTATGACCGACGGATTTTTATAGGTATCCCCCCTTTCAAATAAATTTATTTAACAAGAGCAATCCTTGTCGTTGGGGACGGTGTTCGTTTATGCAGAATAATCGTGTAAAATAAGTTTCGCAGAATCAAAACACGGTTTTTAAATTTAAACTTGCCTTGTGAGTAGCTCCTTCGAAAAAGATCTTTTATCGAATACAAACTAAATATACGTTCAAACATATAGATTAATAAAAATTATGTTAAAATGTCTGGCCCTCCATACGCTCAGGTTTTAACTTAAAGTAATAACGATCATTTTGAATCGAAAACAAGAAAGTTCCAACTGAATTTGATAGACTCATAGAAAATTGAAACAAAAACAAATTTTGAAAGATATAGCAGAAGAAAACGTAAATGCGCTTGGCAAGTGAAAGATTGTGTATCATGGCAAAACACAATATTTAACGTGGAAGGCCCTAAGCTACTGTTTAAGTCATTAAGAAGGTGACATCCGAGAACAGGCGAAAATTAGTCCAGCAAGCAATTACACAGAAAGAAAAAATTACAGGCTCTTAACTAAAGAATCGAAGGTACTTGTGAAGAGAAAGCTTATTTCTGTTGTCAAAAGTTTGTTATGATCTATTTATAAGCACTGGGAAATAATAGGGGCAGACAAGTCATTCTAGCGGAGGGTCTATGAATTCTTATTTTGAAACTTTATTAATGAAAGAGGAAAAACGTCTTAATCGCAAATCGAATTCCCAAATATTCTAAACATATGCTAATATTGTCCGAAATTTGGATAATGCATAATCGTATACCTGGGATAAATATATAGGGAAGTAGAATAGTACGCAACAAGACTTTGAGATATGTTGTGCTTTTCGAGAACAGCGTAGTTTGACTCTCTTTTATAATTCTACTCTCTACTTCCGGAGTTTTTGTCCCAGGCTTCTTGGTAAGGCTGCATGTACCGACTAGGCAGACCTAACACTCTTTTTTCTGCAGCTCAGCTAGAATCCTTTGCTATTCTTGGGGTTTATAAAAAAGACTATGGTACAAATTTCGTGTTTAATAGAATAACAGTGAGTATTTGTTATTTTATGGGTTATACATATAAAATACATATAAATTTATTGACTTTTTTTAGTATTTCTAATTATCGTGATACTGTTGACTAGACCTAGGCTGCTTGTATTTTTATTCTTACTTTTAAATGTAGTTTAATGTTTCCATATTGGTGTTATAGTTTACTGATTACGTAAATAAATATATAAAGAAATATATATAAAAAAAATATATTTCATTTCTTGGTTCTAGAAAGTAATAAAATGTTAATTTGCAATGAAAGGGAGTATTAGACAGAGCAGACAACTTGAAGATTATACCATAAAATTCAGATAAATTACAATTATAGTTGCTGATCAATTTCGTATTTCAGTTTTAAACTCGATATTTGCAATTTGCTCAGAAAGTTTATTAGATCAGGTAATTGAGATATTAATTACTTCACAGTTAGATAAATAAAATTTCATACATTATAGTAAATATTATTATTTCTTCGAAATCAATCACATTTTTGACGCACTCAGTGCATTTGTCAGATCTTATATCTTTATTCCCTCTAACAAGAGGGTTTCAACATCCCAAGTGGAGTTTTGCCTGGCTACTACAAAGCCTTTCATTTGCACCCATATTAATTAATACAGAGAGCTTTATTCAAATTTACAATTTCCAATAATTCTTTTTCCAGCATATCTTTCTGAAATTGGTTCTTATTAAAAGTAAGACTTAGGTATTTTACTGAGTGCTGGCATTACCCACAACTCTGACAGACCAAAAGAAATCAGATCTAACATTTGCTGTAAGTAGTCTTGAAAAACATCCGCACTCCGACAAAATTACTTTTGCCAACAATGCGAGTAATTAGTAATCTTTTACCTTTTCCCGAGTGTGCTTTTATTTCAGTGCTATTTCAATTTTTGTCCTGCATTGATTTACCATCCATTTACCCAAATTCCATCCAAATAACGTATATTTATATTTTTCCTTCGAAACTGTGCAGCTGTTTTCGTTGTCAGCAGATAATTTCACCTGTCTCTATTAGAAGTCATTTTCAGTTTTCATTTCTTCAGTAACAAAAATTCATTCTCTTCAATATTTTCTATAACTTCTTCCCACCATAGGTGGCATGACATCTTCCTTCAGACATTTTTTTCCCCCTTTATTACAATTTCTTTTCTTCCAGCAATTTTCTTTGCTGACTATTAGCCGCGATTATCCTCGTGCACTCAGTATATTGTGGACTGTGGAACTTCATTCATATCGAGCACACACAATTATTTTTGCAACTTCGAATGTTGGATTTTGAAGAGGAAGAACTTTGAACACTTGAGAATAATATTTTTGTTTCGTTCTTCAGTAACAAATTTAGAAACACTAGCCGTTTTCAAAAACAAACCTGGCCAATAACCGGACGATTGTAATTTTAAACACTATCACTAAACAAAACACTAAACACTTGGCACTCTCGGGACATTGGTACAATAATTAAAGGTACAATACTGGGCCTATAAATAAGGCTAAGACCACTATTTTTTTAACTCTCGCGCATTAAGAAACTGAGTATAATTATTAGTATTAATTAGATTGACCAGAAAACTGAAAGCGCTGATTAGCATACTTGCTCGGGTTACTGAATAGCATACCTACCTTCTACCCAAGATGTAACAGTTGCTTAAATAAACTGTGGAAATATAGAACCTACTTTCAAATGTAGTATGAAGTGCATTATGAATTAATTAAAGATCCAAAAGAAAAGATTGAATATGTTTTATTTGAGAATAATTCACATCTACTAAAAGAGGTGTGGGTGCTCAAAAGGCATAAATACACTCTTCTAAATGAATCAATCACATCAATCTACTTCTGCTTTTTGTTGAAGCAAGTAAATTTGTTACTTGGAACGTCTGTTTCTAGAAAATTTCCTAAAAATATAAACTTTGTTACTGAGCGCTAGACTAATGCATATGTTTTATTCTTTATATTATTCAGTTACGTCCCTCAATCTCGAAATTTTTTTTGTTCTGGGTGAGTTCGATTTCGACGATATCTTCTTCAACGTCCGAACTGATTGTACGATTGCTTTGAAAGCGATCCCTTTTCATATGGCGGGTAGACCAGACTTTTTGTTTCTTTCGACGTTTCGCTTCCGAATTGTTACAAAACATTTTTTGTAATTCCAGGCGGAACTTGGGATGCGACACCGCGTAGAAAAAGGGATCCACGGCACTAGCCATTTTGCAGAATAAAGCTGGTATCATAGAGGTGACAGGAGTAATAAACTGTTTTTGATGGAATACTCCTAAGAGCGCCACAGTTGCGTACGGAGTCCAAGAAAAAAACCACAGAAATATTACCAGGAGAACTACCACCGCTAACTTCAGTTCCTGTTTGTGCTTGTCTTCTTCTGTGACATG
This sequence comes from Cylas formicarius, assembly GCF_029955315.1. NCBI lineage: Eukaryota > Metazoa > Arthropoda > Insecta > Coleoptera > Brentidae > Cylas > Cylas formicarius. The sequence continues at coordinate 25,127,985 of NW_026844334.1, forward strand.
ACTGAAAATAATTCTAATTATATTAACTTGTAAAGAAATAACATTAAAATGGCGAATGCGCTGGGTATTGTATTTGAAATATAATCGTTTTATACTGCATTACCGGAATGATTCTCGTTTTGATCCAATTGATCTTGACCCGACCACTTTGACAATGCCGATGTAGCTAAATGTTATAGCGCTCATTGGCACGATAAATGCGGCCGTAAAATAAGCTAGTATAAAATACCGAACAGCTCGGGTTTCGCTCAAGTAATCGAAGCTGCAACTCGTAAGAAAGCCTTCGTACTGATACTTTCCGAACCCGATATCCAGAAGTGGGATAACGGAAAACGATAGTCCATAACACCAGCAGAATACCTAAGAAAATATGTCTAAAGAACCCAAATGAAAGAAAAAAAAATACTCACCAAACAAATCTTTATACGCATTTTCGTATACTTTAACTTGAAGGGATACTTAATCACAAGAAATCGATCCAGCGAGATTGCGCTAAGGGTCATTATGGAGACCGTGCCCGTCAGGCCACCCAAAAACCCATAAAACTGGCAACCTGTAACTGGCACCATTATTTCGGGATATTTTACAGTATTGAATGTCTTGCCAATGTTTCCTAAAATGGGTCCGCTATACATGCAGTTATAGACGAACACCGGCATTTTTGACATCATCAAAAGATCACTTATTGCCAAGTTAACCACCAACGTGTTAGAAGCAGTTCGCAATGGTTTACATCTGAAAACGATGCAGGTGCATTTATTTCAATAGATACGCAAAGATTGAAATACCAGGAATGTTTCCAAAGGTCTGGAAATTCTGCTATAAATTAATTATGCAGGCAATGCTAGAATCAATATTGTTCGACTGAAAGTACTGTATATCGGTAGATGGATCGTTTTACCACTAGAAGACGACGCAGGCATTGAAACCTGACTACCGCCGATGACCTACCCAAAGAGGGTGGGCGAATAACTATTGGTGAATTATATGTTAGGTTTGCACCCGCTGGGTGCTAACGCTGTTGAGACCAGAATACAGAAACTCAATAGGCCTGATATTTATCGTCAACTTTGAGTGAAGTCAATCCAAAGAATGGGACACACCTGAAGAAGGGCGTCCCCACTTCAGCTGGCTACAGCCTCCTGTATTTCTACTGTATTCCATAATATTGTGATTGTAATATTTACGAAAATAACTAAATAATGGGAACAGCTTTTACGACACATTAGTGACACAGCTATGTTAAGTCAAGATCGTCAAAAGTTCCGTTTAGCAACAACCAGGTTTATAGTTGTTGTGAATTGCTGTGGTTATGTAAACCATTCCAAACATGATTTTAGTCAAATCATATTAAGTGCAACACCTTACTTTGAAAGGTTATTTCGTAAAAATATGAAAAGACATTTTTAATTTGCTTGACCTATTTTCTAAGAGTTAGAAACATCCAAATTAGTAAACCTTGAAATTAAGGAGTTTGAATGACGGTGGAACATATATACAAAAGCAATAATGATATTGACGAGAATTTAGAAAAGAAAGCAAGATTAAATAGTGATTAACTAAACAAATTAACCAACAAATACGGTAAATATTAATGTTCAACAAAGAAGTTTATATAACCTGAAATGCTCTTTGCGATTAAAAACATATACATATAATTAATATTTTTATTTGGTATTTCTGATTGCAACACATCATTGTGTACAGTTTGTAGTTAAAACGTTTATATATTTTGGTCTGATTTTAAAATTTTAAAATTTCTCAAAATAAGATATCACCCTCATATATTGTTTTCGTATATTTGACATCACAGCAGGACTACGGGCACTGCGGACCTTCTGAATTCAATTTGAATTGTTTAGTATAAAAAACGAAGACAAAATAGTGATAATTTTACCAAACGAAAAGTAAAGCACAATTTCTTTGTTGTAATTGTAACTGTAATCCATAATATGGGTAATATAACAACTGTACGTGATTTTAAAAAAATCCATTCTAAAATATAAATTCTAGGATCTGTTGGAAACTAACTACAACGTGAATCATGTACATGAATTCTATTCCAGTGATATTCACAAAATAGAATTCCAGCGCGTATTAACAGAAAGTAACGGTAAAATAAAGAATAAGATAGTTGCAACATGCTATATATATATATATATATATATATATATATATATATATATATATATATATATATATATATATATATATATATATATATATATATATATATATATATATATATATATATATATATATATATATATATATATATATATATATATATATATATATATATATATATATATATATATATATATATATATATATATATATATATATATATATATATATATATGGGACCTAATTCTGCTGTGTAATACTAAAACATGGTCTTATGTCTCAAAACAAGAGAGAAGGTGAGGTTGCCATCATGGTGCACTCCGTGGGCTTTCCTGACGTTAGTGGAAAATTAGTGCAGTCCACTAGGTGGATATTCTACCCTATCTTGAGCGAAAAATCTACTCAGTCAGAAGTGGGCGACTCAGAGATGTTCGAGGCTCTACGCAGGATCAAAATCCAAGTCATAAAACAGGATAGAACTAATATAGCGATTCTCGATAACGATGAGATCACCGGAACCATAATGACACGAATGCTGCAGTTCTTATTCTGCGATACGCCAGTACGTATTGCAAAAATTCGACGAGAACAGAACCAGCCAAGCCAGCATATAAAACGCAACAAAGAGACGAATCCGAGGAAACCCAAGGAAGATGCGCTGATGATAGAAATGAAAGACACGAGCTTTGCGGACCTCCTTAAGGCCGTAAAAACTGCTGTAGATCCTAGCGCCATAGGCGTCGACGTTGGACAACTTAGAAAAACAAGAAACGGCCAAGTCTAAGTCTTACTTACCGTCAATAATGGATCCAATCGAGCTGAACTGCTAAAAAGGGAAATTGGTGAAAAGGTACCCGGTGCCACTGCACATTTGCTAAAAAGCAAAAAAGTTCTCCACGTTAAAGACCTGGACGAAGTTACCACAACTGACGAGATCAAAGAGACTGTTTCTAAGGCAAGGGGCACCAACCCCAGTAATGTAGAAGCAAGAGCTCTCAGACCAGCTTACGGAGGCAGGCAAAATGCCACCCTAATTGTAAGTGAGGCGAAAGCAGAAAAACTTATCAATCTTAAGAAGATAAAAATCGACTGGACTAGTTGCCGAATTTACGAAAGGCACAGAGAAGATCGATGCTTCAGATGCTGGGGATTAGGGCATGTCAAGTCGCAATGTATTGGGTTGTTCGGAAAGTCATTTCGTTTTTTTTGGGGAACATGAAAGACAGTTTTCGTATAATGAATAAATATTTTATTAAATTATATATTGGCCATTCTGGTCCAACACCTTTTACCATCTTTCTGGCAGTAACATAATTCCCCTCTCATAAAAGTTTTGGTCTTTGCTGACAAAAAACTGGTTCAGGTGGTTTTTGACATCTTCATTTGAGGTAAAGGTTTTACCATCCAAAAAATTTTGCAGGGACCGGCACAAATAGTAGTCGGAAGGCGCCAGATCTGGAGAATATGGTGGATGTTGCAGTACGTCCCATTCAAACTGTAAAAGTTTTTGGCGAGTGACCAAACTTGTGTGAGGTCTCGCATTATCCTGGTGGAACACTACACCCTTCCTGTTGATTAATTCGGGCCTCTTCTCTTTAAGTGAATCATTCAATTTGTCCAGTTGATGACAATAGACTTCTGAATTAATCGTTGTATTGTCCGGCAAAAGCTCAAAAAAAACGATTCCTTTGACATCCCACCAAACGGAGAGCATCACCTTTTTTTGGTGAATGTTGGCTTTTGACACGCTTTGAGCCGGTTCATCTTTTCTGATCCATCACCTCTTGCGTTTAACATTGTTGTATACAACCCATTTTTCGTCCCCAGTAATAATCCGCTTCAAAAATGGATCATTTTCTTGACGTTTGAGGAGCGAATCACACACGTCAACGCGACGACACAAATTTCGCTCCGTAAGGACATGGGGCACGCACACATCGAGCTTCGAGGTTAAGCCCATGCCTTTCAAATGACCATAAACAGTCGAATTTGACAAATTTAATCTCTCACCAATCTCTCGTATGGTTATTCGCCGATTTGCATCAACTAATGCCTTTATCGCATCTTTGTCAGCTTCGACCGGCCTTCCAGACCGTGGTGCATCTTCGACATCAAAATTGCCGGATCGAAATTTTGCAAACCAGTTCTGGCACTGGCGTACTGTTAACACGCCTTCTCCATACACATCCGTCAATTTTTTTCTTGCTTGGACAGCATTTTTACCATTTCTGAAGTAAAAAAGTAAAATATGACGATAATGCTGCGTATTGCTCTCCACATTTAAAAGGGCACCAACCAAAAACTACTGCGTAGAATTAATAGAACTTTTTCACACGCAAGCCTTGCAATATCAGCTCTCAAGACATATAATGGTTATGCGGCTTAAGTGTGAAGTTGGTTTCGAAAAAACGTAATTAAGTCCTCTGACGGGAAAAAACGAAATGACTTTCCGAACAACCTTATAAAGGGCCAGATAGAGAAAAACTATGTCGGAAATGTGGGCACGAGGGCCACAAAGCAGTTACATGCTCGAATAAACCATTCTGCGTCCAATGTAAAGCAGAGGGCCATCAAACCGGCTCCCCTAGATGCCCATCAAAAGTGCAGGCGGCGGTAGCGCCAAAGAAAGCAACCGCACCCACACAATCATCAGATTCCTCCAAATAAATACCAACAAAAGTCGCGCAGCCCAAGATCTGGCGCTGGCAACCGCGATAGACATGCATGCAGAAGTGTTGATAGTAAGCGAACCCAACAGAATCGCCATTCAGAATAGAAAGGACTGGATTAAGGATAACGATTGCAAAGCTGCCATAAAAGTCATTGGAAATAACATAGCAATTAAAAGGCAGGGTAGCGGTTCCGGATATTGCTTTATAGAAACGGTAGACTTTACCATCTATAGTTGTTATTTCTCCGGCAACGACGAGATTGATCAACTGGACGAGGCCCTATTTGAAATCGGCAGGATGGTGCAAGGCAACAACGAAAAGACTATCATTGCTGGGGACTTTAATGCCAAATCTACGGAGTGGGGTATGACGCATACTGACGCGAGGGACGAAATGGTCACAGAGTGGATGGCCGCCAACGGCTTAATCACTGTAAACCAGGGAAACTCGCCAACGTTTCAAAGCCAAGGCTACGGCTCGATTCTTGATCTCACCATAGTGACTGAAGGCATCAGGATGAAGATCGGACAATGGAGAGTAGTTGAAACAGAAACGTTAAGTGATCACAACTACATAACTTTTGAAGTAAAAAATAGTGACCCGACAGTAGTACGGCAAAGAGAATGCAGAGGCTGGCAAGTCAAAAAACTTGACAGAAATAAGCTTCACAATGCAATCGGGTCGCTTGGCGAAAATGGATCATCGGCAAGAGACTTCTCAGAAGAGTTGGCAACGCTGTGTGACATCTCAATGCCAAAGAAAGGGAGTTTCAGGAACAAACAGCCTGCGTACTGGTGGAACAGCGAAATAGCGGAACTTCGTAGAGACTGTATAAATAAGCGACGGAAATACACAAGAACTGTCAAACATGGCATTATTCGAGATACACTAAGAACGTGGGAGGAATACAGAGAAAGCAAGATAGCGCTCAAAGACAAAATGAAGAAGGCAAAGAAAGAGTGCTGGACGCGGCTCCTTGACGACGTTGATCGTGACATCTGGGGCGATGGTTACAAAATCGCGATGAAGAGCTTTTTGGATTTCCGACATGACCTAACCTAAGCATGGAAGCAACAGAGAAGATCGTACGACATCTATTTCCATGTCATGACGCGGTATCGTTTGCTCGCGACGATGGTGCGAAACCTGTAGTATTCACCGTGGATGAACTAAGCAACGCTGCTGCGAAACTTAAGAACAAGAAGGCGGCAGGCCCTGGGGTGTCCCGGCCGAAATCCTTAAGGAGCTGGTGGCGACAAATATGCATTAGCCACCTATAATAAGCTAGCAGAAAAAAGCTGCTTTCCAGCGGAATGGAAGGCAGCTAGGATGATCCTGCTGAGGAAAGGCGACCACACGGTGGAGAACCCATCGTCCTATAGACCAATCTGCCTGCTGGATGCAGAGGGAAAACTTTACGAGCAACTAGTGATTGCACGCCTGCACAGGGAAATTGAGCGTACTGGTGGTCTGTCGGCTAGGCAGTATGGCTTCAGGAGCGGTAGACAAACAGTTGATGCCATAGCAAGGGTTATTGAAATCTCCAACAAGGCTTCAAATTTCGCGCATGCAAATCGTAGACTGGCGGTTATAATAACTCTCGATGTCCGAAATGCCTTTAATAGTGCCTCGTGGCAATTAATCCTGGAGGAATTAAGAAAGCGCCAAATGGACGAAGGCCTAATAAACTTAATAGCGTCATACCTCCCTGACAGGGAGATCCTACTGGAGGCACAGGGACAGGGAAAGGGGATCGGCATAACAAGCGGAGTACTAGAGTGCTCGGTCCTTGGACCCACACTGTGGAACGTGCTCTATGATGGGCTTTTTGCGTTGGAGATGCCAAACGGAGTGACACCAATAGGGTTTGCCGACGACATCGGCATGATTGTGGTAGCAAAGAACGAGGAGCTCCTGATGCGCAACGCAAACACGGCGCTACAGAGAGTTGCGCGATGGCTCGAGCAGAGACGGTTGGCCCTAGCGCCGGAGAAAACCAAAGCAGTGTTGCTAACCACCACGTTGCTTTCGATGTTATGGGTAGTGAGATTGGCCTGAGTAATGCTGTCAAATACTTGCGAGTGTGGCTTGACAGAAAGCTAAGTTTCGCTAAGCACGTAAAGCGAACTGTGCAAAAGGCAGAAAAAACGACTTCTGCGCTGTTGTGTCTAATGCCAAACATAGGTGGACCAAGATCATCCAAACGGAGACTTCTAGCGAGCGTGGTATACTCTCAGATACTGTATGGGGCCCAGTCTGGAGCAAGATTACCGGGAATAAGAGACTAATAGCTGTGTTATCAACACTACAAAGAAAGCTATCACTGAGAGTGTGCAGCGCGTACAGAACGGTGTCCACGGAAGGAATTGGCGTAATAGCGGGGATCCCGCCGATACCGCTACTTATAGAGGAACGGCGGCAAAGATACTCAGGAGCAACAAAAAACGAAGCACGAAATATCCTCCAAACCAGCTGGCAAAAGAAATGGGACACGGGACATACAACAGTGGCTTAATCGCCCGCGTGGGGAAGTGGACTACTTTCTCACGCAGGCTCTATCGGGGCATGGTTGCTTTGGAAAATATCTGTCCGACCGAGGACGCGCCCAGACCAGTGACTGTCAGTACTGCGGCCTGTTGGACGACGTGGAGCACACACTGTTTCACTGCCACAGGTGGAAGGAACAAAGAACTATGTACTCATGTACAACAGGTACCAACTTCAACCCGCGCAACATGATGGCAAGCCTGATGGGTGAAGAAAATACGTGGAGCGAGGCGTACAGAGTGATTCGGAAAATTATCGAGACCAAGGAGAGAGATATTAGCGCAAACCTTACATAGGTGGAGAACCTGGGACCGGCCCTTGTACCGAAGTAATGCGTAAGCGGTTTCCGGTACAAGGGTGCCTGCGTGGTAGATAGGGTGGGTTTTTTTAGTCGGTAGGCGGCAACACCACACTCTGTGTGGTGTCTGAATCCGACACAAGGCTAGCCCATTAAACACCAGGCTAGTATCGTCTTTTGAAGATTTTTTTTAGCACCCTCCAATAAAATATATATATATATATATATATATATATATATATATATATATATATATATATATATATATATAGGTTGACGTCTTGGCATTTATATTTAAGCGCAGGTGGTGTGGAGCACGTAGCATTAATTTTTTCTTCCACAAAAAAGAGCGTAATTTAAAATACTAATCGACGTGTTCGAGCATACTTCCGAAAGAAAACTAAGGTAGCTTTCGTAATTTACATTGGAAATTGTTGAACCTTATTGTACAAAAAGATTTGTTCCGAGGTTTGTTCTTGTTTACTGACCCTTGAAAAATATGGTTTTTTCTATCTCAAAAACAGTCAAGCACCGACTTTAGATACACGAAAATAGCACTTTAATTATGACAAGTGTTAATTATAAAAATGTTTTGCGGTTCAGGATTATATTGTTCTTAAATGCAAATACATACAAAAGAACAGTTTTCAATTAATCAGAATGACAACTTAAATAATAATAATAAACTGATAAAAATCACTTAAATAAAAGTGACAGAACGCCTAAAAATTACATTCAGTGGAAAACCTTTCAATATTAATATAAAGCCAAAAATTTTACTACGAAAATAGATATCAAAAATTTTACAAACCAGTTCATTCTGCAATTAAAAATTAAAAACAAATTGCTTTTTTAGTAGGTGTTGTGTGACTCACATAAAAACCTTAGCCACAACTATGATGATGTATCTACTTAGTATTTACCGTGTTTGCAGTTTACTTAATTTACCTCATTAAAAATGTACATTTAAAGGCCTTGTTTCAACAATCAATGTTGGCCATTTAAAAAAAAAATACCGCAAAGGAAAAATCATTTAATGCTTTAAAATTGAAAATTAAATCATAAAATCGTTTACCGTAATTCGGGTTTTGATGTCCAATAGAAGAAAATTTAAATATTCCAGGACAAAAAGGCTCTAGTCTCATATTGGTAAATCGTCATATTAAGTAAAATAATTAACAAATCGAATTTTTTGTTTTAGTCTTGGCAGTTGTAGACACAATTCTTATCGAAAACTATTTTGAGCATAAATTTGAATTTGAGAAATCACACGAACAAAAATGAAAATGAACAAAACATCGAATATAGTAGAATAACTACAAAACAAAACTCAAAATATAATATATATTGTGATAAATGCTGATCTTCTTACCTCACAAACATATACACCACAAGACAATTGCCCAAAATTCCAACAAGCATAATTGCGGTATACAGAACGGCTAAAAATACGTATTGGGAATATGGCGGCGGATCAAACTTCAACCAGTGTCTGTTTATGTCCCGTATGTGATCCTCAAGGAAAAAGCCCGGCTTCCAATCATTCACGGGCCAGGCGTTCCTAAACCTCTGTTCGACACTCAAATTTGACACGATATTGCATTCTTCCTGCGTCGTCGTTACGTTACACATAGTAAGTGCATTTTCAGTTGCGTTCATGTCTGCCAAAAGAAAAACGAAATGGAAAAAAGACCGTGTGGCCTATGAACTGCTTCCTAATGTTTTATTCAGAATATCGCAGGTGTTGAAGGACTTAAAATAAAGCTCGGGTAAACTTTGCGCTTTAATATACTCATCGAATTTGCTTTGATCGGATGTTTGGTCGACGGAAAATAATTGGCCATTCGGGAAATCAATATACTTTACTTTGGCGGGTTTTTAATCAAGTTAATTTTCTTAAGAGAGGTTATTTCGTTACAAGGCAAGTGAAAACAGTGGTTCGTTTTTTCTGTGAGAAATAAGTTTAAATTTAAATGGTATATTATTATATTATTGTCGTAGTCCCGTTAACAATTTATTAATCTTCACAATTTTGATCGCCAGCGTTGCTTAATTAGGTTAGTATTTTAAAAATCAATAATATAAATCAGCGTAAAACATTTTTAATAGTTTAGTTGTCAGAGTAAAAGTGAAATTAATAGCCAGTGCAAGCAACATTAACATTTCTCTATTTTTATATTTCCCAGGTGTGAGTTTATCACAGTAAAAATTAAAAACCGCAAAAAGGAAGACAGAATTTTGCAAAGGAGGAGGCACCAAATGCACATTTTTCAGGAAATTGATTATTAACACACATTTTGCTAGAATCTGATACAAAAGAAAAATGTTATAGCACGAAGTCCTCCCAATAAATTCATGCAATATGCAAAGTGTACCTTTAAAACAACTATTATAACATTCAAGGAATACTCCAGGGATTTAAAGTTTGTTGTACATATGTTCGAATTTCTTCTTATGTGTTTAAATTAATGAATTATATAACGCACTTGGTGCTGATAATAATTGTTAAACCTAAATATGTTCAGTATCACTTTGCTTTGGTAGCATTTTTATATCTGCCTATGTACAGAGTGTTAATTAGGTTAACCTTAAGTAATGATTCCTTGGTTAATATTGAGACGAAAGCTAATATGAGCGTGGATCTGACAAGACTTTCGGTTTTAAAATACAATTCGAAAAGCGCAAAGCTCGGTTTTTGTTATTTCTATACATTATTTGAAGCAAAATTTAACTTACATAAGGCCCCCCCTTAATATCAGCTTACTGTTTTGAAAAATCAAAACTTCTTTGTAGTTACCTAGATTGGTAAATAAACAAATATACTTATTTATCGTTTTTGCTAAAAAAGGGATACCTGTTTGGCAAAACATGTCGAACAGTCGTTCTTGATAAACAAACTTGAAATAATGTATGCCTTTGATTTTTAATCGAAAAACAAGTGGGGAAATTTTAATATTATTTTTATGTATATTATATAATATAATGATAAAGTTTAAACACTTTCACGCAAGTAGTTATTAAATATATATTTCTAACCAAAACTACGGTTGTTCTGTGATGTAAATCTTTCTGTTTAACAATAATCAATAGTACTCCAAACATTATATCAAAAATATAAAATTTTAGCACGCTGCATGTCATAAAGAAATCTTTATGGGTCAATTAATAAAGGAATAAGTCTTTAAAGTTAAGGTTCACACTTAACAATGCATTGGATATGCATGGTGTACCCGACATAGCATATTTTTATTTTTCCATTCGATGCTCCTCATTAACCTTTCTTGAACAAACCTATAACATAGTCACAACATACGCATCTTTGCTTAAATTTCTAAATGTGGAAAATGTTGACATACTAATTTAAAAGTATAGAGATTGATTTGCATTTGCTGAAAATGCTATGAAACATGTAAACAAATTTTTTTGAGTTCAGCTAAGGTGAAAACGTTGCCATCAAATTATAAACTAGGAGGAAATAATCATTGGATTTAAAAACTTACCAATTAATGAATATTAACGAAAATAAATATAGCTTACTTAATGTTTTATATATTTCTCGTACTAATTCTTGACAACGGCGAAAGCGCGAGAGAATAACCAAAGTCAAATGAAGCACCTTTTTCGAAGTTTTGCATGCGAGATTTGGCTATATTGCGCGTTTGAGGTAGGTTGGCTAAAGCTTTAGCGAATTTATGAACAACGCAATACACCAGAGTGCAATTCTAGACAATTACGGATATTTCCGTAATATAAAATGCAATAAATTAAATTAGTTAAATGGATTTGTATTTTCGTATCTCCGTGCCCCTTAACGCGACACAAACTCTAATGTCGTTATTGAGAAGTACTAATGAAGAGGAGTTCTAGTTTAAATAACCAAAATATTTAAGAATTGATATTGTATACATAAAAATTTATAAACAAAATTCAAAATGGATAGTAAAGCTAATACTTTCCCCATAGTAGAAAATATTGGTATTTGGAAATTTTATTAATCTTATAGTTTAGCAAAACTATATAAGCAAAACGTGTGGCTCATAGATATATAAGAAATATCCACAAAAATTGAAAAATTGTTCTGGCAACAATTACTTAAAGCATATAGGTAAAGTCGAAATCGCGAAATATGATGTCATTGGATTACTTTGGAGTAAAGATGATGGTATCAATTATTTTAAACTAACCTGTTTAATTGACAATTCACTCAAAACTAAACAAAAATGACGATCGAATCTGGTAATTCAAATTTATCGCCCGCAAAAACACATTACCAAATTTTATCTCTTCCTACAATTATAAGAGATACTTACGAATTGCTAAAATTGTTACGATAATATTCTTCAAAGTTATCCAAAAATATTGGAGAAAAACTGAAATTTCTGTAATCTACAACAAAACTTTGTTGGAACTTTAGAACTTTTGTAGAAGTCAAACTTTCCGTTTCTCATTTTGCATTTTTGTTACTGCTAGTGATTTCCGAAACAAAATTCTACTTTACACTATGCGCCATATTTCCCTATTTCCTGTTCTGTAAAGCTTCCTCTCTCGTGAATTCAAATTTTCAGTGTACACGATAAAAATTGGTATTGGACATTGGGATCTCGCGATCTTGCTTTCCTTGCCTAAGGTGGAGGCACCATGGTATTGAAATTAAATGCAGTTAAGAAGAAAATTTCTACTAAAGTTCAGTATAGTATAAAATATATAAAACCTTACTAAAAATATTTAAAAAAATATTAAACCTGCAAAAAATCCAATCTAACGCAGAAAAGAAATTGACGATAACGAAAAACAAATTAATAAAAGATAACGCTCAAAGAATATTATCAAGGTCTCGGTCTCGGTCCCACTATAACCTTCTGCCCGTCCATGGAAACGACAATTTGGTAGAGTAACCTTCGGTTCTGCTCCTTCGGTGAACTAAAAGAGACTCAATTAGTCATTCATAAAATTACTATTGATGTGATGCAAATATAGGCATTAAGCCAAGTAGTGTTACCTAAATATTAATGTTTGCTATGGCAACCATGTAAAGTGGGAGAAAATAATCCCCGAAAGAGGAAATAAATAATTGCCGTGTGAGTAATGTAACAATATTAACAATTTCAAAATTACATTATAAAAATGGTTAAAAGAAAACAAATTTCACGAACTCAACCACAGTCGATACTTGAGGGTTTTTTTAGAATTCTTACAAACCATGTCGCTATTATTAAGAAAAGAACTATTTGTTACTTTGTATAAATTAGAATAAATAAAAATATTATTCTACGTAAAACAATTCTATCTCCCTTGTTTATACATCTGTGATGAAAACCTACCCCTCAACACCGCCACTGACCATCCATCCGTTCTGGTTTTGCGCAAAACAAGCTCGGGTGAAGCCGCTGCGTGCGGCCGTGTCACTCCATTACAACTCACTTCCCGCCATGCGCACTAGCCTCATCTATTTCATTAAACAGTGTCAGGTTCGCAATGTGCGCGCGGGGTTGGATTCGTTCTTCCTACGCCGCATATCTGAAACAAGGGTAGTTTAATTTTTTTTTTTTAATCGTTAAAGGGAAAATTTTGATGTTTTTAATTAGCCACCATTCCTAATCCTGTTCGCTCCTTTTTAAGAATATGGAACTTTACAGGCCGGAATCTACGTTATTACATGGGCCGACAAAACAAAATGGCGGCATGCATAAAGAAGAGAGATAACTTTTAATGCCAGAAGTGTGTAACGTTCGACTTGATGCTTAACATCGCCTGTGGCACGAAAAAAATGCTGATCCGATTTTGTGAAAATGTGTTCAAATTTGTTTTTAACCAATTAGATAGATACAACGAAGACAGCTTATAGGTACATGTTTCCGAAATTAATCGGCTGGCTTCAACTATGCAAACAATTATTAGAATGCCATTTATTTACATATTAAGTTTTCTAAAACTAGGTCATATGTATATTTACATAAATTTACACGGCCGTAAACCCGAAAGGCTTTCGTGACAAATATGGGAAAGATTGGTTGAAATATTTTTGGCCGTGTGTGTGGTAACGAAATAAATTTAAAGTTTTGGTTAGTTTTTAAGTTTTAACTAATGCTAGTCATAAATAAGTTAAAAATCTAAAGAAAATATAGGATTCTCGTATCGAATAGTTGCAAGATGTTTAAATTTAATAACGTAGTTACATCTAGTAGATGGCATTCTTTAGATGATTGCAAATGTGAAAAAAGTCAATATTGCAAAGTGACTCACATTTTCAGTCCAAACTTTTTAGCAAAAAGTTTTTTCAGCAAAATTTTCTTTTTATAATCAGTTAAAATTACTCACCAAAAATGGAAAACTCTATAACTAATCGATGGTTGGATGGAGTCCGATTTGTCATTTGAATAACTGGATGCTGAAATCTTGCTTTATGTAGCATTTTTGGATTAAATAAATGTTTCCTAAGTTTGTACCCGCTTTATTCTTTTTTATTATGAAAACTGTATCTAAAATTACTTATCAATTCAATACTAAAAACGCTGCTTTACTTACTTAGAAATCTAGAAGTACCGAAATAATATTGACGTTATCGTCAAACAGTGAAATAGTGAAAATTTTATTAAGCAGGAAAAGGCAAGATCGGGATACAAACCCAAAAAGAATAGAAGGAGCAGTATGTACATTTGTACATGATTGACAGATTAACAGGCCTGGATACCTCGGTTCACGGCCAAAATTCCAACTAAAATTCTAGAAAAAATTAGTTGGCAGATGAAAGTTTTGAAGTTCCCAATGAACTAGGTATAGCGATCGCCAGTTTTGTAATATAATAAAAAATTGATGCCAATTTCTGTGCTGCTAATTGATTAACCTGATTTAAAAAGTATTGCAAGCCAATAGGATGAGCAATATAAACCCATTTTTTAAAATTTATATCTCTAAAGAAATCTATAGGTAGTAAAGAAACGTAGTAAGTTGTATTAGGAAAAATTCATATAGAGAATATTTGCAGTTATTTCTTGAATTACAAAAATGTTAAATACTTGATCGCATATTGTATAACCATATAAAAGTTTAAAAAATAGTTTAAATACAATTCTGAAATCGCCATCACTATGGTTTGGTATAGATTTAGACTCAAAACGAAAAAGTCATAACTGAAAGTTGCTATTATCCGAACAAAAAAGATTATTTAGATGTGTATTAGATCAATAAAAAATTTCCATTAAATTTGATTGGCTGCTTTAGGCGAAAAATAAGTACCATTCACTCTTTCTTCCATGGTAAAAGAGCATACTACTCGAAGATGATGTGATCCACACCAGGCAAATTTGAAAAATGAAAAGGACACCAGGAAAATTCATTTTTTAATGCCAGAGGACGATAACATGAGAATGAAATTTTACAACTGGTATTTATAAAAATATGTGAATAAAAACAGATTGGATCATAATGATTTATAAATATTATTTAAATACTATTATAATTTATTATATATATTGTACTAGTAAGTAATTCGAACACCCTCTGATGTTTTAGTATAACGCATAAAAGTTGCTTATAAAATGGTAATTTTTTATATTAGTTGGACATATCCAACTTTAATTTCAACCATCGATGTCATCCCAAAGAACATTTAAACCTTAAGTGTCGGAGCCCATTATTAATCAATTAGGTGTTGCGGTTGATTTCCAGAGGGTAGGTATGTACTTTTAAAAATAGTTTAGGGTTAGGTTTTAGTTATTCTCATAATATGGTGAACGCTTTGGCTTGGTCGTCATTTTAAGAATAACAATTTTAACTGAAATCCCACAATACATGATATTATTTTTATACATTTGAAGGCCTAATAAAATAAACTTTTTTGTTGTGTGTGTTTTTGTGTAACTTACTTTTTCTAGAGTTAAGAGAAAGTAATTTGCTGTTACTAAAGGAAAAAATAGTGAACAAATAGTTGCACAAGGGAAATGAATAATTATATACCGAGTGGCATACTTTTAGTTTAAAATATCCTTAATGGGAAGCATGGTACCTTGTTTTTGCAGAGTGTACTGTCCTTTTGCATTGGGAATCTAAATAGACCAATTGGAATAAATAGTAAACGCTGCATTGTCTAGATTTTTGTGGCTAGTTACTTTTAAATAATATTAATGTACGGTATTTAGTTTAAAAAAAACGAAATTGTCCGCTCTGTTGCCCTGAAAAAAAAAACGTCACTAACTGAAACATTAAATCAGAGTTGAGAATTCCGGGCTTAATATCAAATAAAACTCCCAAATCTTTGGAGCCATCACATCGTGTTAGTGTTATATTGACTAGATAATAATCAAACCAAATACGACCAAGTTTACTCCCCTGCGGAGCCCCACTTGTGACAATGACTTATGTCCTCGCATCTCGACGTATTCAATTGAATCTGACAAGTACGACTTGACGAAAAATATTATGGTCAATTCTGTTTAAAGCTTTCTAGAAGTCAATGTATAATGCATCAAGTAGGATATTTAATGCTTGAGAAGTAAATTAAGAGAAGCATGCCAAATTACTGCGCTTGTTAAAGAAACCAAGCTAAATTTCTGCTATTAAATGTTTAACTTAATTAAAAATACCTTAGTACACTGCCCTCTCGAAAGCCCTCACAAAATATGATGATATAGACACCGAGATTTCACTGTTATTTCTCAATTAAATAGAAAATATAGATTGTGGGTCAAGAAATAGATGTCGATACCGAGTTTCACGCATAATTCAAATATAGAATACCCCATACCTATCTCTTACTTTTTATGAGCAAAACAATAAACAACAGAAATTTATTTTCGAAATGAACTGCTAGTGCCAGTAAAGAAAGTGAATACTGATCATCTAGCTCAGAGAATTGAAATTTGATTTTTTTATTTTGCATATGGACACAAAACGAGAACTCAAGAAGTTTGTAATTTGTTTAACGCAAAATAACCAAAAAGAACCATTACAAAATCCACAGTGAGTAAAATTGAGATCTTAACATTACTCAGGGTATTTTCATTAATTTGCCTTATTTTGTACCTAATTCTAGGTTTTGTGGTTTTTCTTTATACACTTTTGATTTTAAATATCCCCAGAGAAAAAATTCAGGAGAGTAATATCTGGAGATCTTGCAGGTGGTTCTATTGATCCCCGTCAACCAATCCACTGTCCGGGAAATAGTAAATTTAAATAGTCACGCACTTGTCAAACAAAATGTAGCGGAGCGCCATCTTGTAGAAATCAATTTTCGGAAAAAAAACTGCGTAGGAATTAAGTTATTTCGAAAAAATTGTAATATATCGGGCTCCAGTAAGATTTTGATGGAATGAGGTCCAATAATTTTATTATTGGACACACTGGTACAAACACTATTTTTTTGTGGATTATATGTACTTCAATTTGTTTACCATAACATTTAAACGTGACCGCATCACTAAACAGTATCTGACGGCGAAAAAATAGTTTCACAAATCTGCAGTCTGCGATCGGAAGCATTTTGTTCAGCTCCTGTAATAACATAATCTTACGTATGATACTTTATTCTTTTAATATGCGCAAAGGTTAGCTAACATCATAATTCGAAGTCACTTCAGAATATGCACGATGGAAATTATCCTAATAAAAGGTTGTAAACTCTTGTGTTGTCATTGGTTTTGGGGCGACCTGGCTGTAGACGATCTTTCTGGATAATTCGGGTTAAACAAATTACAAACGTCTGCTTGTGTTCTAGTTTTGTCTCTATATCAATGAAAATTAAAATTTCAATTCTTTGGACTTTCTTTACTGACAGAAATGTAACTGTGACAATTTAAGTAGTGGTACTAGCTCTACTTACCTGTTCATTTCAAAATTACATTTCTGTTTTTCATTATTTTGCTCATGAATGCGTACGCATGAATTATGCGTAAAATTTGACACAGAAGTCACAAATGGATTTTAAAAAATCGTATATTTTCTGTTTACTGCAAAAAATGGACAAGAAGAAAATTATGTGTGATTTTTAAATGATATTTGTTATATATTTTATCCGTTCACTGTATAAGAAAATCAGAGTGACGAAAAGTGCTTAAGTAATTTACTCATACATTACAATGCCTCAGTGCCGATGCAGTTCGCATTGCTTTGCAGTTGCTGTTTTAGGTCATAATCTGTAATGGTTCGCCACTGTGAAAACTTAATAATAATAATGTTTTCTTTAATACATATATATATATATATATATATATATATATATATATATATATATATATATATATATATATATATATATATATATATATATATATATATATATATATTACCCTGTTATTAAAGTTAAGTAATAATAAATTAATATGTAATATATTATTTAGCTGCTGAAAAAGAAGGGCCGCTAAGTTTACACCTTTTGTCTCATTTCAAACCATCTGACGAAAATGGCAAAATATTAGTGTTTCAACATTGCGACTCGAAAAATATCACAAGTGAAGACGGGATGACGGCACGGAGTTGAAGTTGCGGGAATACGTGGAAAACCAGACCCACCCGGTACCCATTGGAACGACTTTCCATCAATCGGCCCACCACGGGGGTAATCCACCTATTATGAAAGCGGAAACGTTAGAGAGATGCAGTGTTTTGAACGGGGGCCGCGCCGCGCCGCCGGCAGCCGGCAGCGAATTTCTCGTAGTGTTGCTCCGACCCCCCACCACCGATGTCGTAAGCTACAGGTCATTCACCTCGCACAGTCCCGGCTAACACAGCTACGTACTCGCAACTCTCGTTGAAGCGGTGTCCTTATTTTTCGCAGTACTTATTCGAAGTTTTCGAGCCCCCATCCGACCCGAACTGGACACGGAAGGGCCCCCTTTTCCGGCAACCGTCGTCGCGTCCCCGAAACGTACGCGAATCCACGCGCAAAAAATAAATAAATAACTAAACAAAAACACAAAATGTGGCGCGCCGCCGTAAGAGTGAAATTTCTGTGAAGAGTGCTTTGAAAAGCGAAACTAATCGACGTCAAACCGTTTGTTTCGTGGTATACCCGACATTGCCCGTGTAATTGCCGATGTGATTTTCCGAAAAATAAAATTGATAAATAAATTTCGCGCCCCCGTGTGGTCCGCTTTGAGAGATAACCTCCCCGATGTGCTGCGCCAGCGAAACGCAACATTTAACGGGCTCCGGCTAGAGTTCCTTGACCCACCAAAAAAAATGTAAGTACGAGTAGCGATTAATTAGTCGGGGTGTTACGTAATAAAATGTGAAAGTGCCATGAATTATAAAATTCGCTGGAAATGGCAGCCGAGAAAAATGCTAGCGAACGTCGCTAGTCGCCGTTGCCTTGCTGGTCGTTTTTCATTCGATTGTGTTAACTCTCGGGAAAGGTCGTCGACCCTCAGTAATGTAGGTCAGTGATGGTGGGCGGTGCTTACGATTGCGCACTGGCCGTCGAAATGTCAATCATTATGCACAGCCTCCTTGGAAGATTGTTTTTCCACGTATTCTTCCAGTCCATCGACGCATTTCCCTTGGAAAATTTAAAAAACACGCAAGGCGGGTGTGCGATAAAGCGATCTCTAAGACCTCGAAAAGTTTCGTTTCGATGAAAGACTTTCTCGTTTAGCTACCAATTAAAAATGACTTGCTATACCTAACATATCATATAAACAAATAATAAGGTTATAGCCACAAAAAAAACACCTAACTTCAATTACTCGACCCCCTTACTGATATAAATCAAGTTGAAACTTACCTTTATAGGTTAGATTAGAAGAGGACAATATTTATACAGAAAAAGCTGTCACACTAATATTTTAAAGGCGAAATTGATTTTTTACGCATGTCGTTATTCCAATATTTCTTTTTTAAACCTGTGGCAATGGCAAATTCATTGCCTTCAAAATATTTGGTTTTAATGTTCAAGAAGTAACACCGCATACTTACCGCAATAAATCAGTTTGCAATTCATTTTGAGAGGTTTATTAAGTTTCGTATCTGGTGCACAAAGGTCTAAGAATTTCTTCTATGAATTGCTTAAAATTTCGATTAACTGGCATATTCTCCATCAAGTCGCACTTTGGCACCTATAGAGTAGCCCCGAAATAAATTAAACCCATTGATTAATAAAATATAATTATCTCCTCGATTACCATTATGTATATGTACATATTCATTATCAGTATGCGTAAGAACCCGTATTTTCATTACGAAGTGTTAGAACCTGAGGAACATAGTTCTAAAGAAGTAATAACTTTTGGACTTAATTTATATTTAGGTAATTCATGTACAAAACAAAAAATATATTAGGCGAGCAGAAATGCTCTTGCATATTTTGTATGTATAGAGACGTCAACCATATCTTTTATCTTCTGCTAAGAAACATTCATAGTCGAAGTGTAGAAACAATCGCAATATTTTACGGTAACTTATTTATTTATTTGTTATATTAATTTAGTTGTTCATCCGAAAGAAGCTCTGCAGGCTTTAATAATGTATCAAATGTATCAAATTACACTACTGATTTTTAAAATAAATTTAGCTTATGTAAATAATTATTAGACAATTTTTATGACAGAATTTTATTGAAATGTTCAAATAAGTTTATGTATTTCTAAAAATAATAAAACCTTCGTGTATCTCTTTTTATTTAATAATTCTTAATTGTCGTTGAGCTAACTAAAAAATCTTCTAGAAACAATGAAAATATTCAAAAACGTGTTTTTTTTGGCTAGTTAATGCATGAAAATGTATCATTCTCTTTACTATGTGACCTTGTCATCTTCGGAATTTCCCAAGGAAGTTTTATTTTATGTGCCCATTAAACTAGTCCAGTTTATTCCCATAAACTTAAAAACTTGTGAAAACTCTTTGTTTTAAGCCGAAAAAAATTGCGATTAATTTATACGAATTTTATGTTTTGTCAATAAACAGCGCCCGGTGAAGCAAACAGTTCATCGTTTAAAAATAAAATTAAGTTGATATCCCGCAACGTTCTTACCTTCTGTTTAAATATTATTATTTTTGTTTTAAAAGGTCAACGACCCCATAAAACGAATAGACGAATTTGTACAGATAATCGAATATGGGTCACACAATTTTAAACGCGTGATAGGTTTTTTTACCCAATCTTTGATAGAAATTCTTACGCTTTAGACGTAGCAATTTTTATAAACGTTTTAATTATTGACAAAGCAGTCCTTTGCATTGGATTGTTTGCAATTAAGTAATATTTATGTCGCAAATTATCGCAAACAATATTGTAGGGACATTGCCAAGTTTAAGGCCAGTGACGTCGCATTTTTTTTTATCTACAAATGGGGCTTATCTCAAGATTTTCTTGTTAATTTAGATTTTAATTGTTCCTTATCGGTCGTGAACTTCTAGAGACAAACAATGATGGTGGTTTTGCAGTGCACAAAGACACTTCAGGTCTTTTTGAATGTCTCCAATACCCAAAAAATATATGCGTACCTTTTTGCTTACTGTGAAATTTAAGAAAAATATGTTTGTAAAAGTTTGGCGGCCTGTTCTAGAGAAACTGGAAGTTGAAAAATGACTTAATAAAGGTGCCATATTCCGAAACATTTTACTCTATATTTAGAAATACTTTTTTTGAACATTTTTATTTTATTTACATTTTTACAAAATATGTAATGTTTGCAGAAATGACAGCAGAATCAATCGGAGAAATAAAGGAGTACTTTGCAAGAGGCAATAAATTGTCAGAAATCGTATGTTTGCCACCGAATATCCCTGCGCGACCTTTTGCAAGTAACAACAGTGGTGTTGCATTTCAGTTACTTCCTGTAAATTGAAAAATCGAAAATATTACAACGGAGAGATTGAAAATTGGGTCACAGTTACATTGTTCAATTATTGCTATTGAATTTTTATTTGGGGTCGCTCGAATGCCTGCAAAACGACGGCAATAACTCTACGCTGCTATTGAGCATTCTAGTAGAATGGAACTTTTCATATTGCACACGTTACGTTGGGAATAATTACTGAACGTGAACTTTTTAAATTAAATGATTTCGTATGACCATGCAAGGGTTGAAATATCGGTCGCCATTAATTTATTCGCTATATAACTTTTCTAACAATGTCTAGACAAAAAATGCTCTTTTTATAATGTTTCTGGCAATACTTCGTACCCAGATCTATACTACTAACACGTAGATTTTTAGTGAGTTTAGGGTTTTTCTCGATCCTATATGAGAATTTTGGGAAGCAACGGTGAAATAATTCGAAAAAAAAAACTGTCCAGAGTAGCAACAAATAAAAAGTTCTTGACAACCAATTTTAATGAAACTCGTCGTAATTAAAGGTGCCTATGATGTGATCCAATTATATGGCTGAATGGCATAATAAGATTACTGATTGTTGTTCATTTTGTTCTAATTCAATTAGTAGTTAATTTTAAACCTATTGCATGCTTGCTGCAAAATTGTTTCCGTCACCATTTTAACAAATATTATTTCCACTATCATCAGCAATTTTTTTTTATATTTTTATATTTAAAAATCATGTTCATCGCATTTCTTGCGCGTTACTGGTATAATTTTTTCCATTTGCATTAGGCATTGATCTCCAACTGAAACGCTATCATCTCAACTAATTCATAACAACAGCATATTGGAAAGAGGCTTAATATTAGAGGCCTATAATTAGAAAATTTCTTCGGAGTAATTTGGCCGCAGCCTTTTTTAAATCATTGAGCAAAACTAATTTCACTATCAATAATTTCAAACAAGGTGTCCAATTTTCGTATGTTGGCAGGCATCTCACAGTTTTCCAATTACTGACTTACGTTTTCAATTATGTCAATTAATGTATTAATAACGTTTTTTTTATTTAGTTTCTTCGTTGAATTTGGTTTCTATAACACCGAATTTACCTTGCTGGTATGAATTCAGTTGGTTCAGATTTGCTCGTTGGGGTAAAACATTTGAATAGGGTAATAAACAAGGGTAACAGATTTGGTATATTGGAAATAGTTAAAAATAACCGTTAAACTATTTGAAATGATATATATCTGACACAACTGTTAAATGTGAGTTATTTGTTGTTGATGTTATTTGGTTTTGTCCATGCACTAACAATATTATCACACCCATAAGTAACCTTGTAAGAAAAAAATCCTTGTTGCCTAATTTTATACTAGTTTTAAATGCAAACAACTCAAACGCGTTTAGCATCTCAAAACAGATCATTTACTTCCGTCAGACGAATTCTCATTACCCAACTATAGATACAAACTCTTACAAAAAATTTGTTTATTCTTTCTTTCTCTAGCTTTGAAAATATTACAAACTAAGCCAATTTAATTTTGGACAACTTTTTTTCAGCTAATATTGATTTAGAAAATATTCATTACCTCGTGAAAACATCGGAATTTATGGAATTTATTTGTTTTTCTTAGGACCGCACCAAAAACGTATTCTAAAAGTTATTTTTGTTAAGTATTCTGCAGCAAAAATATTAATTCACTCTTCTAGCTTAGTAAGTATCAGTGTTTTTTAGAATTCCATCTTAGCTTTATAAATCCTTTCTGGCAGGAAACTCTGTCATACGTCATTATTATGCGTTTATTTTTATTTAAAGTTTAATGATTGTAATGTTTTAAGATTCCGGAAACGAAACAGCCTGTGCCACAATGTTTGCACATTTGGCACAGATACGACGCATAAAACCACTGCTCATATGATTGACTTCTAAAAAGCTTTAGCCAAGAGGCTCTGCGCAACTAAAAGTTTAGCATCTATCTGTTTATTCTTTATTATTCTAGGTAGACCCCAGCATCCCGAAAGGTTTTGCTAGTTTTTGTCTGGGTATAGGTGTTAAACAAGTTACAGAATGTAGAATGTAGCAAGCATAATTACAGATGAGCCAATTAAAGATTCTAATACTATACTAGCTATATTAATTAATGAACATCATTTGAGAAGTCGTTGAAATCAAATCCACACACAGGAAACAATCTTTAGTATAAAAGTCTTGACTTTTGCACTGCCCTAAAAAAAAAATTCTTTCCGTTGCTTAGGATTTTGAACCAAATTTTCCCTACAGTGCTGCATTCATGTATTAATTCCGTTTTTCTGCTTCAGTTCTACTTATAGGCTTAGTATTATTAAACAATAAAATAGTTTTAAAGATCTAAATTTAATGAGGATGTATATTTTTAGTCATAATGGTAACAAATATTAATCATTCAATAAAAATGAAACGATGCTATGAAATTATAGCTTTGGTCTAAGAAAAACACCACAACAAACAAATATCCTTGCTTTGGAGCAATAGAGACGGAATAGTCAACTGAGTTAGAAAGAACTGGCACAATAGGACAATCAAGACAAATATCTAGAGCTAAAAATTTTGTTGAACTGCTGAAATGAGATGCTTACCAGTTCTAGATCACTTAAATGTAATATGAGCGTTAAAGTGAGTAAAATTTTTTTGTCAAAAAGGAGGACCGTTGCCAAGGGAGACGGTAACGCATACGACAGCAATTTAAAAAGGAAATAAGCTTCTAACGTTCAATGGATAGTTAATTTTATAGGCTTGTTTCTCTCTTCGGAAACGTTATATTAAATTAGGGCTCCTGGGTTCCAATTCAGATTTGCATCAGATTTGTATAAAATTGACTCCACCTAGAAAAAAGACTATTTCAAGTACGAGTTTGTGTCAGTGTCAATGAATTGTCATGGCGAAGTGAAAGTTAGGTTCTAAACAATTCACACCGTGCACTAGACTATGGTGCGGGTGTCATGGGAACTCGCCAGATTACCGTATGCCATCCGTTTGCAAATGTCCGCCCACTCGGATAGCCTAGCAGTCAAAGTGAAAGTAGGTACCGTTAAATCGTTTGCTACCTCAATTCGCATATTCTTGGTCATTATTGTCAATTACCTAGGATTTTAATTTGTTTAATTCGTTTTTAGCTATATTCGTATACGAAATTGTAATTCGTCAACAATTGGTTGGGATATACAAAAAATTGCTTCATTTCACATTCTAAAAAATTGGAAAAAATACATTCTTAATAATTTTAAACAAATTTGAAAATTAGAAATTCCCTTATACCGGGTAATTCAAACTCGAACTGCACCATCATCTCGGATAGTACATCATATACAAGGATCGTTTCAGTGCTAAAAAGACTTTTGACGATATAATTGAAAAACCAAAAAATGAATATTTTGATTTTACTTTTTGACATTGCTAACCAAAACCATAAGTTTATTTTTCCAACTATCCGCTGACACTCACAAATTTGACTTGCAACTTTTCAGGGTCCTCCTAAAATGAACAACTGCATTTCTATTGTGGACACCATTTTATTTTTTTAAAGAAACTTCCGCACCACTGTAATACTATTTCAATATCTTCTGGATTCCTCCTGCATCGGTGGTTTATAAATCAAAATTTGTTGACCTAAAAATAGTTCTGAGTTCATCGATGAAACATTTGTCTTATTTTGCGTTTCTGACACCACATCTTTGTTCATCGATTTCATCTTTTTTTCTACAATATTTTTGGAAATTTTCCCACGAAAATTATATAAACACGTTGAACCCAAATTTACACGTATCTTAAGCCTCTGTTTCGTATTTCTAATACTAAATTTAGAACAAGCTATCAAATTTCTTGATTTTAACTAAAATATGTCTACGAATTAAAAAAACAGCCATGCCATCCTTCCCAGTAAATACGCGAAGAATGACATCTTTATTTCTTTAAATCTTATTCCAAATTACTCCACTGTGAGCAATAAGCTATTTTTGGAAATATTCCTAATTAAGCTAGTGATAATTAAAACATAAAATTTAATGCACAAGAAATTAATAAATTAATTTAATTCGAATTTAATTAAATAATGACTTGGTAAAATGTATTCGAAACATGAACGAAGGTCGATGTCGGTTGATATCGCAAACTTGCATTTTGCAAGTAAATGGTTGTTCATTTAAATATCGCGTTTTCGGTTTTTGCTTTCAAACTGACTCGCCGTTGATAAAAATCACCCTCAAGTGGATCCACCTCTTCGACTTTAACATTTTATTAATTTTAACTAATTAATTAATTAATTAATTACTTTTTGTGTATGGGTTTACGATAATCATAGAAAGCTCTACCGAAAATATGGAGAAAAACACTTGACAGGCATGAAGCGTAAGACCACGACCTTACTAGGGGCATTATGATTTGGGACACCCCGACAGAACATTTGGAAGGTTATAACTTGTTCCGAAGCGGAAA
The DNA here is from genome assembly GCF_029955315.1 of Cylas formicarius. Lineage (NCBI taxonomy): Eukaryota > Metazoa > Arthropoda > Insecta > Coleoptera > Brentidae > Cylas > Cylas formicarius. Next base: position 25,153,851 of record NW_026844334.1, read on the forward strand.
TAGTACGCACTGGACAAGGCTCTAGGCCCTACGCACTAACTAGAAAATCGAAAGCTCAGCTAAAAAAAACTATGCCAAAACCGATAATGATGTACGGATTTGAAACATGGACAACAGCAAAGGTTAGTTAATCAGAAAAGACAAAGAGATTCACGAACGAAGAAATCTAGTTTAGAAGAATATGTTCAGCAGGGCATGTAATAAGGCAACCAGAGGAGCTAGGGATTAGCCCAGTCTGGCAAACGAATCCGCAAGGCTGAAGACCCCTTGGAAGACTACGGCTGAGATAGAGAAACAACATCGTCAAAGACATCCAACAACTGCAAGATCCATTTTTTCATCTTACTGGATGGGACACCACTCCACTAATGTAATATTGCTATTAAATATATACAACAGATACAGAGCCGAGTCGGTAGCCACATCTTATAATGGATGTACTTCATGAGATAAGATTATCTTACGACGTATGTGGTTTGTGTGGATCGCTTAGATAAACTTTAATTATACCATTGCTTGATGGCTGCAATATGTTGATTTCTCATTTTTCGGTACTTCTAGAAAACAAGCAAACCTTAAATGTGAGGAGGGCGATATTTTCCAGTATGTAACTCTTAACTGTAAGTTAATGGTAATAATTGAATTCATAGCAATTCCGTTTCGAGTTAAATTTAAGATCTTAGCAATCCTTAGTTAGAAGCTAGCACACATTTCATTGCTGAAATAGAATCATTTATGCAAGTTTCACAATACAAGACACAACATTTCTCCTTCTCTACATGTTAGTAAAAAGGAAATCACATATTTTGAACACTTATTACAATTAGCTTCTAGATATTTGTGTGTCTCACTTTTGTTACGCCGTGGTAGGTGTCACATCACAGGAGATGAAAACTTAAATATCGTCATCAGTCGACCTGCAGTAAGTAAAAGTGAACAATTGTTTGTCATGGGGTTGTATGTTTTCCTCTTCGGCCATTTCGAAATTAAAAAGCAGAACATCCACGAACGTAAACAAAAACAATTCTTGCTATTATTATTCCAGCTAAAATAGATTAAAATCGGAATAGACAGAGAGCCCAACAAGCAATTAGCAACCCCATTGGCTTATATGAAGGAAACGCAGTACGATTTTATGTATCCAGGTGCTGTTACCGTTTAAGGTTTTAACAATATTGTTACTAAATTACGGTCGTAACAATGTAGAAACAGATCTTAAATAATTAATTGTTAATAGATGCACATGTTCTTCAACTCTTTTAACCCGTCCTCAAACATCACCCCTCCTTTTGGTGAGAAATCTTATATCGAAGTTGCAGCTCGCTTTTGATCTCCGAAGTTCAAAGCGCTTATTGCAATTTGCGTTTGATAACAAATCAAGTAAGAGTCAAATAAAGACGGTTTACTAATATTTGTTTTTAATTGAGCAGAAAGTGAATCAAGTCAACAATTACTCGTCAAAAACTAAGTCTTAAATACATATTTCAAATATTTCACTTTTTCATCCAAACTATTTGAGTTTAACAGTAGTTAGCATTTGAAATTAGCTAAGACAAATTCAATTTTTTTGTTTAATGCTATCTCCTCTGTTGGAGTCGTTAAACATGGCGTTGAGTGACGCAACTGCGAGTGCCTAACTTGCCATCAAAAAACAAACAGTTTGGATTGGCTTGTGTTAATTCATTATTTAGAATGGCAAATGGTACTTAAAATCAAAATAAAATTCTATTATTTATGTTTATTACTTTTTTTGCAACACCCTTGAAGGGCATCAATTACCACGCAGCTGACATTTCTATGATTTGATATTTTGAAATATTTAGTGTAATCACTTATTTTTTCAGTAATAATAAGGTTTAGCCAATTAACTAATTTTATTGATTATATATTATATTTGTTCGTTCCCAACGTGTTGAATTTTTCTAGGCACAGGATGAGTTTAATTAATATATTTTTAATTCAATAAACACTTTTTCAAATCTTTATTTCTCTATATGGTTACATTAATATAATACATTCTCAACATAGTGCCTAACAGCTCTGGCCTCCAGAAAACCTGAAATTACTTACCACAGTGTTGAAGGGATTCATTTATTTAAAACAATACCTAAACATGTTTGAGTTTGGTTAACAACCTGTCTAAGTTTGTTAATATTTCCTAAGTTTTCTGGATCCTTATTGTACCATTGTACCACGTAAGTCCTTTTTCAAATATCCAAACAAATAATAGTCACTGTGTGCCATATCTGGACATAGGGAGGAGGATCTATCTGTTGGAACCCTCACTCTAAAATAGCAGCTTGTGCAACACTAGCAGTATGGACAGATGCATTATCGTGCAAAAGACGCACGCCTCTGGTTATTTTTCCTTGACGTTTTACACGCATGCAGTCTCGCAATTGATGTAATAATGTTGCGTAATATTTACTGTTGACAGTGGTATTAGTTTCTTTAAAATCTTTCAACAGAATTCCTTCACAATCCGAAAAGATGTGGCGATCACCTTTTTAGTTGACTGGCAGAATTTTCTTGGAGGTACTTCACCATTACGACGAGACTCCGCGCACACTCGACACGGCCTTGTTTTTGAATAGCCAAAAGGTTTTTAGGAACCCATCTTGCACTAACCTTATGCATACCCAAATGATCACGCAGGATTCGACAAACACTTGTATCAGAAAGCTTAGTATTTTCTGAGATTTCCTTGACCTTTAATCGTCGATTACTCAATGTCACCTCTTCCACAATCGCAACAATATCTTCTGTTATGACCTCCACTGGTCGACCAGTTCTTGAATCATCTTCAAGGGACTCCTGCCCCATTCGAAAACGTTTTGCCCATTCTTTCACTACAGAATACGAAGGAGAACTTTGGCCGTACACAACATCCAGCCTTTCTTTAACAATTTTAAGTGCTAATCCTTCTTTTGTCAAAAACTTTATGACTGCTCTATACTCAATTTGCGTTATTTGCGACATTTTTTCGAACACGTCTTTCAAATGCTGTCAATAAAAAACTATTTGACGCAAGACTTCAATTTTTTTTCGCAGCTCTTTAAGATATATATTTAAAAGAAGACAAAGTTTGATCGTGATACTGGAGCTGCATCTATGTCATTCCGTAAAATTTTGGCGCTAACCTCGTATGTCTTCATAGCTGGCAGAAGGGGGTTATTAAGTCCAATATTTTTTCTCGCATACATTTGGTAAATATTATTTAGAGATCTGGTATTGTTAACATGGACATCGTTAGTCATTATGATAGTTATATTAAAGTTTTGTGTTTTATGTAAAATTTTGTAAATTAATTCAATTTGTTCAAACTGCAATACAGTAAAGCCTCGGAATATTGACTTCATTATACAATCCGTTTTGTGTTCGTTAACCTAACATAAGTAAACATTAATTTCAAAATTATGTTCTGAAGCACTTGAGCAGTGTAAAAAATTAGTTTTACTACATGGGGAGCCATAATGGCAATAAAGATCTGAAAAGTGAAAGTGAAAGGGAAAGGCATTATAGCCATAGGCATCTTTCGTTTTATCAGTCAGGTAATTTCTACGTCTGTGTACGGACCAAATTAATTTATTCTCAATTAGCAAACCTAGGCACTATGCCGAACCTCGTCTATGTCTTGATTATTTATTCGAATGTTAAAAGTTAGGATCTGCTAATTTTTTTGTTTAAACATTATACCCATTTGTTTTATCGGTATTTGTTTTTAACTTATTATAATATAGCCAACTTAAGTAGAGATTGGGATCACTATTCACAGTATTGTTCAATGCTTTTTCGCGTCCTGCCTGTGTAAACTAACCCAGCATTTTTCAAATTCAGCACTTAAAGTGAGTACAGTATTGGTCCCAGCACAGCACAGAACCTGGAAACACCCCACACTCACTCATCAGCATATCACTATTTACATCATTTAACTTGACATCGTGTTTTCTACATGTCAAATATCACTTCATAATACCAAATAATATTCCTCTAAATCCCAAGCAGTCCAAATTGAAACTAATTAAAATGGTAGGCAATCAAGAGATTTTGACATTATGTCAGAAAACACCACCTGGTGGCAAGGAAAAGCCCTTTTAACAACACCAAGTTTAATAAATTGCGTTAAGCCTTTTTGGAGATATGGACATTTAGTTAAGAAATTGGTAGAACAACCGATAATTTGAATTTGTGGTCGCCTTTTCTCTTGACTCATTCACTAAATAAATTCTTTCAAATTTCTAGGATTCCCGTTTCCCTAATGTCCTACCAAGTTACCCTTACTGGGACAGCGGGTATATTATTCTGTAAAGTTTTCTATATCATTTTAATACAACTTTGCGGATGTTGCTTGGCAAAAAAATTCTCGCAATGTTCACTAATTGATAAAAGCTCCAAGTATCAAAGCGCTTTTTATAAAAATATCAAAAAGAAAACATCGTTCAATTAAAAATAGGCGACTCGCACACAAACGCACACGGCCTCGTTGCGTCGACATTATTATATTCGGCCCACCCGAAAATACATATCTCGAACGCCCGGCGTATCAAATTATCGTGTCATTGACCTTGCGGATTGTTTTGTTTGGTTGCTGCCGGTGGGCCCTTCGTAAAGTGCTAAAGTTCAATGAAACCGCGCCTACTATATTTCGACGCCAGCCAAAAAAAAATGTATTTTCGGTTATCCTCGGTCGATAACCGCGCGCCACTCCGCTGACGTACAAAAGTTTCCTAACGGAACGGGCTGATCATACGGTGTGACGGATTTCGGGAAGATCGTCGTCACGCGGGAGTAATAAACTTGATTTAAGGCCGCCGGTGGATTGATCTGTTATCTCACTAATACGTGATTTAAATCGTTTGCTCTTTAGTGCAAGCTAGGTGGCCGTAATCAATTAATCGCCTGCACGACAATTGCCGAAGAAAGTAAATGTACGGGAGGTGTCATAGAAGATCCCCTTTTCGTGAAACATTTAAGAAAAAAGTAAAGTACTTTCAGAATACTACCTACCTCCAAAACTTATGGATATCGATGTGACACTTTCTATCGTTGATCAGTGCGGAAGTGGAAGAAATAAAATAATCCATTTAAAATGATAATCATCGGTTTGGACTGGGATATATATAGTTTCCACTTTTTCAAGTGGATTCTATGGAAAACTCGTAAACCATTAAAGATACAGAAATAGTTAAATGGGATAAAAATTATATATTTAGATGCATAATGCCCTGAAGCTATCAAAATTAAATTCGCAAAGATGAACTAAGAAACATTTTAGAAAAAACTAATGCTTTGATCTTAGTATTACCTTCGTAGCACATTTCTTTAAACTTTACAAATAAAAAAGCTATACATATGTTCTACGGCCCAAAATGAGTTTCTATCGAATACTCCTACCAACACTGGAATATCAGATAGAAGGACCTCTACCCTTGTGCTAGGCAAGTTTCTCATACAAGAAGTTAGTTTTTTTATGCATTTTAATATTCCATAAAAAGATAAGATAGAAAAACACAAACCATTGTCCCCAATCTCGAATCGTTTCCGAGATATTTTTACTTGAAACTAAGAAAATTCCGATGTTCATTTGTTGTTTTCTCTAAAACAAATAACAATAGTCACAAAGTATAAAATTGGCTTATTTTTTACAAATAACTTAAAAAATCACATACAGGACTATTTAAAATTTCAATATTGATAATAGTATTTTAAAATCGGACACCCTGTAGGCAAAAGAAGAAGAATGTCATTTTCAACCCTACAACTTTTGCCTAATTTTTTTTCGAAATTAATGTGTTGCAAGGAAAATTTGAGTTTTCTAAAATATTTCTCAATCGACCACTGCTAATTGAATATTGCATAAATTTTGTCGCATTTTACCGACCCTGTTTAATGGTTTAAATGTTACCCATGCCAATCCCTATAAAAAGCTACCACCGTGTATATACAATTGTCTGATCACGATAAACCAATATTATAACCGTTTGAGGTTTCTCGTCAGATTGTAATACGTTTGTAATAGAGAATTTTACTTTAAATGATCTTAAATTACTAATTTTGGGGTTTAAAACAATTTATTACATGAAAATATAATAATAAACAATAATACAACAATAGTGTTGAGCACAACAAAGGTGGCTCTTTGACAATTAAAAGCCTTCAACTTTCTAACACATTTCAAAAGTCCGTCCTAATTAATTAATTATTAATCATGAAAATTGATATTTAACATTTAGTTTAGTCTGGCGTGTCCTTTTAATGTTATATGTTATGATGTGTTGATGTGATTGATTAAGTGGGCAAGTTTCAATTATACAAGTAAATTTGTTGACCATCACGAACAGCCTAACACAAATCTATATAGTAAGTACTGTCAACTTTATTGGACATCTGTAACAAATTAATTCTAAAATTTATTTATCGGTAGTGTCCCTGCTTCTGCATAAAAATGGCAACACCAACAATATCATTTTTTCTATACGCCTTTTGTTAAAAAAAGAAATCGTACATAGTTCCTTATTTGATGCAACGGGCATTAAGTTTTGGAAACATCACGTTATGTTACTATACCCGTTATAAAATAACTTTTTTTCCTTTAATCCGAAGTTTATCTTTATTATATTATTATTATATAGGTTTCAAACAGTTTAGTCAAGATACTAACACATGAAATTAATAATCAGCGATGACGATCAACTAACTGCAACAAAAACACCAGAACGCTTAACAAAATCCTGGAAAATCAATTATATTTTGCAAGGTATTTCTTAGGCAGAGCTTCCGAAATCCTAACAATTTGATACTGTTTCAAAAGCAATTAGGTACGCCTTAAAGTTTTCTAATTCGTGAATGTAAAAAGTTTGCATGTATAGAAAGAAGCATGTTATGTAAATTATTGATATTTGAAAAGAAAGTTAAATAGAAAAGAAAACAAAAAAGGAAAAAAGAAAAACAGACAATAAAGAATTTTTGTAGGAAAAATGGAATTAAATTTCATACGCTTGTTTGTCCCTCAAAAAATTGTCAGATCTTCAATGGTCACAATGGTACGAGTTGTTGCACCTACTATTGCGAAAATAACACCCTTTCTCTGATTGTAAAACACATTGTTGAGCTGCTATATAGATGGAGATCCAACTAGATTTGACCTATTTTCAGGTCGCTTGCTTAATTGCAAGATCAAGATCGGAATTAAAGTGCCAATTAACATACTATATGAAAAATCGTCACCACTGGATTCGCACTAAAATATTTGGCACTAAATATAATTCTCTTACTCCAAGATGACAATTCTTGCATAAACAGTGTGCTTTGCCTAGAAAAAAATAATTTTCCTTTCTTCTAAATGAAAAATAATAATTGCTGAGTCCCAAACTTGCGTTTACTTGATGCGGACAGCCTCGAAGATTTCAAACGTAAAATATTTTGTATAAAAATCTGATCCATAGCTATCTTAGTAATTAGTTGAAAGTAGTCAAGAAAGTGTTTAACAGAAGCAAATGTAAGTTTGAAGGGTTGCGAACAAGTTTAAGATAATAATTAAAATACCTGAAAAACAGCTGCTAGTACAAATTTACACACTCGACATCATCCGGTGAAACGAGTTCTCACCCTCCTAGATTTCAAAACCCCATTTTCCTCTGATTGAATATGACCTCGCAGTATTGACAAATAAGAACCTCTTTTCCCGTATAGTTGAAATAAAAAGTCATCCTCGGCATAACGTATTCTTTGTCTATTCTGCGGATCATACGTCAAGTGATATGCGTTTCTACTTTAAAACCCATTCTTATAAAAAATTACGGAAAGCTCCTCTATTGAATGAGCAACTGACGCATCGTCCATTCGCGGTGCACAACTCGGGGTCATTGTACGTCCTCAAAACGCTGCCGTGTCTAGTCGGCCTGCTATACCGTGCCCAGGCCGGAATTTTCGCGACATCACTAGCCCAATTTGGTTGATTATTGTTGAAATATTTACAAAATTACGGTTTTTAAAGTACCAATCTTGAAGTCGGCGTCAGCGGGATCAACAAGAAACCTGTAAAAATAATGTTTTTTTATTGTTAATAGCGCGCGACTATTTTAAATTGACAGACTTGTTACGCCCCTGTCCGTGGCCTAATTTAACACCTTTTGCTAGACAAACGTAAGAGGCAATTTGCTTTTGGTTTCTGCCAAGTAACCGAAGTCTTTTTGGGTGGAAAGTAATAAACTCAACTGTTGATGAAATTTATTTTTGTTTAGCGGTACGAATATTTACTTTAGTCTTTACTTGATGTTTCAACCAGGTTTTTTGCTGTATTTGCTCAACGATAATAATAAATAGCTTCAACTTACACAAAATGTTTCGAAAAAATAATTGTTTTTTGTTAAGTATTTTGAATGGCGGTTAGTTTTCCAAATAAAATAACTTTAATAAAATAGCGTAAAATAGACGGCGGCATCTGCTGGCGCTATTATAATACATTTTTTCTGCTGCCTATTCTAAAATTCATAATTATTCAGCGATTAAGCGTACGCAAAGTAATACTTTAAGAGGTGAACTTCATTAACCACTGCCGCTAGCCCCTAGCCAGACAGATAGATAGAAAGATAAATAAATAACTTATTCACAAAGCCGAGTACAGTGGATGTTTTGTCAGAAAACAATCACATAACAAATTACAACTTATGTAAATACAGTACTTAAATCTCACGGGTTGAGAGCGGTCGGGTGTTTTCGATAAACTTAAAACCGATGGTCACATCACAAGGCACTCAATAAATGTAATTGTGCTGTTTTACAAAAAGTAATGGTCGTGGTAAAAGTATAGAATCCAGCATCTGATGGAGTTCCTCAGTCCCTCGTTTATTAAACACTCGATCCGCTTCTGTCCGCTCGTGCTAAATGAAACTCGTGACTAAAGTGACGTTTATCAAACTTGTTGCGTAATATAACTTTTTTGAAACCTTCGCTTAAACATCACATAATCACATACGATGCCCCTGCTGATGTTCAATGGGCGTAGTTTGATAGTACCCCATAAATAACCTTTGTTTTGATCCATTCCTACATTATGGACCTTGTAAAAGTGCGTCAGCCAGCCAAGGTTTAAAAACAGATATCGCACATAAAATAAATGTTCTCGACAAAAGGCGGCGGAATTTCCTCATCCATAAAATGCGTGATCGATGTGATTCATATAGGGAAAAAGACCGCGTCTAAAAGTTGCAACAGATCTCCTACAACCTTGATGTGACATTCGCTAGCTATTCAAGATTTCCGGAAAAACAACAATTCTTTCTAAGCGTTTGTATTTTTTTTTACTTGCGCTTTATATTGAACAAGACACAAGACCGACCAATGCAACTTGTATAATTATATGTACATATACCTAATTATTAACATTGACGCAAAGGCTAAAGTTATTTTTTCAGTAGACCAAAACGGGGAGGTAATTAAAAACGATGATGGAATAAACTATTTTTCTTTTGGCCTATCAACACCTTCCAGAATAGTTTGCAAATACTTTTTTACATTAAATTTAAGTCTTTCAGAAATTTGTGTACCAATGAAGCTCTTAAGAAAAAATCCCTACTTATACTTAAACAACAATTAAATATTTGAGCTCGAATTTAAATTAATATGAACGGGGTAAAAGGCCACAAAAAATAAAAAAGGCGTTTTAGTTTATTTTTGAGAAATAAAACAAAATTTTAGAAAAAAAATTCTATCACTTATGTCAGAATTTCTTGAAAAAAGTCAGAAATTATGAAAAATAATATGTGACATAAGTCTCTCGTAAGGTACAGTGCCAACTCAGAAATTCCGACTTGTTTTTGCAGAAACTGCAAAATTTCGCCTCATTTAAAACTTAAACCTGCATTTTATTGTTGAAGGCCTTTCAGCGCTTTCGTAAATGAACGTAAAATCCTCAAAAGTTTGTATAATATGTTAAATTGGATTAGAATAGATAATAATATTTTGTAATACACATGTTGCAGTATTATGTATTACAAAGTTCTTCAGTCATTATTGTTTTTGTCCAATTGTTTTAGTGATATTAGTAACTATCACCTATGCTGGTGGTTGAATCTGTTTAAGGGATTTAATCAAGTCCACTGTATACATTTATTATTAAATAAAACAAATGATTAAAAATTATTTTCTCTATGACAACACTGGTTCTTTGACTCTATTTAGATAAAAAATATATGACTTGTTTAATTAGACAATTTTTTATTTTCTTTGAAATGGAATTCACATTCACAATTTCAAATAAACGTCTTTAATTTTAACTAAATTTTTCTAAAAATAAATATTTGCGTTGTGCACATTTTTGATATGTATTTAATACTTTTTTTGCTGCAAAATACAAATTGAATTTATATTCCCCACTATCTTAATAGTATATTATGCAACAAGTATTATTGGTATTATTGGTATTATTTGGAACGAGTGACTTAAAAAGTTGGCCAAACCTGTTCCATACTATACTTTTTCTACGACCGAAAATGCCTGAAGTAACTTTTATCCATGGGTCAAGCAACTCACATTGTAAAATGACGCTTCCCGCGCGCTAGATCGATGTATAATTAGATATTTAATAGAAGGGAGTAGAAAAAAACATTACAAATATCCAAAGTGTTTATAGTATATTATGCAACAAGTGCGGTAAACGTCACTCACGAGTTTATTTGATACGAGTGGAGCGCAGCGGAGCGAGTTTTTAATAAACTCGTGAGTTAAAAATTTTACCGAACGTATTGCATACAACGCGAATACATTCACTGACATGACCGTCAGAATTGACAAACGTCAAAATTCAAAGCGTGGGAAATATCTCGAAGTAGCTCGTATTCATGGGAAACGAAACTGACGTGGTAAAGTGACGCTTTCCTCACGCTAGATCGGTAGGTAATTAGGTATTTTACAGACGGGAGTAGAAAAAATTTATTCCAACATACTGAAATTTTATTCTGCTAAAACTTTTTATATTATATTAATTATGGAATGATAATGAATATATATCAGTATGCCTAGAGTCATATTATATTTAAGACGAAGTGACTTATTCACAATTTAAGGAATTAAATTTTTTTGGTCAAGTATGTTGGAAACTTATTTGAGAAAATGTATGCAAATGTCATTTATGAAATATTTGTTTAATGACTGTTTTAGTTCTTGTAAATAAAAATAGATTTATCAAAAATTGGATTATCGTTCATTTACTAAACACCCCTTCCTTAAGTAAAAGGTAATAAAATTAAACAAGTTGTAGATATTTTTGATTTGCGCATGAACATTCGTTTACCTATCAATAATAGTTGTGATTACGTGCGTCTACTTCATATACAGGCCCGGTTTCACTCTATTATGGCATGATGTAATCGGCCTCTAGTAAGCGCTACTTAATTACTCGCAGTAAAAAACAATAATAACGGCCGGGAGAAAGTTTGATGTAACGAACCATTAGATCACAGCGTCGAAACAAATTTTGCCACGGATTTTTCCATCGGTCGTCACGTTGGAACTGCATATTAGTTTTTTTTTTATCTGATTCAGGAAAACGTGTGTGACGCCTTTTGATATCTCGTTATCGACGCTTTTACGCGACCGAGGGTGCCATTTTCATAAGCGCCTTATCAGAGTTTATCGTTCCAACGCAAACATTTAATATTGCAATAGAATGCAATTTAAATGAAAAAGTTGGGATACCCAGTAAAACATGTTCGGGAAGCACATGTTCGCGCTGTGCTCGTTGTTTATTGGTCGGGCCGCTTAACAGATGCCCATTCACCGACGCGGTCCTTCATTTTGTTTTTAGAATCGTGCTTTAGATTAAATGTATTGCAGTAGCGGCTCGTTGAGCGGGCATAAATATGTTTGGGCATCGTTCGCGTTCTTTGAAAAAATTTTAGAATTATGCGTTTAGAAGTGTTCAAGATCAGGATTTAGAGAGAATTACACGAAAAATTTTAATCCTATCAATATGATTATTGAAATTGGGTCACAACAGGCAGCCAACAGAAACGGATATTTATTAGCTATATTAATTTTACATAAATTCCATTTAGCTAATATTGTTTAAAATGTCACTGCTTATGCATTGGTTCCAGGTTAGTTTTCTATTTCTTAGCTCGGACAATTCTGATAAAGATAATCGTATAAGTTTATTTCACGCAGACATTGAACCTCTCAAATGAAAAAATCACCAAATAGTAAACTGTCTACGGGTACTGTGTATAGTGAGGGGGGCGAAGTTAAAGGAGTGACATGATCCTTCTCTCGGATGACTGACTCCCATAATAAACTCTGAACGCCTAACGCAACAGGATTCCAGAAGGTTTGTAAATAGTAAACGGTCTAATGCTGTGAATCAACCACAAAGAAGTAGTAGCATACGATATTTAAAGGTCCAGGTGGTTTCATATAGATTTATATAACTTGGTGGCACTGTTATGAAAATTGTAGAATCAAGTACAAAGTACAATATTAGTTTTTTGACTTCTGTGATTAGAGATTTGCTAACCTAGTTATCGATGTGCACATGGTTTAAGAAAAAATTACTCTGGTATCTCTAAGTAATCATAAAATTTGAAAATCTAGTTTAATTAAATAAGGCTGTTAATGCTTAAAAAATTTCTACAATGCTGCCAAAGGAATTAAGGTTTTGTGGTGTATAATCTTCATAACAAGAAGAGTTTAGGAAAATAAATTACGAGCCTGATCTCAAGAGCGTCGAATTTAGTGTTTGTTCGTAATAACACATAAGTTGTCATCGTCACTAACTGTGATTTGAATCACCCTAAGTATAATAAAGCTGTGGAAGAAAAATACGTTTTAATACATAGTGAGTACTCATTATTTACCTCGTATTTTCACGCAACTTTTTTCGAAGCCTTGAAACTAAGGAAGGGTTAGCATAGCAATAATTAAATTAACGAAACAAATGAAGAAATGAAAATTAATTCCCATGTATGTGAAACTTCGCCTTGGTTACTATAAAAACTTCAACGTTGCTAAATATATACCGATGGCTTTATCTTGATTTTGATACATAGGGTAGGGTGGGGCAAGGAGACCCACCTCAAAAATTAACCAACATTTTTTTTTCGTTTTTTCTTCTGATAATTAGAAATTCTGGTTAGTTTTACATTTTTAGCCCTACCAGGGATAAAATGGACCGCTTAAAAATTCTAAAAAATCGATTCCATATTATTATAATCAAATCATAATTAATTTATTGAAATTGTTATTTTTTTGGATAATTCTATTGATTTAGCTTAAAGCCAGAACTTTCGAAAATCTTATAAATAGCAATAACACATTTTATAATCTATAAATAAATAGTTACCAATGAGTAAAGTTTTTTTTTATTAAATACTTTTAAATATATATATAACATTGTAAATAGGGGAGAGTGGGGGCATGACGGCCAGAAGCTTCGCCAAAATTTGGGTAAATTTACTTAAAGTTAATCAAAAATAAATCGATTTGATGATTAAAAGCCACGAAAAATAATAAAACGCATAAGTGGGCCGCCTTGCCCCACCAACCCCTATTTGATATTAGAAACAGGACAAAGCAAAGAAATTCAGCTTTACATTTTCAATATTTTATAATAATAATTTAATAATAATAATAAAAATAATAATAATAAACATCTAACAGATATAACTTCCATTAACAACACAATTATTGAATTAAGCATAGTTACCAGATTCACACAAACAAAATAATAAAAGCCAATCTGTAATGTTAAAGTAAACTGAGCTGGTACAATTAAAAATATCAATTGCTTGAAAGATTTGACTTCTAAGCCAAGAGTTGGTGGAATGAGTTCGTTGGTGGAATACTGCCCCCGAAGGAACGTGAAAAGCGATCTGCGACAACAATTCATAATCTAAATAGAAAGTGAGCTGATGGGTAGTTGTTATACTACTTATTAGTATAAGACGGATTTATAAGGTATGTAAACATATTTGGTTCACTTATTATGTGTTCATACGTGGCAACCAGAATGTCTTGCTGTATAGCGTGAAGTTTTTCTAAATTACCCTAGAAATGAAATGAATGAAACTTGCAATGGTATAATTTTTGTTTAGTTGATGATATCAGTTCTCTTCCGTCTACTTTAGATGAGTTGTTTTTTTTTTATCATTTTGTAATTTTTTTTTATTATTTATCTATTACTATAATGGTTTTGGCTAGTTTTGGTTCGGGTACGTAATGGGAGATATAAGTTGACCAAAATGAAGGCCTCCTTATATTCTATTAAAATCATTCATGGTAATTTCGACGCTAAAATATTGCTTACCCGCTTTCAGTTGGGGAATTCTTCGTTAATTTCACTGGAAATGGTCATAAAGTTGTATATTTCAGCATTGTTTTATGGACGTTTTGGTATTAAAATTTACGAGTGTATTTATAGCAGAAAACAAATTTGCTGCATGCTTCCGGGTTCCGCAGATCTATTGCCAACTCCATGCCTTTCTGCCACGTTGTCAATTATCTGTGGTTAATTTAAAATGATCGATCAATAAAAGCCGCGTTGATTCTGAAGTGGTTATTTTTTGAAAATAACGCTTGCGACACGATATAATAAATAATGTCGAACCTTATCAGATGATTTTGAAATGCATAGTTTTTTCGAGATTGTGATAGGAGGCTGTTGAGCAAGTCTGACATTTTCTTAATATTAGTAATAAATGGTAAAAAAATTGGTTTTAGGAATTAACTTTACAGTTTGAGGAATACATTCGTTTTTCTACTCCCGTCTGTAAAATACCTAATTACACACCGATTTAGCGTGCGGGAAGCATCACTTTAGCACGTCAGTTTCGTTCCCACGGAGCCGAGCTACTTCGAACATTTCCGGGATATTTCCCACAGCTTGAAGTTTGAAGTTTGTCAGTTCTGACCGTCGTCATGTTAGTGAATGTATTCGTCTTGTTTTGCGAAAATGTACCCAAAAACTAATGGTCGTCGAAAAAGTATAGTATGCCACACGTTCGGTAAACTTTTTAAGTCACTTGTTTATTAATAATAAACTCGTGAGTCAAATGCCGTTTACCGTTTATATTAAATCTTCTCTTCTTCTCTTCTCGTACTTTTCGTTGGTAGAAGAATGCAACGAAAAATCTGAGAGTCTATAGACATCTATAAGCAACCTTACAATCCCAACCACGACCCAGGTCTCTACCTGTCACCAATAAGGGAATCAGTCATCCGAGACGGTATTTATGCCCCTCATTTAGCTCCGCCCCCCTTCAAACAATATAAAAGCAGGTACAGAGTAAAATGCGAGCCAGTTTTAGTCAAGCTCTGAAGAAACCAACAGGATGATTGGCGAAACTTTAGCTAGTTCGACTCAACAGGAGAAATCCAGAAGTTTTATAAAAAGTGAATCTCAAATTTAACCAAGGATTTTTGTGCAAGTATAAGTAAGAACCGTTTCTTTATGTCTTGATCGGTACAGAAAAATTAATTTTGACCATGGTTGATTATGATCTTTGAACAAAATTTGTATTTAAAATGTTTACAAAAATTACTGAAATTATGGTTTGATATTATAATTGTAATAAATGTAGCATTAGATTTCAAAAAATAAAGTGGAGAAAGCCATATAAAACTGGAAACTTTGCAAATATTTTTAATTTCGGAACTACGGATACCCCATTTCACAAAGTCGTTGCCGAAATATTCCATGTACAAAATTATTTACATTCCTGCGCTTTTGGACCCTCTCTCCATTATTTATTTTTTTATTGTCCAGCTCTTACAATGGGGTCAACGCGTATAGTTTTACTGAATCCATTACGGCAAAACCAATCATCTTGAAATGTGCTATACATTGTTCTGTACACCTAATGTACTACTTCATTCAAAAAGGCGTATCTAAAGATTTGAAAAAATACGGTACTCGTAAGCAATGCGAAAATACCTTTGATTGATACTTCTTTTTCCAATAACATGATCAGTGCAATTAACAGAAGATACGTTCTCTGAACAATAATAATAATAATAAACAAATAAAGATTTTTTTTTGTTGCCCTGGATATCTGTGAAAAAATTTATGTTTTCAAGTGTCCAAATCACGAATATATATATGAAAGCACTGAATGTGCTCTTATTTTTATGATTTTTCACAAATCTTATAATTTGAACAACAATCAGGTTTTTATTCATAAAAATCGATTTTAGCAGTCATAATTAGGCTTCTGCACAACTTTTTCGCGGATACAAACATCACGTGATCCCTGCTCTTAGCGATCCCCCACCCTTTGCTCCGCAGAACAGCTGAGATCTTAGTTATTCGACAATACGAAGTACCTATACGTGAATCTAAATAAGTTCTTATGAGAACGTTTCAATTACTGAATATATATTTAAATATAAAGAAGAAAGTGTAAATATAGTACTGATTTGTTTTGTTATATTTGCGGTGTTTATTTTACAAAAAAACAGCAACGAAACATTACAGACTTTGTTAAGGAGGCTTACACTGAATATTTCGGTTTTAAAATAGAAGAAGCATGGGTTCCTCATAAAGTTTGTCTTTACGGTTATGGAAAAAAGGAGAACGTTCTGGATTAGACTTTCGTATTCCGATGATCTGGATGGAGCCTACAAATCATTTCGATGATTGTTACTTTTGCGTTGTAGATGCTAAAGGTTTCAATCGCAATCAAAACTGGAGATATCCAGATTTACAGTCTACAAAATGTCCTATACTTCACAGTGAAAATCTTCCTCGGCTTATTTACGTTTCAAAAGTAATTCGAATGCCCTCAGAAACAATGATGTTACCAAATTCACAGAAATTGGGACAGTCTACAAGTGGATGTGAATGGGAAGGTGAAACATCTACGCCCAAATTATTTTCTCCAAATGAACTCATGCTTGATCTCTATTTATCAAAACAAGGATCAGAATTATTAGCCTCAAGATTAAAAGAAAAAAATTTATTGGCCCCAACAGTGAAAATTACGACATACGGGATACGAGAAAAAGAGCTATTGCAATTTTTTAGTGAAGATGAAGGTCTGGTGTACTGTAATGATATCGCGAAGCTACTCTTGACATGGGTTTAACAGCATACAAACCTACTTCTTCTAAAATCAGTTTGAAATGCGTTTTACTACACAATGGTAATAAATTTGCATCTATTCCAATTGCCCATTCAACAAAACTCAAAGAGCAGTATGAAAATGTAAAATTAGTTGTAGAAAAAATGAAATACTCGGAACATGAATGGCCGATTTGTGTAGATTTGAAAATGGTTAATTTTTTACTCGATCAACAGAGTGGATACACGAAATACCCGTTCTATATTTGTATGTGGGACAGAAAAGCTAATAAAAGGCGTTGTATGGGAATATAGTATAAGTTTTTAACATTTTTTTCTCTATTTACTTCAATGTTTGTGAATCTTTCAAAATAAAACTAATATTTTCAACATTTGTCATTTTATTTCTTGTTTTCCGAAATTGAGAGCAATTCTTACAAAATCATTGATAGTTTCATGAATTGTGAGCATAAATATATGTAAAATTAGTCTCATATCCAGGGCAACAAAACCACTGTCTACCAGTGTAATAATTACTAAAGATCTGGAACTAGAATGACTTCAAAATACATATATATATATATACATATATATATATATATATATATATATATATATATATATATATATATATATATATATATATATATATATATATATATATATATATATATATATATATATATATATATATATATATATTCTCACGTATTGATTCACGGATGGAAAAATGTGATGACACTATATTCCGGGATATCATCCGTTCGCTCGTTGAACTCCGGCTGGAATCCTGCATCCTGTTTATGTGGGCATATATATATATATATATATATATATATATATATATATATATATATATATATATATATATATATATATATATATATATATATATATATATATATATATATATATATATATGCCCACATAAACAAATGTTCTATTGTCTTTCTAACACAATTGTTAGATTCATTGGGAGTTTGGCTCATCTTAGCAGTGATATTTTTACCTAAGGATGAGACTTCAGCAGAAGGCTGTAGGTTCATAATCAGAATATGATTTATCACTTTTTCAAGAGGCAAGAGACCAGTAGGTACACGCTTCCAGTTAGGAAATTTTCAGCCTTTGAAACTTGCAAAGCCAGCGAAACAAATTGTTTCTTCTGTAAATTGTAGCACATAACGAAAAACACTCGTCAATAAATTGTTGTTCAACGCCGCGAGCGCATATAACAAATGTTCATGGGAAAGGGCGTATCTGTGAACATAATCTGTAGTTTTCACACGCGAATTATTTTAGTAACACAATCATTAACGCATTTTCAAGGTAATTTAAATGGGGAAAAAATAGAAGATAGCATGCTGCTTTGTTTTTTTTTTCGTGTTTCGTGCTCATACTCCTTTTCATGTTAATAAACAGATCTTGTGGAATGGATGTTACAGAGGCATAGTTTGACAGATACACTGCTTTGGATTAACGCAGCATTATAAGCATATATAGTGATTGAAGTAAATACGAACCATAGAGGAG
The DNA here is from genome assembly GCF_029955315.1 of Cylas formicarius. Classification (NCBI taxonomy): domain Eukaryota; kingdom Metazoa; phylum Arthropoda; class Insecta; order Coleoptera; family Brentidae; genus Cylas; species Cylas formicarius. Next base: position 25,172,431 of record NW_026844334.1, read on the forward strand.
CCTAATATAAAAGAGAGTGACAAATTAAACGAGAATAATCGAGGGTTAACTGTAAAAAAACGTGACCGTTTGGAAGTATTTATTAATATTTACATGTTTTTTTGTTATCCTTTGAGCAACTGAATAAGCGAGAATAAAGCATCATTCGCGGCTCTGTTATTCGTTCTGATGACGCGTGGTTTGTGCAAAATGAAATCCATTTTTAGTAATGTGTAATGTGGAAGCCCGAGCTTTGTGGAATTATGAAAAGCGAAACATGTAAATTTTATTGGGTTATACTGCAGTAACTCATAACTTAATGGATATTTTCACAAATTTGCAAAATTGAAAGGACCCTCCATGAAATGAACGGCTATTGAATATTGCAAAAGGCCTACTATCCATAAATCGCGTTGCTTTTCTTGGTTTGTCTGTGAAGTGAAAATATATTGTTAAAGTGTATTGGGTAGGTTTGAAGAATACATTGATTTACATTTTCGTGAAGTAGCTGCCTATATATAGAAAGGAAAAAAAACTACTAAATTAAACAAAACTATAAACTAAGTATTCAGATCATTTAAAAGTGGGTTGATTCGTTCTGCTTTCTGTGGTCCTTCGATTTTCTTTACATCCTTGAAAGTAACCAGGTTTTTAGTTTTTTCGGAAAAAGTATATTGCTGCATTCAGAAGGGAATGGTTTAGTCAGGTCGTAACTGAAGGATCCTTTTAGATCTTCCTAAAAGTTAATTTTTTGAACGTCATTAGGGCTATCTTCTTTACTGATTTTGGAATAAAGACAGCAGCGGTGGATCAATCGCAGTGAGTACGTTTACAGTTTCGCAAAACAAAGCCCAAGATAGACGCTGACCATCAACTGATCACTATAAGGGATAAAGCGAAGGATGAACCTGAACTTTTCATCAAACACAACTTCGAGATCCCTTACTGTAGTGAATCTGTCAAGGTGAAGCTTTTATAAAGTAATTAAAATGAAGTGAATTTTTTGATCGAGAGTAAGAAACAGCATTGGTTGTGGTGCCGTTATGGTGCGGTACCGTCCTGTAACTACTGATAAACAACCAAGAGACCTCTAATAGAGGTTTCGCTGTTCGACTTGATGAGTTATGTAGTTAGTTACGTATGTTGTGTGGTTTTTAATTTTTAAAACAAAGCAGTATTAATTACCAATTGCAGTTTTATTACTTTTTTCCAAAATTTTAATATTACCTAAAGTCAGAAAATACGGTTCTGACCACAGACATCCAACTAAAAGAGACCGCATAAGTCATTCCTAAACTTGTTATTGTTCTGATGTAAATATAGGCATTTAGACAAGGGCGAGTGGGTTGGGTGTCTAAAAATGAATAGTTGCTATGGCAACCACGTAAGATGGGAGAAAATAATATAGCGAGCCTACTACGATAATTGATGCGCCTCAGGTGGTTATGATATTTCATCCAGTATGCTGCGCGCCATTTTCTTTCTCAACAGCGATATCCACACGATTAACTCCTTTTTGTCTGAAGATTTATTTGGATCTGGACATATTTATTGACGGCCTGTCAGCAGCCATGTTGGTTATTGAATGTCGCAAAGTCATTTGTTAAAAACTAGAGATATAGAGGCCCGGCCTATGCCGATGATACAGGAGCTTATGAAGTAACTATCAAAAAAAAAGAGAAAGTCGGGAAATCAATCTGTTCTTTACAAAAATATCATTACCGCGTATCAATTTTCACACTAGTAGGGATAATATATTATCCTACCTATATGGTTAAAAATATTTTCAATCTTGTCCATGCCTATATTGAATGCACCATAAATTTATAATGTAACGATACTAAAAAATGTATTATTAGGAAATCTGCAATAGCTAATATTAAGTACAATTACATAAAGATCAACAAAAAAGTACACCCGAAGTGACACATATCTTCGATTTTTTACATGCACATGAAATTGTAAATTTGACAGCATTGCGGCATTTTTGCTATCGGTCTTTGTAATAGCAATATCCAAAAACGCCTTTTCACTTTCAAAAAATTACTTCTCTCACAAAAAGTAATCAAAAGTAGACGTAGTTCAAGAAGCTCATAAAATCGAGGTTAAAAAAAATTTTACAAATCATATCGCTATTGTTAAAAAAAGTACTATTTGTTATTTAATGAGTAATGTTTAACGAAATATTAGCAACATATTTTGTTGATGTATATTGAGTCAAATTTAAGTAAAAGTATTATTTTGTGTATGGTGTATCGGTGAAAAACCCCGGCAATGTCCAGCACTGGCAACACTGCCTGAGCCCGTCAAGATATTTGCATCACATTATAATGAAAACAATGTAATCTCGATTGATTTTATATCTATGGTTCCGATATTTACTGCTCTCCACTGTGGTACGGACATTAGAAAAACGTCTACGAATTTTCCACAGAAAAAGCTTGACAAGTTTCGGCGTCGTCGTACGAGGACGAACGCGGAAATTCGAATAGAAACGGCCTGCAGCAGCGCCAACAACACGCCGCGCCGCGCCGCTCCGGCGTCCTAAATTCGTAGCGACTATTATGTAGACCCGTAACTACAAATAATAGCTTCTATAATGGCGTCCGGATTGCAACATTTGTCCTAGATGCAGGTCATTGCTATGCGAGAGCAGCGTTCTCATTGAAATCGAAAATGTAAGGTCGATTGGTGGGATTCTCTACATTCCCCTGCTTGTTTGCTGCTGGCTGCTCTTGCGGCGGTACTGCGAACGTTTTTGCAACGAAGACAGATTTTAAAGTTTTGATATTAATTTGCCACCCAATATTTATCGTAGTTAACTGTCGCTATGCTGGCAAGATTGAACAGATATTTTGTCTTACGAGGAACTATGTCATGTATGCCATAACTTAACTTTTCTGCCCTTAGGACTCTGATGTAAGGACTTCCCTTGTTGCATTTTTCCCTGGTTACATTGTTTTCTTGTTTACGTTGTATTTGTTATGTTGCGATTGGTTTACAAAATGATAAATAAAGCCGCTAATAATCCTTTATTGCCACTTGTGGCACTTAACATGTAAACATTATGTTTATAGTTAAAATCTCTCCATCGGAGAATAAATTCTCGAAGACTTGGATATTATACTGGCCACTTTTACCATGGGATTACATAGGTATCTTTTAAACCTTTTAAGCTAATGAACTCCTGAAGCTACCAAGAGTTGAATTATACCGTGTAACATGAAATTTGTTTATCTAACGCATTTGTGAGCAATTCTATAGTTGTGGTTCGTATAACGAGTGTTGGGTGCTTACTCTCCATTAAAATATTTTACAGACCAATTTACAAGCATCCATGAAATTAAATATCAAAAAAACAAATGAAATTTGAAATAGTTCAGAATATAAAGCTCTGGAATAATAATTGATATTATTTTAGCAGGACTTTTGCAATACTACAATACTAGCGACAATTATGTGGATGTCAAATTTTATCAACAGCTTTCAAATATGTGGGTTGTCGCATGTCAATCGAAATGCATTTCTTGCATTCCCATCTTTTTTCGAGATAACTTTGCATGAAGATATTAGAGGGATCGAACGGTGTTAGCAAAGCAGGTGGAATGCAATTATCTATTAAATCTTCTCTGAATTGGTTGTTGGCAATATAATTTTTTTTTAACTTCTTCATATATTTTTCTTTATCGAATTAAGGATGCTATTTATCAGATAAATCCTGCAGATAAATAAAAAATTCCAGTCAACAAAACATAAGTTAAGTTTATTAGGTTGTGTTATCTCAGCACATGTATTGTGGTTTTATAAAAAAAAGTTTATACAAAAGTTGTAGGGATTAAAATGATTCTCTTTTAATTCAGATTTTAGTGAGGACAGGTTTTGGTGTAATTTTACCCAAAGGATCAATAACAGTCGACATAACAGCCCTACAAACGCGGCGAATGCTATACTTTAGCATTCCACTTTTATACTGTAACTATACTGTACTATGCTACTATACTATAATTTATTCCGCACTGTATTATTGTATATTTATAAAAGCATTCTATTTATAACATAAAAAATGAAATGTTTAAATCAATGACTATGATATTACCCACACTATTCAGAAATGTGGAGATGTTAAAACAATACGTGGAAATTTAGAAGTTTTGAATAATACACTCAATTATATATTTGTGTATTTCTGTTTTTGTACATTTTATTTTTCATATTATTTTCATCCTCTTTTCGAATGTACTTCAAACTTTGTTTACAAATAAATACATGTGTTAAGGATTACTCTAGAGGATCTATTTTTCTTTAATATACTGCGTCAGGAAAAAGTTTGTTTTATTGTATTCATGTTTATGATAAAAAATGAATGATAAACTTTTATTAGAACATTAAAAAAAACAAACACATACATACATACATAGACAAATTAGTTACATAGGTAGACGTAGTTTAGAATTACCACCTAATGAGTTCTGGTTCTGTGGCAAAGGTGATAAAAATTGTTGTATTGGTTTAGTACTTAGTAAACATTAAAATATTTTTTCAAAAATTTGGGTTTCAAAAATTAAAACATGGCTTGCGAATTGTTACACGCATTATTAAATTTTTTCACACTTTTTATTAGTGATATAAGACTTGTTCTAGAAATATACGCATTTTCACCCAAATATTTTTATTTTGTTGTATTAAGCAGCAAAATCGTATCGTGAGAGTGAAATAAGAAATGGGAGTCACGTAAATTATGTTGAGGGAAAATATTGTCTTAAAAAGTGCGTCAGAAATTCGATTTCAGAAAATTAGTTTATTTTTACATATTTATTGTAAAGTCAGGGCAGCAGTTCAGATATAGAATTAACCTAGTTAGAGGCTAAGCTAAAGTCGAGGCCACACCGCGGGATATGGAGAGGGAATATCGTTAAAAATTATTTATTTATAAGTTCGAGTGCTCGCAGCGGCTTTGCTTAGTTACGCAGGTATTTACTTTTCTAGTTCGTTGTTTTCTTTTATTTTGTGTCCTATAACTGGCCACTTTCTGTAGAGTATTAATTCTCAATCTCAAAACTCAAAATTTCAACTATCTTCAATTTGTTTTTTTTATGCGTAGTTTTTGAAATTTCTGATACCAATTTCTTTTTGTATTGCTGTATGCTATTTTGTATTATTTGCTATTAATTTTTGAACATTTAACATTTTATTTTTAAAACCACATAGCTCTTAGAAAATATAATACTCTATAAGTACGCTAAATTTGATACCTCATTTAACGATGATATTTCAATAAACTTAACTGTCAAATTCACAGACTGTCAATTGCCAGGATGATTATTAAATGCCGCAAGGTGATATTAGTTGAAAGCGGTTTTTGAAACGACTAGCGCATGCGCATATTGTATATCCTTTCTCAAAATTTTTTAATTTTTTAAAATTAAGACGAGCAAGGCTAATAGCGATGAGCGGTTAGCGCGTTTGAGCTTCCACCGAATAATCAAGAAAAATGTCTTTGCTGGACAATATTTAGAGAAAGTGAAGGTGACTACCAGTGTCAAATTTCTAACGCTGCTTCTCTACTAATAAAGATTTAATGTTTCAATTTTAAACTTGCATTTTTTACTTTGCAAACCACTTTGCTCATTTGCTTGCCCTGTATAAATTACGTAGGTTGTCCATATAATTTTGAAATGGATTTAGTAACTACCGTTAACTACGAAAATATTACAGTATAATTTAATCGTATACGTAAAACATCCCCAGCTCTATCTCTCCTTATCGACTCAATTCACAAAATAAATGCGCGTTAGAATTGTAAACAAGGGCATTTCGAAATTCTTTAGTACATTTGTGAACATCTAGCGATATAAAGGGGGAAGTTTAAAAGAATTGCTTTGAGGTTCCATTCTATTAAACTGCATATAGATTACGTTACTATTTCAATAAACATTTCTAACTAACGTAATGTATATCTAGAAATCGCCACTTAATATTCGATATTGACGTCATCAGTACTTGAGTTCCTGGAAATATCGTTGTATCGAGTTTATTATCGTTTGGTCCACATATAAAAATGTTTCCGATGTCAATAAATTTGGCCGTATACCTGAGTGTATGTGCGTGCCGTTGTGACATATCTTATCGTGATTTGCTTAGTATGGAATATCGAATGTCCCCCTCCCGAATTTAAAAAGGAATAGGATTTATCTCGACTTGAAAATACGCTTTTATCAGGTGTTTGTCGAATAATCCGAACTATTGCTACGTTAGTTTATTTTTGGATGAATCAACGTGTAAAATGATCGCGGAAAATTTAAGCATTGGCGTACATAAATTTGTCATTATTGTCTTTTCTAAACGGAAACCAGACATCTACAAAATAAATAAGAACTAAAAGTTCAGATTTTCACGAATTTATATATTATGACATGACAATTGTTTCGACAACACCGTGTCTTTATCAAATGAATCTACAGCATTTAGTTATATAAAAAAAAATCGATTCGATGTCACTCCAGTTCGCTTGTTTTATAAAAGTTACCATAGAATTTTAGTTTAGTTGCGAATAAATAAAAAGGTTTATATTGCCTACAAACATCTTTTGCGAAGTTTTATTATAAGGTTGTTTTCTAAATCCAATTTTGGATTAAAAATACCGGATATTCCATAAGAAAAAGGTAAATTGCATTTTTTGTCCATTTCGTGATTTTCATTAATTTAATTTAACAGAAAGTCTTATTGCTTCAGGACGGACTCTCCAACTTTTCTGTTAACATTTTTTTTTCTGTAAACTTGTAAAGCCTTTATAAATCCTATCACCTGCGGTACATAGCAATTGTAAACGTGCTAAGCCGGGAAATCAGATTTAGAAAAAATTGACAAGCACACTTTTCTTGGAGTAAGGTAATACTTTTCAGTACAATTTTTCTTGTCCAACTAATAGGCGAAATCTAGCCACCGGCTAGTCAACTTAAATTTGATATGATCCGGCACTATGTGAAAAATTCAAGAAAAACTAATCCATTAACTCTATATATGTATGTATGCTAAACATAAGATTTTGACTATATTAAAATTGATAGGATTCAAAATTCGGAAATCCAATATTTTTGGGATAATTATTGATAGTCTTAGGTGTAAAGATTGCGCTTTTTATGTGTGTTCAAAAATAACAATGGTGGTATATATTTTTTGTTGCAGATTGTACCGACAATAAACATATTACTTCGCTTTACGCTATATTATGTGAAATAATTGTCATTAAAAACTACATTTTAAAAATCACTCACTCTCTGGGGAAATTATGTCGAACTCACTATATAACAGAGATATGTAACACGAAAACTCTTTACTGTATACTTTACTTCGTACCTTTACGTACAAACGTAATGAGCTACCTATTTCGCGCTAAGGGTCTCCTGCGGTTACGTACTCTTTTTAAGTTCAAAACCTTAAGGTTTCTAACCTCTATTTTTCCTAAAGTCCTTTATCGTTGCACCAAAGGACTTCAACCATATAATCCACAGAATTTTAATAGATCGTTAATATGTAAACCTAGTATAAATTCCTAGTATAAATTGAATAAAAATTCAGTAGAGTTGAATGTATTCTACTGGTCTGGGTTACAATATGATTATTATAATTTTATCAAAATGAATATCAATTGAAATTTGTACCTGGAAAAAGAATGTAGGAGTGATATTAGATACTCAGCGTATGTTCAGTTTTTCAAAAATCATATTCACTAAAAATCTTGTATAATAAGAGTCATTTTGAGAAAGAATTTACTTCTTTTGTCAAAATTTAATTATTGCTATTTTGTTTACTATTTTTGTCTATATCTACATGTCTTCTCTTCGTTTATGGGCTGCGGAGGTTTGATCATATATCATATCGTTATGCGGATATTAATAAACTCTCTGCTCCTAACTCTGTTCTGGAGCACTTACTCTTTCGATCTAATGTTCATAATGTTAATAAATATTAGAGATACAGTTTTAATTATTGTTTTCTCCCCTTTTTAACCCCTATGTGAAATGTTACAAATAAAATTTTAATATTAAACTAAGTTGGCTTCATGCCAATTATTAAAGTTATTGTGAAAGCATTGTCAGAAATAAATGCGGTAACTGTTTTAGATATTTAATAAAACCTTTTTCCAAGGCCTGGAGTAAACACCTTCTTGAAATTAAAAAAAAAACATTTTTGTGAGGTCATTTTTACAAATAAAAGCATACAGTTATACATTTTTAAAAAGCTCATACCAAGCGGAATCAAATTGATCATTTAGAAAATAACCACTTCGCCACTCAATTTCAGTATAAATTTATATCGGATAGACTCTTTACATTTCCGAGATTTCATAGGATATCCGAGATACTTCAAATTTCCAAAATCACATTGCATTTAAAAAACTAAGGAAGTCATGAAAATTTTCTTAACGTCATGTTAATCACAAAAAAGTACCAAGGGTTTGCGAAAACGCAGGCTTTATCTTCACGAAAAACGGATGTACCCTACCATCGTAACCAAAATGGGGCCTTACTGAACGATAAGACTTTGTGGATTATGCGGCATGTTTGCATAAGAAGTATGATTCCTTTTAGCAGTTCAATTTGGGCTAGTTTCTCAGAGAGACTCTTTGGACAAACTCACTCCCTCTGTGGACATCATTTATGTTATTAATTTGGTATACACTCTAAAGCCCTGAGACCAAATTTTCGTATTTCATTTTTCCCTGTTCTGTTTTGACCAGATTGTGCGTGAAAGGTAATCCAATTTTAATTTTCCAGACGTTTTTTGGCCTAATTACAGGTTGGTTAACTTTAATATACCGGGAGATTCTTTAATAGACAGCCTCAACTTAGAGGCATATTGCTCTGCTCGAAGTTCGTATAAACATGCATCGGAAAACGCGTTGTTAATGAGGTAGGGGGTATCAAAGATTTTTGTTTTACATTTACCTAACACATTTTTAAAATAATTAGTTTACAATAAAATTATACAGAAAAAATTCCGAAAAAAAAACACAAGAGCCAGGAAAGTTTCTAAATTGAATGATGAATATTATGCTTCTACAATAAAACCAGAAACGTTCTACGAAAAAGTGTGGGGTGATTAAATGGTGCTTCAACAATGCACCATCCCGCAGATCCTGGAAAGCTTTGTACTACTATATTGTATTGTATCTGATAAGTATATCAGCTAATTATTTTAAAAGTTGTGGTTCATAAATTAACAAAATAAAAAAATTTCTTTGACAATCTGTACCTAGTAAATACAGCGGCGTTTTGGAACCCATGTTCATATGAACTTTTTTCTTAAGTCAACAAGGAACACGTCCATAATTTGGGGCGTACATTTTTTTGATTTTATGATGTCCTTCTGGTAGATTTTTTTTTAATTTTATATATTTATAGATTTTTTCACGTCTAAATAGATAAATAAAAAACAAAGTACTATTTTAACTCTATTATAATATAATAACACTTTATTTATTTCCAATAGGTAAAATCACCCAATTATAAGAAATATTGAATATAAATCATATGGTATATTAATTACAGGGGACGTAAAAGCTAAGTTTAAATCTATAAAATTTATAACTAAAAAAAAGGATAATGCCTTTCACTGTGGATTACCCGACGCCACTACAGGTATAAATATGAAATAATTTGTTGTTAACAGTTAACACACATTGTAAATCGGGTTTTGAAAATGGATATTAGATGTGGGTAACTGCGGTTAGAAAGTTGATTGATGTATCCCTTCCAGCCGCGGCACATGAAAACGTAATTGTTAGAGAAGGAATTGCAGATACACATTCAGTAAACTCAGATGCAGAACAGTAAATCTTCTCAGTAGAAGATCATGTCCCCTCTCAGGACAGGAACTCTCCTACCTGAACATTAGATACTTAAGTAACCTACTCTGTACACTCTCAATGGACTGAGCATGGGTAGCTGTAGATGAGCTACAAAAATGCCTACAATTTCTCATTACGAATCCTAAGATTTTCATTGTACAAGAAACCATTTTAGTAATGTAGTTAGGATAGTACCATCCAAACTGTAATTAAAGGCTATAAGAGTTTTTGTGCCGTGATAAAAAACCAAGTTGTACTTGCTCAAGTTAACATGCAATTTATTTGTAGACCACCACTGACAATATTGATGTTGCCCTGGAGAGTCATGAAGTCTGTACCAGTGATATAGTTTTAGGCGCACCAGAATTTGGAACAAAAGGAGCTGATCTAAAGCCCTTAATTTCAACGAACTGTCGACGGTGCTCCAGAGAGCACTTCGACACTGAAATCAGCATATCGGAGAAACCAAATTTTTAAGACGCTTTTTGAATAAGTAAGTGATCTATGTGGTCAAACACATTCTGGAAGTCACTCTATATAACGTCAACACGACCTTGCTTGTTCACGGAGTCACAGAATTAAGAAGATAGGGAACATAAGTTGGTGATACATGATCTTTTCGCATAAAAACCATATTATTGCGTATTATTTTCGTAACATTGCATAAAATCGAAATAGGTCGGTAATTTTCAACTGCGGAACAATCACCTTTCTTGTAGTATACATTTTGAAAAAAACAACTTTTTTAATAACCTCTTTCCATGTCTTTCTCGCGACGAAAAATAATGTTCTCTGTTTTCAGCTCTACATCTACATAATTGTTGAAAAATATCTCCAATATTAGGACCTCGCCATTTAAAATGTCGGCCCACTGTTAATGAAAGTGACATAAAATAGTAAAAGTGTATTTTTTGCTGTGTTCGATAGAGTTGAACGAACTATTGTACGCAGAATTAACCTTAAATTCGAGACTCCCATAAAAAAACAAAGCAATCTAACAACAATGAAAAAACGAACCTCCGACTGAGCGGTTACATCGGACGTTATGAGAGGAGAAAGTAGGAAATCTAGAATTTTTTGAAAGCGAAAATTGTCGGTAGGTTCGGATCCGAAGCAGCTGAGCGACTTTCACTTGTCGGCCGTTATAATGCTATAACACTTCCTCCTTTATTGCAGTAAATGCGATACGGTTCGATAAAATGCCGTAACAGTTTTGGTTGTGGTAGCGATAGAAAGAGAAACTGGCTGATAAAAACCACACTCAGCCCATACTCGTCTATATTTACATAACATAGAGGTGCTTAGATGTAGTGGGGATGAGTGCGATCACCTTTTTTTTGAATATTATGATTGCACTATTATAAAAGCTAGCTAAATGATCATTTATACCGAGGGTTCACGTATAGAGTTTGCTAATACCGCAGAGCTGTCAATTTTACCCGTTTGAGAAGCAGTGCAATAAAATAAAATGAAATGTACATGACGATTTTGATTATGAATGATATTGCGAACTAAATGTGATTCTTGTCTCTAGATAAAAAATTATTTTGCCATTAAGAAGTCCACCAGTATGAAACTAATTTGAAATTCGCTACAATAATCTGTTGATAGATAAGCAGTACAACCTAAGGTCATCACAAAAGAAAAAATGTTGAATAAAAAGAGACTCAACTGAGAGCTTTGCTGTAGCGTAGACCACAAATTTAACAATCTGCAACCTATTATGTCACTACTGAGACAACTAGCTCACCACGTATCGCAATAAGACTGAATAATTGACAAATGCATTGGACGAGTTTGTTCAAGACTACAGATCAAGAAATTTACAAAATTATACCAAACTAGTGGAACTTCTATAGCATTGACCCCAAAATTTTTATTTTACACTCTCCAACAAGTAAAAGAAGCGCAACTGGGTCTTGTCTCCATACGTTTTTGATTGCACTCTCGCGCCATAGAACGGCGTCTGGAGAACTGGCTCTACTAAGGGTAACGTCCTCCGTGACATAATTGCAGTGCGAGCAGAAGTAGGGTAATTTGTTTTAAACTTGGAAAATAACCGCTGCATTGGATATCGAGTACAATCGGTTTGTTGTTGAATTATTAAATTTTAAACTCCACAATAGAGGATACTACCGACAAGCAATGCGAGAAAATATGAGCCGAAAATAAAGTATTTAATCAGTTTACATTTCGGCGCGCTTCATCTAAATAACCTAAGAAAATTAGTCGAAGAATTATGTGTGTTATTTCTCTACCTGCTTCCCTTCATTCATTCATAATTACACATTTTATATATATTTTAATATTGCCTATTTTGGATAAACAAAAAAAAGGACGCTTCAGAATTTGGGAGTTTTTAAAGTCTGTATTAAACGTAAAAACTTAAAAAAAAATTAATATGAAAATGAATTAATGCATGTTGACAACGTTAAGATTCTGAAATCCTGTTGCAATTAAATTTTATCTGTAATAAGCACTCTCCTTTGAACGTTGAGATTTTCGCCTTACCAACTAAATAAAATGCGATTTAAATCAATTCGGAATACTCAAGCTGTGTTTACAATTACTGACTAAATCATATAGCATAGCAAATAAAACTTGCAATAAAGTTACTGCACTAAGAAAGTGAAAGAAGTTACGGCAAGTTGGGTATCGACGAGCCCAATAACATTCGATTAAAACCGCTAATATTTGATTAAAACTTTTAGAAATTTTTAATATGAAAATGAATTAATGCATATTGACAACGTCAAGATTCTGAAATCGTGTTGCCAATGATTTTTATCTGAAATAAGCACTCTCCTTTGAACGTTGAGATTTTCAAAATGTTTACAAACACTGACTAAAGTATAGAGAGTAGCAGATAAAATTTGCAGTAAAATTACCGCACTAAGAAAGTGAAACAAGTTACGGCAAAATTGGATATCGAGAGCCCGATAATATTCGATTAAAAATTTAAAATTGCCTTCCGCAGACACGGCGGAAAACGAAACTTTTAATTTCTAAGGCAAAAAGCGCGTATTTCGTATCGCTTGTCTCGCATAACCATAATCAAGTTAAAATGGACGCCATGTTACTCTTTCAAATATGTATCGCAATTCTCTATTAGTCTCATGCACCCGAGATTTTAAAGAAAATTTCTTTAAACAAGCAATCTTTCATTTTTTATCGTTAATTTAGTTTTTACCCAGCTCATGGATCCTAGTTTTAAATATTGTATATCGGTCAAGAGTTACTGATAAATTTTCATCATTAGTAGAGTCCGTTTTAAGGACAGAAGAAGAAAATACCAAAGTCTACTATCTGGCAAGGACATTTTCCTTTTGGATTTTTTGTAAATAATCACTGCGAAGTTAACGAGGCTGAGATAAGAATGTATTTTTCTGAATTTTAAAATAAGCTGTTAAAAAATAAAATCATAAAAACCGAATATTTCAGATTTTTCGTCATATTTGAGTTAGCAAAGATAGCTTCGATTTTTTAATGCATCTCTTATCGTTTTCTATATCACAATGGTAAGAGTAGAACTCGAAACGCCCGATATCAAATGCAAATGCAACTGATCGATATAAGCTATAATTGAATTAAATAGTATTTAAATAAATACAAATAAAAGAAAAAATAAAACAATTTAAAAGCAATAAAAGCTTAATTTTAGCATAATATCCAAACTGTTAGTTATTCATATACCCTATTAGTAAATTGTGGAACAAGCATTTTAGTTCGCACCTTGATTTGGCGATGGCTTCCAAACCCATGACTAAAGTTCCGAAAATGTCCGAAGTGGCTAGTGGGCAACGAAGCTAAAATTATATAGTGACACTTTACGCACGCTTGGTACGTATATAATTGGATCATTTAAAATACGCAGTAGAAATGTAAATATAGCCAGAAGAAGTAAATGATGCCTCCCCGAGGCTGCAACAATATCATCTATACAATAACAAACCGGGTTACATCATAGAGGAAATACGTTATTCTTAAAGCATTTACGTGCAAGTATTTTCTCGCGGAAACTAGGATGTAATAAACGATCGTATATTTTTTGTCGATTAAGTTTATAGAAAGTGTTACGCAAAAATGGCAAAGGAGTTATGCGTATACGTTGCAATTTGCATAGATAAATAAACCACTTATTAATTAGGGCTTGTTGTATAATAAATTATGAGCTATTCTGTCAGAAAAAGCGGCACCGGCAAGAAATGGTTTACCCGGAAGTTTTGTCACGCATGGTGATTTGTGTACAAATGCGACTGTTTTTCTTTTTCACTTATCTCTGCCAAAACGGTTTCTCTAATATCATTATTCTAAAGTGCGACATTCTTTAACTTGACGGGATTCACCATTTGAACTGGAAATACCTTTAAAATGTTGTTTTTAGATTTTTGCATTTCAAATATACAGTCGTTACATTGGTGAAGTGAGTTAGTTTTCTCCTAAATATTACCGAATTTGATTTTTTAAAATTGGGACACTCTTGGGCCTTGTGAAAATATATAGGAAGAGAAATTTTTGAGTAGCCCTCGAACTCTATATATCTGCAGTCAACTGCTGCACCAGCCATACAAAAGTTTCAAAAATTGACACTCTGTCATTTACCTCATAAATCGTCCTGTAAAATTAGTCTTGAAATATTAACTGTATCATGATGCAAAATTCATTGATCATCCTAGCTCGGATCCTCCATCTAATAAAGATGGGCATTCCGTTCATACTGTGATAATTTTGACCCCCTGTACAAAATTCATAGATTTATAGAGTCATCAGGCACGTTCCGATTTACTTCATGGTATACCACGTGTAAAAAAATTTTCAGATTTGCAATTCCGCATTTTTTTTGTGATTTGTTAAATAAATGTCCAACTCATATCGTTGGGCTTATTTGTATACTCGGAAAATCCTCCCTTATAAATTTTCGTATGAAGAAAAGAGTTATTAAATTAAAACGCGTTCTTGTGCGATAGTCCTGTAAATATGTAGGCATAACGCAATTTTAGGCATGCAATCGTCTTCCCATTTATTTAATTGCAATAAAACAGCTACACAATAACGAGCCACAGTAAATGGCTAATGACAATTTGCTTAAAAAGTTTAAATTTAACTCCAACTTTTTGACCACTTCATTTTAGCTACAAATTTAAGCCGGAAGAAATTGGTTCTTACTGTGATTAAGCCCTGCCTGTATGTCCATTTATTTAGCAAGAGGACTATTTCTTAATACAAATTAGTGGTAGTCCCAAAGAAGTGAAGCAGATAGCATATGAATTAGATCGTTGGCTGGAGTTTAATCTAATTTCATTCCTTTTTTAATTTTGACAAATAAGTTTTAACTATTTCCTTTCCTCTTTTTTTTTGCTTGCTGTATTGTATTACCTATTTTTTTTGAGTTGTAAAATTACAGCAGAACCTAACAAGCTACATTAATTGTAATGAAGGAAGTACTTTTTTTTTAAACAAGAGACAAATATTTTCGTATTTTCGCTAGACACGTTCTCGAGCACAAAGGTCGACGTAACGATCTTATGAAGCATCAAATTGGCTTCAGTCTTTCGAATCGAAGGTGTGACGAAGCTGAAACGTTTCATTTGAAACACCAAAGTCAACAAGCGTTCTTTAACATTGAAACGCACGCATTTCTAACATGTACGGCGGAGGTGGCCGCTTCCAACCTTGTATAGACAGGAATAGCGTTGCTCGTAGAGAGGCAGTTTTAAAATCGTCCACTGAAACCGAGAGCAACGTGATAGGAGTAGAAAAGGCAACCTAGCAGCACCAGGAAGGCCAACGTTATTACACAACGGTTGGTAAATACGAACAGAGGTTGTTCACCTGAACTCGGGTGCGAAAAAATCGAACGGTGCTGCAGCGTTTCACTTCTTTAAGAGAAAGTTGACCTACATCACATTCAAAACCTATCTGTTTGACGTTCGTTTGTTTTTATACACGAACCAGCGCTGACGATTGTTGCCGGCGTATACCGAAACTAAATTTAATGAATTCCAAAGTCGAATTTGATGGTATCATTTCGCGCTTTTCGGACCATGACCACTGTCATATCCACAAAGTCGCATTTTGCATTAGAAAGTTGTAAGTGTGATTTTTATATTGGAGGCGAGAAATGTTTGTAAGGACCCTTACAAATATTTTTATTGTGGTGTGAACAATTTTAAATCTTTTTGAAAGTGGTAGTGAAATTTGCACACCAGCTCTTTCTCAATCATTTTTTTTAATCTTTTCTGAATGTTCTAAATGTTTTAGCTAGATTAGTAATAGATTGTTAGCCTTTCTCTCAATATTTTAAACATAATTATGTCAAAAATAACAATATTAATAGTAAAAATTCCAATGTTTGCCTTTGCAATGCGACTTTTGCAGCTGAATAAAATAGCGCTCACTTTTCAAAATATCTGGAAATAAGCCAAAAATATCAAAAGCTGTGAAAAAAATTGATCATTCCCATTATATAGGTAGCTTCCAAAATTTCCAACTGCGGTACATTATGATTATTATATATTATATTATTATTTTTTTCCCTCCCTTATTACAGATAACATTTGAGGGAGTAAAGCCTTTCTGTGCCTGCAATCCAATGAATCTCTGAATAGGCTCCTCAGTAAGTTGCTCATATTAACTCCTTTCCTGTGGTTGGTGACTCCAAGAAGATGTAAAGGCCTGCTAGAAATTTAGCACTGTATTTTTGAGAATGTATAGTAATCATCGGTCCACTCACCCAATATTCGAACTATTTTGGTCTTCAGTAGACTGAGCGTTGTTATAACACACGATTACGGTTCAAGACACTTCCTACCGCATTTCCGACATTTTTTCTGTCCTCTAAATCCGACGCCCAGGGGAACTACCATATGGGGGATATATTGTGTGTATTTTAAGCGTTCGTATATTAGGCTACTCGTCGAGGAAGAATGTTTTCCCTATACAAGTCCAGTCGTTCTTTGTAGGAAACGCAAGGAAACAAAATGATCTCAGTTCTGTTCCTTTTCTTAGCAAAGATACCTTGGTTAGTGCCTAGCCCCATTTAGCCCAATTTAAGTTGATTCCCTATATGAGAAGGTTTTCGATTGGAAAAGTGAGTTTTGCTTTTCTTAGTGAATTGGTGTCCCTTTCGTAAAGTGGAATTCTTATAATTCGCTTGATATTCGAGTGTCATTAATTTTATAATCTGAAATGGAGAAATTTATTTTAACAACGGCAATATCATCGAGCGTTTAAGAATATACATAAAACTTTATGGGATCGTTCTTTGTAGTTAGGTTTGTTTAAAATTTTCTACTTTCTGCATTTTATGACTCTTTTTCGATCAGACTAATTAAAAGCTTGGTAATGCCAGCAAATAATTTCCACTAATATGCCACACCACATACACATATGTTTGGATTTCGAAGTACTAAAAAATTATTTTAAAAATTATGAATCAGAAGAAGAAGTTCCCTACATCGCCTATCATAAGTACCTAAATATACCTAAATCATATAAAACTCCAAAGGCAAATGCTATACTTTAAATATTTCCGAGGGAATAAAAACTACAAACTGCAAGCAATACAATATAAAAAAACCTTTTTATTCCGTTTGATGGCGCCCTCCAATGTCCTGCAAGGTCTTCTGGTTCTCGATGGCCAGTCGTTTATATAATATCAGTCTACTCTGTGAAGATTTCTTTCTTTCGTGCCCCCAGCTCCAATTAGGTCGAACTTTTAACTATAAAATTAGATTCAAATCCATTAGTCTTTTCATTCTTGCTTTTCTTCCCCAGATTCCTTCTCACATTTATCATTTCTAGTGACTACAAGTACGAGTATTTCGCACTCTAACTAAAAATATATAGTATATAGTATTTTTCCAATGAATTTATGTGGTGTATTTTCTTGGTCGTTTGTATTGGTTATGTATTTTTTCTACTCCCGTCTGCAAAATACCTAATTACACACCGATCTAGCGTGCGGGAAGCGTCAGTTTACCACGTCAGTTTCATTTCCCACGAATCCTAGCCACTTCGGACATTTCCGAGATTTTACTGCACGGGTTTGGGAGCAATCGGATGTTTTCGGAGATATTTCCCACGCTTTGAATTTTGACGTTTGTCAATTCTAACGGACATGTCAGTGAATGTATTCGTGGTGTTTTGCGAAAATGTACCCAAAAAGTAACGGTCGTAGAAAAAGTATGGTATGCATACCATCAACACGTTAGGTAAACTTTTTAAGTCACTGGTTTATTAAACACTCGCTCCGCTGCGAGTCAACTCGGGAGTCAAATGCCGTTTACCGCACTTGTTGCATAATATACTATTATGTATTCATAAAATCCAAAAACTATTTGAAAATATAGCGATAGGTGATATACGAAGCTGCAAAGAAAAAGTCCAATTTCTTTTGTTTATTCTGCAGTTGTTATTTAATTCCTTGAAATATTTTCTTATCTTATCCAGAATTTTTAGACCTCGTTTCGGTTTCGCCTGTTGATAAAAATGCTTCAAAGTCAGACCATAAATAATTGCATCCCGGAGCGTCGCTTTCAAGATGCCTCGTCGCCATTTGCTTCACAATAAAATGGCGGAAGGTCGTTTTTTCGTAATTAATAATTTGAAGAAAAAATTTTTTGATAAGGACGAAGGTTTTTCGCCCGCCAACCTTGAATGTGTTTTTCCCGCATTTAGTGTTTCGCGTTAACTTGTTGCCAGACGTTTCACGAAAATTTTGTTGGGCTCGGTCAGTGATTTTTGGTTAGTTGGAAGAGCTCAACCCGAAATGAATTGCGTCGCTCAAAAGATAAGACGCTACCTGAAACAACTTGTTTTATGTAAGTTGTAAAATCGGTAAAGGTAAAGACCAAATCGATCTGTTTGTAACCCGTTAGCCCTTAAATAGTAGAAATGTCAATAACTGTCATTAATTTTGAGTGCAGTTCAATAATTGCATGACCAAGAGAATATTGTAATTGCCAGTGTGACAGAAGATTTAGACGTTCTAAAGAACTTGGCCTTCGAAGAACGAAAACTTTTTTGCACTTGACCATTTTAATCATCGTGCTTTTTGATCTTTTCAACAATTAAATAATGATTTTTATAACATGTTTGGATTATAACCAACACTGCACCAAAAATAATTGACACTACTTTGAAAAAGCATCGTTTCTATTAGGATGGATTAAAGTAAACCCAAAGTAAAAAAAATGCGAATTATTCCTGAGCCTACCAAAATATGTCGCGCTCACTGGATATGCGCAGTAACTTGAAAATGCTTTCTGCGCGTTGATATGCGCGTGGTGCTCCTAAAATGTTTGACAAGAAAAATGAGGGTCGTTTTTATTCTGCGTTGGTTATTTTTTGCTCTGAAGAATGCAAAATTAAAAAAAAAAAGTAAAATCCTGAATCGTAGCGGTTAATACCGAGTTTAAAAGAATTCTGTGAATGTGTTTATCTGTGAATGTATTGCGTCAGTGCTTGTGCCCGATGGTGGTAGACTGATAAAGGCTCCTAAAAATGCGATAAGATGCGACAAATTGTTGCCAAACCGATGGGGTTTTCGTCGGGCAAACGTCTAACGTCGCGTATTTGTTCGTGAACGTATTGCGTTACTAACGGCGATAGAGAGGTCTGAAGAGTGAAATTTGCGCGAACGGTTAACAAACGAAACTCCCACGTAGTGCCGAGTGCCCCAGAAAGGTCTTTCAAACGTTAGCCTGGAAGATGGCCGCGCGACTGCCCCACTCGTTGCTTATTTCACTCTCTACTATCTTTTCTGCTAGGCTATGTTTTGTGCAGGCTCACGACCATACAGTCTGTGGCCTACTTTGTACCTGGAGCAGCGGTTTCGTGCGCCATGTTAGCGTTCTAGCTGCGTTCGTAGTACACATTTTACCGTTAGTCGTCATAGCGGACAGCCGGTTGCCGCCGCTATCGGAATCTGCGTTACCTGCCGTCCGACGTTTCGCGCCCGGTATAGCCTTTTGCGTCGTATCTAACCGCGTAAAGTGGGTAAACAACCGTCCGCAGCGGTCTAGGGAATTGGTTTTCGTTAGGTTGGCGCGGTGCTTTGCCGAGATTTTTTTCAAATGTAAACATCGGAGGGTTCGACCTTTACGAGGGATTTTCGAAAGTGATTATTCACTGTTTCGCACGAATAAATGGAAAAATATGTCTTCTTTAGGTAAGTACTCTACAGGTTTTTGCGTATCCCACATCTGCGCCTCAAACTGTTATTCGTTTGATACACTATTAATTATTTTCGATTAATAATTTTTCAAAATTCTTCGATGTTATCAATTGAAAGGTTAATCTTTAAGTAATTTTCGGATCATAAAGCAAAACCAAGTTGGCTAAATGCTTGTTCGCAAATGCAGAGGCGTGGAATCACGCTTACGCACTGAAAAACAGTTTTGTTTTCCCGAATTATCTAAAACTTCGTTCTACATTAAGGTTATAAAACGAGCTTCTAAATAATATGCAACAACAAACTGATAACGCTGTCAACGTTACCGTGATCGTTGTCTTACGAAAGTCGGTTCACGCACCGTGTGCATTTTTTTGACAGTTGGAAAAATTCGATTTTTTTTTACTTTGATTCCCCGCGTACTCGGATGAGATTTTGAGTATGATAATAATATATTGAGGAAATATTAATTATCCCCAAGGTTAAGTCTAGCAGGATTACTAAAATGGCAATGGGGCAGTTTATCGTGCATAATACTAAACGGACGTCAAGGCAAAACGGCGGGCCATATTGTAAATTTATTTATAGTTTTCGAAAAGTGTTGTTTTTAAAGCTATTTGACAAACAAATGTCTTGGTTACGTCATTAAAAACTATTCTATTTTGTATAAGTGTGCGACGTTTATTAATAGAACTAGGATATTTAATTTGTGAATGCGAATGCCTAATGAAAAAATTAAAACAATATATTTTATTATGCAGGGTGCTGTGCGGTGGTACATTGAACATTTTTTCTTAATTGATCTGTCCCCTAAACTTCAACATCATTCTTTTTGTATTATTAGCAATATCAAATTACCACTCATTAATTTGGTAGTATTTGTGGCTAATTTTGGCTATATTGGAAAAGGGATACATTACGTACCAAAAACACAAATAACGCGTTTTAGCATTATTTAAAAAAGTTGCACAAGAGAAAATATCAATTTTTATACATTCTTGAAAATATTACAAACAAAATGAAGTTGTTTAGAGCATAGTTTTTTTTATTTTAAAAACAGTTTTTTTGAAACATTTAAAGGCCATCCATGTTTCGAGCTTTATTACGATGTGAATCCCCATTTCTTTATGATACAGCTAACAAAAATATGTCGTTTTAGATAATTTAATAAATCGCTTAAATTATTTTAGCAAAACTTGTAATCACCTTTTTTCATATAGATAAATAAATTTAAATACTAATTTGCATCTTTTAAAACTAGCCTTAATGGCTTGGATAATTTTTATTTTAAATGAAGCTGATGTAGTCACTGATCATAAAAAACTTGATATACTAACGACAGGCTACACACAATTAAATCATAACTCACTTTGAAAGCGAAATTAATTCTGGTATATCGTGTAGTACAATTCTTTGGCGCTCACAAATAGAGGAAGACATTGCATCTGTAAATCAAGAAAACGAATATCTTAAATTCACAATTAAAGCCCGGTAGACACAATGTTTTTTGACATGTGCTTTTTTATTTAAATATTGCTTCGTGTCTATTACCAAATTGCAGAAAATAAATATATCACCAGCTATTTTTCCGAATTTGTGCAAAGCGTTTGTTTTTATAATCCTAAAAATGTAAATAAAACTATATGGGTTACTGAATATCGCACAGGAAAAATTTAAAATGCAACTGTAGAAGGTCCTATAATCCTTTTTTTTTTTCAAAGAAACTTGCACAGGCTACTGCAATACTTTTTATGAAACTAATGGATTTCTCCTGTTTCGGTTTTTGTTGACTAAGCTAATGTTTCGCCAATCATTCTATTGGCTTCTTCAGAGCTTGATTGAAACCGTTTCAGTGTCTTATAATTTGTTTAAAAAACTGTGGGTGATGCAAAATCAACAACAACAAGTCAATCATCAATGAGTTTAAAAAAGTGTAACCTAAATTAGCCCTAAATATAAGAGAATTGCACTGAAATTAGTTTCAGAGAATATATGAATTAATAACATTCCTTTCTTTTAGTATTGGGAATATGAAATTTTCTTGTAAACCCACAAGTTCTTATGTGAGTGGAAAAAATGATTTTGGGCAATATTTAGCTATTTAACACTAACAGACACTAAAAATTACCGTATATAGTATCAAAATTTAAAAAACAACCTTTAAAAATAAAATTCCACCAAAATAATCAAACCAATTCTGCTCGAAAAAATGACGTTGTGTCTACCATCAAAAATTATCACTGATAGTAATTTCTACGTGTTAATAATACATGCAGAAATACATCTAGAAATTGCCTCGTGTCTACTGGGTTTTAAGCAACTTAAGTTTCTACAAAATTACTGTTGACATTGGTGGATGCACCGATGTAATTAAAATTGTATTTAAAAAAACAATAAGTTTAAACTGTCACAACGCATAACAAATATTAAATTCATAATGGGTTTACTTTTAATACTAGAAGGACAATCAATACGAGAACGAATTGATTTAATCGAGTTTTGAACTTGTCCCTGGCCTTTTTTGCTAGTAATAATGAAAAATTATTCCGGGCAAAAACCTTACAATTGTCCTTCATCAGATATTCTCCCGCGGCTCAGCCTTTTATCAAAAATATTTGCAAAAACCTCAAAGTCGCCGTAGCATACGTGAGGCAGTTAAAGTCTGATTTATTTTTAGAGTCGGTTTTCTAATTGAGATGCGTTGTGCCTAATATTAATTTCAATGCGCTTCGAGTTCTGTTTGGCTGCACTATTTGTAGGCCGACCTAATTGGGCCGTTTTTATTGGATTATATCATTCATAACGTTTTAAGGACGCGAGATATGTCTTTAGAAAATTGCGTCCTTCTGTCCTCGCAGAACGACGGACGTATTTTTAGTAGTACGTTACATTTCGCTCGAGCCTAAACATCCCAAATCGAATTAATCCAAAACGGTAAAATATTTTGAGTTTCTGCCTATTGAAATTCCTAGTGCAGTTGGCATTTTCTACACTCACAAATTCAAATTAAGGCATTTTCAGTACAATTGCATATTATACATTGTACATTGAATTCGTAGGTTCTTAGGAAGAAACATCTATTTTTACCTCTGCTTTCGCATAAACCAGCTTTGCATGTCTTTCAAATTGCAAGCGATAAATCCATATGTCATAAATGTTGATAGAAAGATTTCAGATTTAACCTTATCCTTTCGATAGAATAGACAACAGTGTACTAAAATAAACATTCAAATTTCAAGCCAGCGGCACTTGGTCGACGTATTCCGCAGAGCTCGATGCTGGGGCCAGGGCTTTACTTGATATATGTAATCGACCTGGATGGTGTATTTCCGGTTCTCGAGATCCTGGCCTTCGCCGTTAACACAACCCTGGCAACGATGGGACCGGATAAAACTAAAATTTATTAGAAACATTAACATTAGAAAATGGTAACTTACGCTTCTGTTGATTTGATAGTAATAATTTATTCCTTATTGGTAACAAAATGCAAAATATTTACTTAAGGTGAGGACTGTACTCGATAGGTGCGTTTGTGTTATTTCGATTCAAAGCTTAGCTTAGGTTATGTGAACCGATGTCGAAAAATCTTCCTAATACGATCACTTAGTAAACAATTTTCTCAGCCTGTTCTATGTACTATCCAACCAACCAGCCAACATTATACTTCCTAGTAAAACATGGAGTATGGCTTACGCAGCTGAGCACACTCATGTCATTTTAATTCATCAATTTTAAATATAGAGAAAATATCAAACCTGTCTTTCTGTTAAAAAAATCTACATCGTTCAAATCAAAATAGTCATTTTATAACAATAAGAAATATAGACTTATTAAGATTTGACAATTGAAGACGTAAAGTCCAGCCCTTGTGGTGTAAACTATTGTGATCCCAAATTGTTTAGCTGTCCACCAATCTATATTTCCAAAAATTCGGGAATGATAAAAAACGACTTTGTATAGACTTGGTGACCTTTTCCGTATAAATATACATATTTCATAAAGTGGATTGTGTTTTAGTCACTTTTATATTTACATTACTACATTATATTATTTATATTATATTATATACATACAAAATAATCGGGATATAATGATCTTGATAAAAAGGTTACATATTTTGACTACTGCAAAACTTTGGAAGCATCTAATATAGGTCTGAGTAACAATTTAATATGAAATCGCGGTTTAAATCACCTCTATGTTTATAACGTTTTGAGCGGATCAGACTTTGCAAAAAATTTTTTTTAAAAGATGTATAGATTGCTGGATATGCACTCTATAAATAAGACGTTCAATTTTGAATTTAAACCAAAGAGTTTTTTAGTTATGAGCAGACAGCTTTTATAAATAGTGACAACTTAGTGGAGTAAAATCCTGCAACATTGATAACGTGTAAAACTTGTAATTTAATTTATACTTTAACTTAAATTTTTTTAATTAGTAATGGAATAATAATAAATAAAAATGCGGAAAACTAGCAAAATATGGTCAAAACATGCCCGATTTGCATTATTCATTGACTCTCCATCGCCGTCAAAAAATCAACAATGTGTTGATATCAAATTGTGCTCAATGCCGATCCAAACCAAGGCAAATCGAAGTTAATAAATGCGAGTACATACATATTTCCAATTATATTTGTTTAAATTTCCGTTCAGTTTTATTTGTATATTCATATCATTTAAACGCGATAGTAACAAAAATCTAATGCGCAAAAATGATCTGGCAACACTTCGTTTTAAATGTCAATGACAACGAATTAGGCTAAAACATTGAACATTGAAGCAAGAAGTTGTTAACTCGCGCCTAATGTCGAATGGAAATATTAATGCAATACCTTGTTTACCGATTGTGAGCTTTCGTTTTCGACCGCTTCTGCGTCTAGCCAATGACTTTCGCGAAGTGTTAATGGAAGATAAAAAATAATGGATAGCCTTAAATGCTTAATCATTTTAAAGAAACGACATCCTAAGAAAAGAACGCAAGAAGTACTGGGTTGTAGGCAGCGGGAATTATCTTGATAACACCTAAAACTCTTTGTAATTGGTTTGGATAAAACCATTATTAGGAAGGCGCTTTTTTGAGTCAAATCTAACTTCAATTATTTCTGTTATCCCAAATGATAAAAATGCTCGCCACTTCATTTACTGCAAAAAAGTGACCTAATATTTTTATCCAGAAATTTTCATAAATAGAAAATATTATCGTCAATTTTAAAAATGATCGAATTTTGCTTGGTTTAGAAATAGGTTCTTGCTGTTGATCACCCCTGTAGAAAACGAGAATATTTTGTTGAGGTAGATATACTGGGAATAGTAATAATAAAATTTACCAGGTTCAATTTAGTCTCAATTTGCAATTATCCAACCCTATCCACGGACCCAATGCAGTGCAAACGAAAAAGAAAGTAACTTTTGTATTTTAAATGACAAACCCGGTATTATAATGGTACTATATTTTTTGGTATTCTTTGTTTTTATTTAATATTTTATTTTAATTTTGAAAATTATGTCTAGGCTGTTTTGACCTTCAATATTTTCATAAGGCAGATTATAGTTTTCTAAATAATGAACTAACCTGTTTTGAAATCATCGTTGTTGTGAAAAAGAAGAAAAAGCAACCATAAGTCGTAGTCCCTTATTATTTGTAACTAATATCATGGTGTTCTGTGTCACCCGGTACCTATAGAAAATTAAAATTTAAATAAATCATTTTAAAAATTAACTCTTTCAATATTTTTTTTTGTTAACACTTTTCCTTTTTTTATAAAGTTTTACCGGCGTTTTATTTGTATCAGTTTTGTAACTTATGCTAGAGAGCTTCAGAATTCTGAATGATATCTGATTTCGCGATTTTTCAAAGCGTTTTTTGAAATTTTTAAATTTTAACGGTTATAACTAATGTCTGATAATTTTACTTGAAAAAAATTGTAAAAAAGGAAGAAGAATCCAAAAAATAATAAAAAAATATAGGTGTATAAGTAAAAATTGATTTTGATCAGATTAAGTTATTTTTTCTACTCCCGTCTGTAAAATACCTAATTATCCATCGATCTAGCGTGCGGGAAGCGTCACTTTACCACGTCAGTTTCGTTTCCCATGAATCTGAGCCACTTTGGACATTTTCGGGATTTTACCGCACGGGTTTGGGAGCAATCGGATGTTTTCGGAGATATTTCCCACGCTTTGAATTTTGACGTTTGTCATTTCTGACGGTCATGTCAGTGAATGTATTCGTGTTGTTTTGTGAAAATGTACCCAAAAACTAACGGTCGCAGAAAAAGTATAGTATGTAACACGTTCGTTAAATTTTTAACTCACTCTTTTATTAAAAACTCGCTCGGCTCGTGTCAAATAAACTCGTGAGTAAAATGCCGTTTACCGCACTTGTTGCATAATATACTATGGAAGTAACATTCAAATTCTAAAAACTTATGAAGCAAAATAAAGTTTTTGTTGCTTTACGTAACATTGAAATTAGATATATTATTATTAATATTATTATTATTATTATTATTAATATTATTAATATTATTATTATTATTATTATTATTATTATTATTATTATTATTATTATTATTAATATTATTATTATTATTATTATAATTATTATTATTATTAATATTATTATTATTATTATTATGGCATAGTGACAAAAAAGTACACCTTGGGCCAAATAAAATGACCCACTATACGATCTGGAAACCCAAAGGAAATACGAAAAAAGTTTGGTACAAAAGTTTCTTGGACTCTCTAGGTGGATTGAAAATACTAAATAACAAAAATAAGTAATTGCAGTTTATAGGCTAACTTACAAATTTAACAAATTTAATAAATGAATCTATAAAAAAAAAATAAAAACATTAATTATTAATGTTCCTCTTAAAATGCTTGATTCCTCTAGTATCAAAACAATAAAGAAATATCAAAATATTTAAAAATGCAGTTGGCTATGACATCACAATCTTTTTTTTTGACTCATTAAGGTTTTGACACAAAAGTTCAAGTATTTTGTTAGTATATATTTTATTTGTATTTTAAATAAGTTATAGTTTTTTGGTTAACCTATGAACTAACCAAACTATTAAATGTTTCTTTAAATATGAATTCTGCAGTTTTATTAAATCTGTTAAAGTGTGTAGTATAGAGCGGTTTTTTCTCAAAATCTCCACGTATTACTGGACGCCCTATATTGTTAGCAATAGGTTTTATCCAAAACGGCACCACCTATTTGGGACACCCTGTATAAGCTGAGGCGCATCTGTCAAACTGGTTGAGTAGTGCATCATCTCCTTAGTCTGTGGTTAAATTTTCGTTGCAATCCCTGAATCAGCAGCATCACAAAACAATTTTATATGGGGCAATCAAAATATGAAAAAAAACACATAACCTCAATTTCTGCCTAAACTATGCAAAATTCGAATAGGAATTTCTTAAGAACGTGACCTTTATTTTAACCAAGGATTCCAAAAATGTTTATATATACAGGATGTTCAATTTAAAATAACAAAGTTGATGTCGGAGGTGACACTTTTGGGACACCCTGTATCAACAAAATTATAATATTTGAAATCTCCAGGAGAGTCTAAGAAACTTTTGTACGAAACTTTTTTTCTTATCTCCTATGGGTTTCCAGATCGTATAGTGGGTCGTTTTATTTGTTACACGGTGTATAATTAACTATAATATATAGAGGTAATTATTTATTTCTAATTTGAATTTAAAAGAAATCAACTACAAAAAACATTGAAGTACTAAATAAAATTGGAAAAGTCAATTTAAGAATATATTTACAAGTAACTAAAAAGATCAAAACAAGGACTGGGATAATATAGCGCCGGATGAGAGTTCAATAAGGAAAAAAAAAAGGAAAATAGTACTAACTGTTCAAAAAGAATATGCGGAAAGCAACCCATAGGGAGAAACATATATTCGGCATGCGATGGTAGGTAGAGATCTCAGGAGCTTTAAAAGGGTTGAAATTTCTCGCGTAACTTACAAAAGCAAAATACCAAACTTTTATTTATCTAATTTTGGATATTATTAAATATATTTCGCCAATAAATTACTTCTTTTCGTTTAGTGATTCCCTTTTATATTGTTTTTTTACTTATTTGCAATCTAAGCTAAAAATATTTTATTATTTTCACGCCATATTTGCAAAAAAGCGACTTATTGCAATGCCTGCAAAGTAATCGTCATTCAAATTGCCAAAGTTTTCGTCGATAGAAGCTATCGAATCCAATTTCGAATAATATTAAAGACATGTTTCACAAATGGTAAGGCCAAACTATCAACCAGAGCCTGCAGCAATTCACAATAGCACGGCGATGTGCGTTGACTCGATGGTAGCGATAAAACACTTTACGTAACTATAAGAAATAAACAAAACAATTAAACATATTATTCACGATACAATAAACTTGATACTATAAAGGCTTTTATTTAGAATACGTAAAGAATTCGAAACTCTTCGTCCAGCTTTCACTTTTACGCCATGTTATTATAACGACGACCATTTCGTAACCGCGTATGGTTTTGGCAATATCAAGGTTACTTGGACATTGACTTTGTGCGTTTCCAAATCGACTGGTCGGGTGGGAGGTGCGTTTTTTGGAAGCCGATCAGTTACCACCACCAACTTTTGGACAAATTTTACTTTCTTACAAAAGGTCGACGGACCCATTATGTAGGACAATGGCAGATGGCGAAATTTGACGTTCGAGCAGTGAAACCGAATCCACTAGTCTACGTTACTGCATTGTAAACAATTTGCTAAGTTGAAATGGTTATGCAAAATGACGTACGCGAACTGTTTTGTAACTTAGTTTAATGGCTCGAAACTAGAACAATTTACTAAAATAATTTATTTAATAAGCGGTTTTCAATCTTGTTCTATCTAGTCTTATTTGATCCCTGCTTGTAATATTTATCTAGTAATAAAATAAATATCAAAAGGTGTTCAGGGAAAACCATAGTCGAGACAGGAAAAAATGTCTTAATGGTATTTGTCTGTATTTTTCAAACAACTAACAGTTTCAAACTTTTTGTAGTGGCAGTCTAGTTAAGTTTATGTATTTTTTTTTTAATTTTGCAGGTAATTTATTATAAACCAAAATTTAAAACTTGTACCATCTATTGCAGTGAGTTAATTTGAGAAATCGATCCTCAATATTATCACTAGCCAATTATTACTAATTCAGTTAGTTTTTACTAGTTGTTTAATTGTATTTCGTATTATTTGTAGACCAGATGAAATAATCAAATAACTATTGCGTCTTTGTTATCTTTTTGCTTAACAAATTAAATGTCGCTTAATAAATGAAGTGTATTACTGGAATTGAAAGTTAAAACATACCGTGCTTTTATCATTTAATTGACTCAAATTTGTCTAGCTTTAACTGGCCTTATACGTTACAAATTGCAATACGAAGCTGAATTCGTATTGCAATTTGTAACGTCTTGTCTTGAGATAAGTTTTATTTATATCAGAACCACCCGCCACTATCCTTTATCACTGACCCTAATGAAAATTCCAGAAAGAGAATTATCAATTATTGTGGGAATACAGCGTTTACCTGTTGATTATTTGAGCTGATGGTCGCCATTAAATTATAGGTCGCGTCAACATGGCAACATTTCGATTTTTCACATCATTTTTGACATCTAAAATATACACAATTCATATTTTAAATAACCTCTGTTTATATATTTTGTGATTAAAGTAAAGGCATGTTTTTTTCGATAGAAAGAACGAATAGCTCCTAAGCTTCTAAGAGAGTTTCTGACCTTGGAAGCCGGACGTCCAGTTCGACGACTAAACAACAAATGGATTTTTACAGTTTTTTTATGTGCTTTTTGTTTTTTTATTTTTCAAAACGTTTTGAGAATTAAAAATAGTTTTGGCACCCCGAGGTCTTCATTATTTTAATTTATTAATTACATTTTTCCTACAGAAACTCACCCAAAATAAGATTTTACCCGTTTGTTAGGCACAAAATTGAATTAAACTGAAAGTCAAAAAACATTTGATATAAATATGGTTCCGAAAACGTATTATCACCCAGGTTTGAAATTTTCCATATTTTTGTGTTTTTTTTGCATTTTATCTTTTTCCTTTAATTTTTTAAAATAATTTTATGTAAATAAACTTAACTCAATATTAGGATTGGCTCTCAAAATCAGATGTTACTAGATTGTCAACCGCAAAATTTAATTCTTGGCATTTTTAATACAGAAGTTAAAAAGTTCATACGCTTGGGCCCAAAATCCCTGACTACCGAGATACAAAGTGTCAAAATATCAAAAGTTTTGATGAATTGAGCACACCTAATACACTTTAAAATATCAATATTTGAGACCATTAAGGTTTTCTAGTTGCAAGGTGATATACCTCTAGGAGTGAAACTCGATTTAACCATCTCCACTTTTTTGTTTTAAATAAATTCGATTAATTAATTACTGAAAAGCACAGACGCCGCGAAAAACAATGTAGGTGGAAAACACATGTTTACTTGAACTGTTTCGAGCTTAGGATCACCCCTCCAAGTTGTTGCCGTGCATTTATCAATCACCCTGTATAATTACCCGCAAAGCAAGTCCACCAAACATTGTGATAAATTTTGATCGTAGTGTTTATTTAATTTGTAATTAAATTTTGATCTAAAATTGAAAATACTTTATGAAGCGATTGAAATTGAATTTTTTGTTTAAGTAATAGAATTTCAATGTTTTTTATTTGACGTGTAACTTCTCTGACGCGGGTCACCCGGAGCCGGAGTTTATAAAAAATAGGTAAGATCAAAATTTATCAAAACATTAAGTTGATCATTTATTTTAGCCGTGAAGATAAAATCATATTTCATTAAAAAAATTAGTTTTTGATTATTGCTTAATTTTAAGTTAACCTTTCATATAATCTTGAAAAAAGGTTTAATAAATTTTAATGCTCCATAAATTGCAAATTATTCACAATAATAATAATAATAATAATAATAATAACAATAATTATAATAATAAAGACTCCTAAAATTGGCTAAAATTGGATGTGTGAAAAAATGGATAGCACATTCCTGATCTTGATCGCTATCGTCTTTGATTTTCGAGCGATATCAGCAAGTTACATTAATGTCGCCTCTATTTACAGTTTTGTAACTATGTAACTTTTGGTTTTATATTATATTTATTTATATATTTAAATTAGAAGAGAGTGGTTATGGAATTAATAGTTAGACACATATGTCAGTTACGACCCGGGACGTTACTAAAATCAAAATTTATGAAATCATTGAGTGGATCAATTAGTTCGTCGTTATTACTGACTACTAAATGTACAGGGTCGCCGAATTTCTATGTTTGGATTGCAGATCTCGGTATCTATAAGAGACATGTCTTTTTGAGAGGAGTTGGAAACCAGTACTCCCTTGCGTGTTTTAATTTTGAGGGATTTCCATTAATGTAGATATCTTCCATGTTGCCAACTTACAAAAAAAATTTCATTCAAATTTGCCCACCATATTCTATCTCATCTATCTCATATTTAAAGTTCCGTCTTTTTCCCAAAGCCGTCTTTTTATCCTCGTCCTCGTCGATAAAACCTTATATTTTTTAACCGAAATATTGACTAATTAATCGATGTACTTCATCGATATCTTTTGTTCTTTTTTTTCATTTGGCTTTTGATTCAATACCTCCTCACACAGATCACCGTCCGAAATTATCCTGCAATATTGGAGTATTGCAAATTGCATCGGTGATATCTTCTACGGCTAGACGGGAGCATTCAAATTGCATCAATCTGTCTGAGGATGATCCAGTTACAATTTACCGAAATTATGCCACGTAATCTCTAGAGTTTCTATTTTTATTGCAGCAATTCGCGTATAACTCTCGTACTTTTTCGTTTTACCGCGGATAATTATATCGAACGTCATTTGGTTTGTTTGTTTCCATTTTGTGAATAATAACCTAGGCCAATGTAGATTATGTTTTATTTTAAGTGAAGGTTGCGCGGTTGCCGGAGTGCGGTCTATTGATATTTAAATAGTTTCGCCTTCGAACCTATTAAGCTCGCCTGTCCTAGACGGGTCTCCGTAAACAAGTTGTAAACGTAAAAAGTGTAACCTCAAAACTGCATGATAAGAGGATTACTCGCGACGTTATCACGCTTCAATTACCAGATTTTTTTTCGTTCAATTTAGAACGCGCGATGGTTGCCGTCGACTTTGACATTTATACTATAAGTTATGAAGCTTTTATCGTTATTTTTTCAAAATTACTTAATGTAACAATTATTTTTGAACAAATAGGTAATAAGCTCTCGATTCGCCTTTGTTTGATTCTTGTGGATCTGAAATGCTGAACGTAGCGAGCATTCATAGAGTTTTTAAAATAAGATATTTCTTCGACAGTTCAACGCTTTTGAGTAAACCTCAAAATAAAATACTCCTGCAAGTTCAAAATTTAATTTTCTTAAACTTTAATATTTCACAGTACCTTTTAAGCGCATTCTAGAGCAAAAATAGAATAAAACATGACATATGGTCCTGAACTTGTGATGCGTACAGTAACAATCCCGATCGTGCATTTGCCCCTTATCGCAGACTGTTTCAAATAGATGTTAGTGAAAAGCAGCGAACAAAGATCTGGCAAGTGTGCTAATTTCCGCTACAAAATGCTATCGCCGAAAAAGATATACCAAATTTTTCAAGAGGCAAAGGTAAAAGCTGCAAATACCGCAAAGTATTTGAATCTTTTTTTTTTATTGTAAAAAAATTGTAATCATTTCAAATTTTTAATTTTTTGATGTTAAATCAATCATTTTTCTATAAAACATTTCGCTTCCATTTTTTTAATGCTGTATTTCTTCTTCTACTTTAAAAGAAAAGGTCACAATATTACCTTGGGCAAATATACTTATAAGCTTTGTAACGTTGCAATTTGTAGAAAAAGTTCATAATCTTAATATTCACATTGAAATAATGCTTGAAACAAACTCAAATAATAATATCGAATTTAATAAATATGGTCTCCATAGACCTAAGACTGGTAGTTGTGTAACTTTAATGCACCCATTACGTTCAGAAATTGCAATAGCATATTGTTGATGCCAAATTTTATTCAATTATCGAAATTGCTTTGGTCCGTATCTCTAAAATATCCTTTTCCAAATACCATACAAAGGTTACTAAGAGCTACTTAAGACTACCAAAAAACAAATACCAAATAAATTTAGATTGATTCCGAATTGAAACGAATATTTTATGTGAGAAAGAGCCGTTTTGAGACGCGGTATACTAAATTGGTTATTGTGAAAGGTGTCATGGTAATGAATTATTGTTGAGCAATACTAAGAGTTCTAGAACACCGAGAGGCTGCCACCTTTATTACCTACCTGGGCCTAATACAACTTCGTTTCTGCTATTACTTAATTTTTAAAAAGAATCTACAATAAGTAATAACTCAATAAAATTACTTTTTCCATAAATAAATAAAGATATTTGAATACTTAAAAATACGCGCATCAAAATACCCCCTTATATAGATTTTTAAACTTTTTTTGCATATATTGAATTTTTAGATTATAATTTCGGATTTCTACTGCTATTGCTAAAAAACTAGATCTGTGTATATTTTTTTTTAATATTACTGTATCCTAAAATAAGTATTAAATTAGTATACAATGTTAAACACAAATTATTTCTTTCAGGAATTATGACCCTTACTCGCACACCCTGTGAGCTCGACAAGATGAGCCTTTTCCAAGATTTGAAGCTGAAACGAAGAAAGGTTGACTCACGTTGCAGCAGTGACGGTAAAACATCTCAACTCGCTAACAAATTAATTGGGACCCTTTTGTGTACAATCATAAAACGAAGACCAAACAAAAAATATTGTCGCATTTTCTTCGCTTCACGTTTTGCGACAATAATTGCAACTAGTCTAGCTAGTTAGTTAAGATTTTGCAAAATAATTAGATTTGGCTTTATAATCCCTCGAAGCTTTATATTGAATCCGTTTAAAACTGGGCTAGTTTCTGTCTGGAAATGTTTGCCTCTCTATTCCTGCTTATCAGTTTTACATTAAGTGCTTTGGAAATCGGTTTAGAGGTACTCGTTTTCGAAAAAGTAGTTTTTATTTGTTTCAATGTGGTATTAATTTCAATTAATTTAATCGATTTTATATTGATAATTTGCAAATTTTTTTGTGTGAGTCGTGTGTTATATCTTATTGCAAAAGAAATTCCGAATATTGAATTTCGAAAAAATTCAGTAATAATTTTTTATTTTAAGTGCTCGCATCATTTGCATGAACTTCGCGACTTTCATGTAGTTATTATTCCTAAAGAAATCAATATCCAGGCTATATTTCGCTCTATTGCTGATTTAAAGAAGGCAGAATTCAGAAAATAGACCTTCTATGTATAATTCTTGGGAATTAATAAAAATAATTTTTAATAAACGCAACGTAGCGTCTATTAAAATAAATCTGCAAACGTATTTTAATTTATTGTGTGTTTTTTTTTGGAAAATGCTTACAAGATTACAATTTTAGACAGAAGAAAAAGGGATTTATAAGAATCGGTAAAGTCTTTATTTTCTGTTTTAGTTTAGTATTAGTAGTTGCTTAGTGAACTT
This sequence comes from Cylas formicarius, assembly GCF_029955315.1. Classification (NCBI taxonomy): domain Eukaryota; kingdom Metazoa; phylum Arthropoda; class Insecta; order Coleoptera; family Brentidae; genus Cylas; species Cylas formicarius. Next base: position 25,207,069 of record NW_026844334.1, read on the forward strand.
CGTGTCTGGTTTAAATGTTAAGTTAAATAATAAATAAAATTATTCTTCCATCTGGTGGCTCTCTTTTAAAACTTATTACTTCGTCAAAGTTGTTGTTTGATTTAAAACTGAGTAGATGATACTTTTTACAAAACTTCTGGATTCCTCCTGCATCGGTTTTTGATGAGTCGAACTTGCTTTTGTTATTTGGCCTCATGATCAAGAAACCCGAGTACATTTTCTGAGACATTTCAACTCTATACATCCTAACATACATTTTAAAACTGAGTTGGAAACTAATAATAACCTTCCATTCTTAGATATTCTTTTCAATAGAAAATCAGACCTAACAATGAGTCATTGTGTTTACAGAAAACCTACGCACACAGACCGATACCTTAATGCATGGTCACATCACCATCCGGCCCAAAAATCATCGGTTATCAACTTTTTTGTTTACAGAGCCGTAAAACTATCTCAGCCCGAGTCACTGAACCCAGAATTGACACACCTTACTTCTACTCTCCTCTCTAATAATTTCCACATTAAAGATATTAACCATTCCATCAATAAATACACTTCACCACAACCTTCCAATAGCAAGGTGGCCGAAAGCAATCCTACACTTGCTACTGTGGTCCTTCCTTACATTCAAAACATCACTGACCACATATCAAGAGTTCTAGAGAAGTGTAACTTCAAAACCAGATTTACCACTTGTCCAAAAATCTCTCATTATCTTCGGTCCATCAAAGACAGAATTCCATTTAAGATGCCAGGAGTTTACAGCATTCCATGCATATGCGGCAAAGAGAGACATAACGAAAAATATCAACTAGGTTCAAAGAACACGAAAGAGCCTTACGACTAAGGCAAGTAAACTTATCAGCCGTTGCCGAACACAATCACGAAACCGGACATATAATTTTATTCGATAAGACTAAAATTCTTGGATGTAATAAATTCTTCTACCAACGAAAAATCCGAGAGTCTATAGAAATCTATAAACATCCTAACAATCTTAACTGCGACTCAGGTCTTTATCTGTCACCAATATGGGAATCAGTCATCCGAGACGGTGTTTATGCCCGTCATTTAACTCCGCCCCCCTCAAATAATACATAAACAGGTACAGAGTAAAATGCGAGCCAGTTTCAGTCAATCTCTGAAGAAGCCAACAGGATGATTGGCGAAATGTCAGCAAGTTCGACTCAGCAAAAACCGACGCAGTAGGAATCCACAAGTTTTGTAAAAAGTATTACAGTAGCCTGTGGAAGTTTCTTTGAAAAATTCATGAGTAGATGATCTTATCTATAGGAAAAATATATTAATGCTCCGTCCCTTTTATTGTTCACACTTTAAGAAACTTAGACTAGGCAGCCATCAGCAAAATTTCCTTTTAGGCAATGTCTCTGTCCGCTTCTAGGCGAATCTGTCGCCGATACTAGTACGTCCTCGCCAGATTTGGTTTGCCCCGCGTCCCCGAAAATGTCGGAGACAGCGCTCAATCCACCGAGTCCGGACTCTACACCTCCGATGCACAACATAGTTGTCAAGCCCGAACCGACGGTGGATAAACTATCCAGTAGATTAGAAGACTCGGGTGTATTTGACGGAGGCGGTACCGATGGCGGCGGAACTACAACCAGCGTCATCCGAAGTTTGAGGAGCCAAAGTCCACCGACGCTCAGGCCTACTCCACCGTTCAGTCCATCTCAACCTCCCCGACCTCACAGTTCACCAGGGAGACCAGCAAACGCCAGTCCCGTTATCAAACACGCATCGTTGTTAATTCATCCCACATCATCACCCAGTCCGCCTCGGAATCCCACGCCGACCATAGTTACATGCCAAGAACCTACTTCATCAACTAGCGCAGCACTGTTGCAAACCAGGCCAAGGGGCGTAATCATTAGTCAACCTCAAAACATAGTGCAAAGTCAATTGTGGCTCAAGCACCAAAGAATAAACGGCGTCAAGCCAGAACTGATCGGAGGCACATTTGCTCCACCATCTCCTACATATCCAGATATTAAAGGTCCTGGCAGTCCGATGCCGCGAAGCAATACTACCATGCCAGTAAGACAAACCCCAACAGTGATAATGGGGGAGGCAGGGGGCGTGCGGACGATGATCTGGTCGCAGCCTAATCTTTGTACTACACCAACATCTCCTTCTAGTATAGAACCTCCATTATTTCCGACGACATCGTCGTGGCCACCGGCGGGAAGTCCTAACGTTTCGAACCCCGAAGAAAGTGCTGCCCAAATGTTGCTTAATCTTGGCCAAGACAATCGGTTGCGTTTGCCAGTAAGCAGAGCACTTTTATCGCCTCAATCACCGACTCAAACTGGTAGTCATTTTTCCACAGCGCCTTTAAATATGGAGCGGCTCTGGGCCGGAGACTTGCGGCAAATTTCTATCAATCAACAAACACAAGCTTTAAATCTTACCTCCCCGATCGGTCCAGGGCCTCAAACTTTATATGGTGGCAGTGGGGAGTTAAAACTACCCGGTATGTGCGAGCCAGCCAACACTGGCGAGCAACACGAGCAAGGGGAAGAAGAAGAGCAGCCTATGATTTGCATGATCTGCGAAGACAAAGCGACGGGATTGCATTACGGAATTATAACTTGCGAGGGGTGCAAGGGGTTTTTTAAAAGAACTGTACAGAACCGGCGCGTTTATACATGCGTGGCAGATGGAAACTGCGAGATAACGAAAGCGCAGAGAAATAGGTGTCAGTATTGCCGATTCAAGAAGTGTATAGAGCAGGGAATGGTGCTTCAAGGTGAGAGCCGTTTTGGGTTTGTTTTCAAGTGTACTCAGCAGTGATGTTTTCTTTCTTTAAATAGCTGTGCGGGAGGATAGAATGCCCGGGGGCAGGAATAGCGGAGCCGTGTACAATTTGTATAAAGTAAAATATAAAAAGCATAAAAAGCCTACGTCGAAGACGTTGACTAAGAGCCAAGCGGAGAGGAACATGCAACAACTTAAAACGGAACAGCAACAACAACAGCAACATCAAGCGCCTGCGATACCTTCTAACCTAGGTAAGAATGTCAATTGATCTTACCATTTGGTTGGTTGGTTATCAGTGTCGTAAAAGCGTTATACAATATATTTAAAAGCTCAGTCATTTTTTATTGCTCAATTTTCTCTCTCGTATCCTATTTGCAGGAATCAGAACTTCAAAGCGAAAAAAAAGTAAAAAATTATGGTAATTCATGTAACATAATTGTAATTTTTAACAAAAATGACACCCACATAGTTGAATATACCGTATGTGTTGCGATTAAATATTAGTACAATATTAAGTAATACAAGCAGATTGAAAATGATTAACGAGATTGCAGTGTACTTAGTTTTGAAAGACAGAAAACATGCCCCCCGGGCAATCATGAATAAAAATCCGATGTAATAACTCTAGTGTAACAGATTTATTGCTGCAATCACCTAAAATAGCGTTAGAATCGCACATACCTCAGTTTTAGAAATAAAAAACTATTTAAAAAATGTGTACCGTAAGCTATAATAATAATAATACATTTTATCGATATAATATACAATGCAATACACAATTAGCACAATTCAATTTAAGTTTGTTAAATTACAAAAATGCAATTTAAACCATCAGTGCCATTCAAAATATTTTGTTAATATTTCTCCCCTAACGGGCTCCAAAGATGCACATAAAATTATTTATTTTAATTTCCAGCTTAGAAACCACCCTGTAATAATATTTTAGTATGGCAAAGCTGCATGGTTTTCTGGTAAACTTAATTTATTTCCGTTTTCCGTGAGCGGAAAAATAAAATATTATTTCTTGATGTTTTTAAAGATTTCTCTTTTAAAATATATTCTTTATTTATTTTATTTAAATGTGCATGGTAAAGTTCGTGAACATTTGTGAAATAATATTTTTCCAACGTTTAGGTTCAATCTCCCCAAAGTTATTAAGGCGAAATATTAATTGAAGATTTTTGTGCATTGTCATTATATTTTTATAATATTCTGTTTCGTACACTTTATAAATAATACGTTTTTGAAGAAAAATCATCATTTTGAAGAATGCAGTCTCTCACATTCTCAACAGGACAATACATTCTGGAAACACGTGGTACTGAAGTTACATTAAAATAAACAGGGTGGTTTCACTTTGACATTTACCAAAATTTTGCATTTCTCCCTTTCTTAGTTTCTGAGTATTTCGTAAATTAAAGAAAAGAAGAAAAAAATCTTTTATAAAAAATGGTTTATTAGGCTAGTTATTGAAAAAATTCAAAAAATTTATTAAAACCAAACAAAATTTTAAAAAAATGGTTTTGCCTTGAATAGTTTCATTTTATCAGCTTATATATAATTACATAAATTATAATTTGTCTAGACCGTTATAAGCTTATCGTGAGATAACTTCAAGTAATGTTTTAATCAATTACTGAAACTCAATGCGAGTTCTTGTCACAAAAGTCTGTTAAAATTAACTGTTGCGAAATATATATTTTTTAAAGAACATAAACACACATATGAAGGATTTGTAAACAATCTCGTTGAAATAGAGGATATCTCAAAAAGTTATTTCAATTTTCCTTATAAAAAACTAATACCGATTTGACCTGTTGAAGCTCAGCAACGTTAGTACTGAGGACTTTTAAAGTATATAGGATACTACAATTTTGAAACAAGATCATGAAACCCAACCACGTGAAAACAAACTTTTCTTTTATATTTCCAAATTTTTAATTTCAGTCAACGGTACCATCCTGAAAACAGCTCTGACGAATCCGAGCGAAGTAATTCGGCTGCGTCAGCGTTTGGACAGCGCCGTGTCCAGTTCACGCGACCGAAACTTCTCATTTGAATATTCCGTATCGATGATAAAGACCCTCATCGAATGCGACGAGTTCCACGACATAGCCACCTTGCGTAATCTGGACGAATTGCTCGACCATAATACCGACCTTAGCGAAAAGTTGTGCAATATTGGGGACTCGATCGTATTCAAATTGGTACAGTGGACTAAAAGGTAACGAAGATTCGATTTTATATTCGAGATGAATATGTACATTGTCACAGAATATGCAAACAATACCGGACAAGCTGGACCTAATAGTTGTCTAGTCCAGAAAATCACATCTTAAACGCTTTAGAACCTTTAGAAAAAAATACAGAGGAGCATTTAGTTCAGTTATTAATTTGGATAATAAGGATTAGGATGCTGGGATTCATTTCTGATCTATGACAATTTATTCATGAGGATTTAAAACAGCCTTTAAACCAGCCTATTCACTGGCGCGTGACTCTTTGTATTTGCCTTAAAATCATTGACTAATACTAATCATTATTGGTTAAGTTGAATTATGTTTACATTTAGTTAATGTCTGCTAAATATCTTTTCACAGACAGGAAATAAAGATTTCCAATTTGGCTCTTTAGAAATAATTTTCAAAATATTATATCATATCTCAAATTTGGGACATGCTGTAAAAATTTTTCGTACTGTATGTGGAATTATTGACTATCTATTCTCTATTGCACAGTTTTTATAGGGGTTTTTGTATGGATTTGATTTTGTTGTTGAAGTGATTTTTGCCAGATATTGATCACACAGTTCTGAAACGGATTATAGTTGAAAAATGAAAACCACATCTTGAGAATTTCATTTCAAATGCCAAATTGTGGTGTGAAATTGATGCACATTTTCACAAATCCCATCCCAAATTGAAAACTTTTCAATACGCCCTCGTAGTTCATAAACGACTTGACATATTATTAAGCTACAGTAATTCACCTTTTACTTCGAGAAAAGGTGATCGAGCATTTCAAGCCTGGACGGTTCTTCTCTGTAGTTACAAAGTAAAAGCCATTAAAGTATGACATTTTATCTTTCAATCTTGAAAAAACAAGAAAATATGAGTAAATACAGGTGAAATAAAATTTAATGATAACTAAATGTTGGTATTAATGTGGGTATGAATGCAAGATATCAAGATAATGTTTTCACTATAGTATTTAGGTATGATTTCATTATATATTTATTGTTGCAATTAATGTCTTTGAAAATTTTTAGCGATGTTATTAAGATTTAGACATATCGCAGATAAAATAAGTTTGATATCAGAATCAACGTTACTAAGTCTATTATAATCTGTTAGAAATTACAGCTCCTTAATTTAAAAAAAAAATGCATATACAAAAAAGTGTTAAAGAAAAATTAGCATAGCATAGCTTTCAAAAGAACATTTAATAAATGGATTTTACAGATAAAACACTTTAAAAATTTAAGATTACCCACTACGGCAAGTAGGAAAAAAATCTTCGATTTTCTTTAGTTTAGTAATAACATTTTTCACCGGAAGTCTCGACGAATAGTTTGCATTGCATTCTTATCTAGCTTTACATTTATGGCGCAAATTTTGAAAGAATTTTTAATTCCTAAATAAAGATCTTATTATTCCGACAAAACTGTTGGGATAGTTATGTTATAGTCACTGAGTTTACAAGGTACAGATAAATAATATAAGTTTCTAATGTTATTTTTCTTCAAAACTCTTAAGATGACCGATTGTGGTCTAAGTGTGGTAAGTGCGTTATTCCACTTTTCCGCTACGTCTTAAGAACTACTACGTAATATTTAAAATAAGTATATAGTGTCTTGTCTCTCTATTATTCTAAACTAATACTTTTTTTTAAATATGCTTATTGGGCAATAATTCAATTAAAATGGTCTTTGTGCTTGTAGTCATGTATATTTTTTAATAATAACATTATCGAACGCGTACACCCACAACTGGAAAAAGCACCGAAAGATAGTAAATAACACCAAAGCAAATTGCGGATTGTTCAAAAATTTTCGAAAAAAAAAAGGTCGCAGTATAATTGTTCAGTGTTGATATATTCATCCGAAATTTACGAAATGGCAAGAAAATGAAATAGAATAGATAATCCGCAATTTTTTTATCGTCGTTTACTATTTCAAAGGTGCTCTTTCCAGCTATATAAAGATGTTCTAGAAGTTTATCAATGACACTTCTGATTTCGAATTTTGATGATGTTATGAATGACCTTCCTTCTCGGCAGTTTCGAGCTGAGAGAAACTCTTGTTGCATCTCACCATACGGTCAGCAATTAATGTTAATAATTTTCTCGGCAGTAAAAATATACTTTTAATAGTATTTGTGCAACTCGAATAGGGAATATAGGACTACGTCTCGTATGAAACAACAACATATTTAAGACCTGATTCATCGTCTTTGTTGTCGCGAACGACGTATACAGTTTTGAAATATTTTACCAAGAAAAATCGGGGGCAGCTCGAGCGAAGGTCGCATCGCAAAAGCTCATCGTTTTTTTTACGGAGAGCGCGATAAAAGTAAATGCGACAAGACTTGGTCCGAGTTTAAGCCACAATAAACGAACGAACGCCCGTGATGGGATTTATAGAAATTCAGTTTTACGATGATACAATCTCTAAAAGTATAACCGGCATCGGAAAAAGGAACTGTTGGTATCGCATTCCAGGCACCTAACGAATTTAAATATGCGATGTGTTTCAAAACGGTTAGAAAACTACGGGATAGGTTAAATTAGAGATAAGTTTGGAAATTTTAATTGGATTTATCCTACCAGAACGGCATAACATAACTTAACAAAAAAACACCAATGGACATATACCCAGGCAATGAAGAAAAATTCATTCATTATCTTGATAATCAAAAATCCGTATTATTATAATTATAGGTTTTTAGCCTTTTTCCTGTAATTAACTAAAAATCTACTGCTAATTTGTCGATCACTTTAGGAGCTTTATGTGGAAAAAATCTTTGTGATCTGTGTGATGTGGAAGTAAAACTTGCAACTATTTTTTCCTTATATTAGTGCTATTTAGCTCCTTAAAAGACAAATGAGCTGGTTGGTTTTTAACATTTTGTAAGTAATGTTGAGGTTAATTTAAGCTTCAAGAGTTTCTGTTTGGATTGCCTAACTATTTCTGATTTCCTGCTTAGGTTTCCGCGCATGATCATCTAGAAATATTTCCTCTTCGAATTGTGGACAACAGAACTGGGTTAAAACCGGATATTAATTTTATTTCAATTATTTTTTATCAACACTTTTTATCATCATATCACCCATTTTATCATTCGGTGGGTGTAATGAACTTATAATGGTTATTATAGCTTCAAATTTAAGTGGCGCTATACTTTTTGTTTTTTTTTTAAGTCTGCGCTTCATATTAAATCTGGAAATATGAAATGAAAACCCAAACCCAATATGGAAGGCCTATAAAAAATGATATATTAAATAATATATACCTTCGAAGAAGTACTGTTCGACAATTAATTCTACTATTAACACATGGACGATTGTTTCTTAAGAAATGTTATCATACTGTAATCCATATTTTTTATATTTGAAAAATAAATAATTAATCAAAACTAACAACTACATTAAGATGAAGCAAATATCAGCTAACAATTTCTGCAAATGATTTATAAAATTCAATTAATAATAAAATTGTTGTTTAAAATCTTTTCTATTAAATTTTCACCATATCATCTTTTTTCGTAATTTTAAGTTTTAACAAGAGTTATTACGGTAGAAGCAGAAGTTAGGATGCTCTTTGTTTTGATTAATTTTGGTTAATTATTAGTTGCTATTTACATTAGACAGAGTAGTTGGGTTATTATTGAGTTATTTATTTATTTCAAAATTTAAAAGAAAAGTTTGTACGCGTTAATGCGTTAGAAAAGTTTTCTTTATCTATTTGAACTATGTTAAACTGTTTTTAACCAAACTGCGGACATATTTTCGAGGTAATCTGTTAATTTGGAAATTGATGTTAACGACACCCCGTATTTTTGCCAACAGTGCTGCTGTGCTGTGAAATACAAAAGAATTTGTCTTTTATCAGGTTACCGTTCTACCTAGAGCTTCCTGTGGACGTGCACACGAGATTGCTTACGCACAAATGGCACGAGCTACTTGTGCTCACCACTTCGGCTTACCAGGCCATCCAGAAGACTGCAAACGAGCAACAAAATACAACCCCAGCCACCACATCGATAGAACATAACTTTAGCCATGAGGTGAGTCATAATATTTTCGTTATTCTGATATTTTATCTACTTGGCTCTAAATATGAGCATTTTAAATATTTTCAAATTACAACAAGAAAGTTTCGTCCCGAATCTCAACGGTATCACAGAAAACCAAAAAGAAATTTGTGTGCATTCCTTTGAAACAAACCTTTGAAATAATGCTTCAACAAAGAATAATCCGCAGTGTTATAAACATCACAAGTATACCGAGAGTGTTTGGGCGGCAACATCTTACTATCGCAACAAAGGTAAATTTACACTAATCATATTAACAACATTTAAAGACAAGAAAGAACAAGCAGAGGAGAAGAAATATTTGAAAATTATATTCAAAATTACAACAAAAATAAAACGAAAACAAATGGTAATGATAAAACTTACCGGTCTTTTTAAAATTACACGTCGTTTTTAAACATTGAAGAGATAAATTTCAAAATTAACGGAATTTTCTTTTTTGCAAGAAATCCAAGATCGTAAAACAAATTTTTGTTAAATATTTCATTATCGTGGTTTGTTATAGTCGAAATATCTCATTTTCCTAAATTTAAGCGATGAATATCAGTGAGATTTACAAATTGATCAAGTAAATAATGCGGCATTATAAATGTTATGATTTTACAGTCAAAGTAGAAGAAGTTGTACAAACGCCAACTCAAATCTCTCAATCTATATGAAACCCACCGACGCCGATTTTTTCCAAAACAACCTAATGAAGGTGTTATCCACTATTTTTATCTTTCTGAAAACAAACCACTAATTTAAGTAAGTTCTGCTGACCTTTCGTGGGTGTGATAGATAGAATTCTCATTCTCCTTTCACGCCTATAGTTTAAACAGTGTATGGTAATCCATAAAGTTAAATGAACTAGAAACAGAAAGTGTGGCGTTTTGTAATTTTTTGTTTTTGTAACCGACATTTGCGACAAATGCGAAATGCGTCTTTCTCCATAGAGTACTACTGCGCAGCTAAAGGTGATATACAAATGTCGCATTTAACAGCTAAAAACTTAAATAATTTTTCTCGGAAATAATTTCAGGATCAGGTCAAAAAGTTACCCGAACCTAGCAATTCCTTTAATAAATGTTCTTTCAAAATGTAGCTTTTTTCTATAATTTACTTTATATTACTTGCTTTTATTGTTTCAATCGTTTGATAGATTGCAAAGTTTTATGAGGCTAGATGGGGAATTAGCCAAAATATCCACCTGTGTGAAAATTGCACTTTCTTTTATAAACTATAAATTTTACTGCGAAAAACGCTCTAGAGACATGAAGGTATTAAGCAAAATTAATCAGAAAAGGGCAGTGAATCTTAAGCCAGAATGGTACGTGTTTAATCTAAAGTCTTTGCTATATATTACTAAGAAAGACAATAGAGCAGACTCTAAAACTTAAATTCCCAAATTTTCAAAAAAATCTATTTTTGGATATCCGAAAACGAGTGACCTTTCATTGAGCATCCTTGGCCCGGTATGGCCGATATTTTTTTAAAGATCTGTTAGGAAGTTTTGTAAGCAATGATCTAATCTCAAGGGGCAGAGAATCTGAAAATGTAATAAAACTAATAAAATAACTTCTTTTCTATATGTTATTGTTAAGTTTTGTTTTTTGTTATGTCTTTATCCTGGCATGTATGGCCTTTGTGTTAGTTATTATATTAAAATTTTAAAGATGTGAATACGAAAAGGAAATATAGAAGAAATAATTAAATTAATTTGTATATTGTTTAATTAATTTTATTTCAAATTTCAAGAATTTTATATTCCAGGTTTCCAAAAAGTATGAAAACGGTGTAAATCTCGAGAAGTACACAGTTGATCAAAAAACAAAAGATGCATTTAAATAGTTAATAAAAGAATGCTCTAAAGGTTTATTAACATGTCACACACTGTACTTTTTCTATGTGGCATTACTTTTCCATTTAAGACTTCAAAGTTGGATTTGGAAAGGGGGGGTGGGGGTTGTATGAGGTACTATGTGGCAGTTTTTGGAATCCAATATTAAAAAGCTTTTTTTGTTTTCTGACCAGTGGTGTAATTCTCGAGATATTCCACTGTTTCGAAAGGGAAGGGGAAAATATATAAAGGAAAAGTAAGAAAAGAAAAGCATTATTATTTTCTTTGTATAATTCAATATACAATAAATAACTTAAAAATTCAAAACAGTAATCAATAATTGTTTCTTTGTTTAAATATAATTTAATATACAATAACAATTAATTCAATAGCATATTGCATAAAATTAGATAAGATTAATGCTTAAAAACATAAGTAAGTGTGTAGTAAGAATTGTATCTCAAAATATCGTAAATCCCTGGCTCCAGTTTAAATAAAATGCATATTTTTTAAGATCAAAATTTTTTATCTACATTGACAGGACGTGAGGACCGCATCAATTATTTTATTTTTTAATTAGCATCATCAAACTCTGTCCTCTTGTCATACAAAAAGTTTTCCGAAGCACTTATTCGAGTTCCCGGTAGATTGCGCCGTTCAAAATTATAATAAACGGATAAAATACGTCACACAAGGACTTGTTTACAGTTTTCCGACACCGGGTGGTGAACGGAAGAGGAAAATCGGAGCAGAATCGCGGAGACCTTGTGTCATTGCTGCCTCGTGCTGATTGGTTCGCCAAAAATAATTAGGCCAGCGAATTGCGTCGCTTCTGTTGTTCGTTGTTCGCGGATCGGACGCGGACTGTGCCCTACGGCACCGGATTTGGGTCGGGAATGGTTTACGATAACGGAACTACTATCGTCCTTATTTAAAAATTCATGCGAGTTCATGCAAATTTCGATGGCGAACGACTGGATTTTATAGATGCCGCTTGCGACGAGGTCTAACGTGTTTGCGTCGAACGGGGTCGTGCCGCTGCGCCGCCGTGTTTCGTCGAAACGTAGTTTACTTAATAAATTGTGCACGGTTTATCCGCCACGCTTCAGGAGCTCGTCACGTGAAATGCGAGCAAACGTATCGTAGCGAACCCTTCAAAACATGACGATGGATATTATTCTGAAACACCGTTCATTCGCTTTGTTGAGTACATCGCCGTATATCTTCATTACATCTAGGGGCATACCGTGATAACGTAGAGATCTTAGGGATTTTTTTCACTTCTCATGAAATTTCACCGTTCATTGATTGTTAACGGGTTTATAAAGTATTTTTTCTGATATTATTTTGATTTCAACATTTCTAGTTTTTGTTGAGATTAAGTTAAAGGTTAGATTATGTCCGCGTTGCTTTCTTTATTTCAAGGAATTTTATTTGTGAATTACAATCACAACTTTAGAAGAAACCGCCCAATGAGTTTCCAGACAGACTTTTTCATTTATGCATAATTTTAACAGGTCAGAGAAAAATGTCCAATTTTTGTCGAAGAATTTGGAGTCCTATAAATTTCTCCATGACATTAAATAGTCGTTTTTATGATACATTGCGCTACCATTGAAATACATATAACAACAAAAATAAATACATAAAAACAAATGTTGAACTGAGGTGGCTTTTACTTGATGAAAATCCATTTAACATTTTAATTTGGTTCTGCTCTACACTGAATACGTGCCTCTCGAACAATCTGTATTTTCAGAGAATGCCTTCCCAGTATACCGGAAGGTTCATCAACCTTATTTTTTTTTTATAAATGTGCCCGATTCTTTGACTCCTAGTACCTAAACCTAAACTGTTTAAAAAAAATTGTTTAAGCCATTCAAACTGAAAAATGGCTTATAATATTTATGCTTTCAATTGTGTTTGTTATTCTTAGTTTTCTTAGCACAAATTTTCATTAAGTTTTAGTTTAATTTTTCCACACCATTAATACCAGAATAAATTTAACTACTTTTAGCTTTACAATTTCAATGGTGACGGTTACCGCGGTCATATTTGGATACATTTTTGATAAAATATCGTTTTTTTTTTTAATTGTGAAAATGAGGTTTAAATTATTGGCCATAAAGCCTACCATATTTTCCATAATTACTAACGGCGTATTTTAGCTCAGTTTAAATAAATTTAAAGTAACTAACTTTAATATTAATTTTATGTTTTTCAAAGAAACTTCCTCGGGCTGTGGCGTCGCAGGAGAAATCCAGAAGGATCAATTTTATCATTGATTTCAAGATTAAATTTATTTATTTTATTTATGATCCGCAGAGCAGACATATACAAAACATAAATTGAAATTGAACTGAGGTGGCTTTTACTTGATGAAAATCCATTTATGAAAATAAATAATAATAAAAAGACACGGTGTTGTCGAAACAATTGTCTTGTCATAATATATAATTTCGTGAAAATCTGAACTTTTAGTTCTTATTTATTTTGATAAATTGAAATCACTGTGTTAGCAATATATTAAAATGCTTGAAAATATACAAAATGAATTTATATTTATATATTTAATATTTTAAATATAAATTATTTATTTATTATTAATTATTATTTATTATTATTATTAATTATTTTAAATATAAATTTAATTAATAGGAACCGAAATTGAAAATTTGGCTATTTAAAAAAGTTTCAGATTTCTAAATACTGACAATAAAACGTTTTTTCCTTGTAAAGGCTACGCAATGGCAAAACATTTCAAAAAAACAGTCGAGGACTACAAAAATTTCACTATTTTGGATTCCTTTGAGTTGGAAAAACAATGTTTGTTAGTTTTATGGGTTTTACATTATTGTTATTGTAAACATAAAAAATAAAATAAAATAAATAATGGAGAAAATACTAACAAAACAAATTAAAAAGATTGTTTCTTATTTCATTCATTAAAAAAAATTGAACAGATTTTTTTATAAAATGGATCTATAATTACTAAATATTTAACGTATTCATTTAACACAGTTTCTTGTAGATTTTTCTCCATCTCGATAATTTTCAGTAAATTTCAAATTTTTTGACCATTTTTTTTTCCAAATTAGTTAAACTAAGGATTGAAAACACACCCACAAGTGAAGATCTCAAAAATTGTTGTGTCTGTGAATTGACGTTTTTGTATGTCTGATAATGCTCGTGTGGGCGAAACACCTGTAACATTTAATAAAAATATTTGTTGAGACCTTGCCTTGTGGATGTAAACCCTTAGTTTTATGAAACCTGGTTTCTTCGATACTATTTACAAATGTTCTGGATTCCTCTTGCGTCGGTTGACAATCAACCTGTTGACTTCTGTTCGCAAGTTCGATTTATCAACAAGCGTCGCAGGAGCAATCCAAAAGATTTGTAAATAGTATTATAGCTGCCTGTGGTAGTTTCTTTGAAAAATTGACCAGTTTTTCTAGTATCGGCGATTTGTTTTATCTTGAATAGTGGTAGGTACCATTTCTATACTGCTCGATTGTTTTCATTTATCCCATGTTTCACAGTCTTTTTTTTTTCAAAAGACCGGATTGCATTTTTATAATGGAAAAACGTTTATACCATATTCAACTTTTTTTAAACTTATCTGTTAAAGGTACTTATTTTTGTAAACATAAAATGCTACACTAGCCAAATTAAATTGTGAATGTTACGGTACAAGACTATCAGAACCATTTTAGCGCCGTTTTCATTCATGACGCTGCTAATGTAACAGTATAATCATGCTCGTCGAGCGAAACCAGTCGCAAAAGCGGTACCGTTGACCAGCGAAGAATTTTACTTTCTATAACGCGCCGCACCGTCATCCTAATACGCGATGGTGTATTTCTTTAGCCATTAGAACCATTTATGTAACTGTACATAAGCCGGTTGCGCAACCTGGACTTTTACTTTTCGTTAGAATGCCGCCGAGCGAGAGTGATATATATAGGTACTTTTCGTTTCGTACTAGTTTTCGTTGCCGACTGGCGAAATGATGCATCGTGGGCTACAGGATCAATTCACCACTCACCTTCGATATGAATTATTAAGGTTTACGCCTCTTATGAAATTTCACAACTATTTAACATTAACGGTAATTCAAGTTATGGTTTTTATTTTACAATTTTTATGGCCCTTCAACTGCTAGAACTTATTCAAAAAATATTAAGGATTGCCTTTTGATTGGAGTGGACTTCTATTTTTTTTAAATGCAGACCGATTCCCAAAACGGTGATTGCAACCCAAACACAAGATATTTGGTCACTCCCGCATGAACAAAACCCCTATGATTATTGGTAAAACTGTTTGCATCTATACAGATAGCAATCAGTTCTGATACTGCTTAGACCACATTTTAAGTCAGAACTAGCACTAGAATGTCACTGTACCTTCGTTGAAAACTCAGTCAACAATATGATCATCCTTAATTGGATTAAAGGGATGCGCCATGGCCCTTCTGGTCGGACGAGTTATTAAAAAGCTGGCAAACGAAAGAGCAGCCCAACAATACCTGACTATGTCCAGGGAAAACCTAGGCATGGCCACAGATAGTCTTAGGGTCATTGCTTACTTACCAGCACCCGCAGGTGCATGATGTGAAGACACCATCCCCTACGGTAATCTTGGAAACGGCTGTGGGATCTATCATCGCCTACATTTAGTCACTAGGCTTCGTGTAAAGTGCAAGAAAGCACGCAGGAAGTTATAAAGCAGCTATAAAAAAAGAGATCGATGGTCAATAAGTTTGGATGCGGCATTTTTACGGCAATATTTTCTCAAAACATGTCTAGTCTAGAAATGTAGAGGCATACGTGGAAAATCATTACCTTGTCTACGAAAATGTCCATGCCGCCTGATGCTCATCTATTTTTATCGTGGCAAAGCCACTATATATCTGACAACTATATGACAATAACTATATGACAAAAGGGAACAACAAATTCTAATATCACATTCTAGTTTTCTATAGAAACATATGTCCGAAAACAATTCATTTTTAAAGACAATATTCCATATTCTAAAGAAAATATTCCATTCAAACTGGTACGAACGTCAATAGTAAATTTCTGAAAAAATATTTTGCATTAAAAAATATTTTTTTGTGCTTCAGAACAAAAATTATAATAAAAAATTTGTTTTTGCTTAAAATTTCCATAAATACCTTTTTGTGCTTCAGAATAGTGTACAAAATGTTATTGAAATATTTATGGCAGTTTGAAAATTATAATAAAAAATTAGTTTTTTCTCGTATTTCCACATCTCGTATCTCGGAAACGAGGCATTTCTGGACATGTATTTATATAGGAAAATGGAATTTATTTTCGACGTAAAATACGCCACAAAAATCTTGTGCGCACCAAATTGTCTATTAAGAATCTTTTTCTATTAGAAATAGTTAGATGCGACTATTAGACGCATGCGCAAATTAAGCAACGATTTTAATGGTTCTGGAAGTCTTAAAGGTCAAAGAAATTTTATATCAACGGTGTCGTCACTTTCACTTATGTGGAGACATCGACGATCAGACAGGCAAGAAACCTCAAAGGTTAGACGTTCTCCCAACAACCACAATAAATTCAATAAGTTTTCAAATGCCAATACTTTTTAGCATAGATGTGTAAAAATCTGTTCGCTCACTTGAAAAATGTTTAATTGTTTTTTTCACCTTGTTTATGAATGAATTTTTTTTCTAAAGGTTGTTATCTGTTCTCTTTTTCCCCCATTTTAACAGTAGGTCAAGTTTAGCACATAGTACTGCAATGTTTTATACTACCCATTTATTTCGAAAAAAAAAAGAGATTTTGCCAATTCTAGTCGAACTCGAGATAAAGTTCCGATGTTCTATATTATGTTCAAGTGGATATGGAAATGCATATTTAAACTTAATTTAAAATAATAAGATTAGCAAAGAATCAGGTGTTTTAAAAGCCAATTACCAACTATTTATGCTGAAATATTAATCGCTTTTAATAATAATACTTAATAATATTAATAATAAAAATAATTCCAAAATAAATTAATTCGCAAAATAAGATGTTATATAATATCTATTTCTAGGTTTATTCATATCGTTTCCTTTTATTTATTATTTATATTATTTTGTTACAAAGTTACTACGTGAGACCCTGTTTGTAAAAGCTTCCCATACCCATATGACGTACTAAATTTTATATTGATGAAACTTCAATATTTAATTTATTAATAATATATAGCATCATTTTTTAATTTCTCTATTCTTTCCAGTTAAATAGGGAAAATGTATTTTAGCTAGCTAATAAATTTCTCTAGGCCCTGGACTTTCGCACCTTCAACAAGTGGAAGTGTTTTCAGGTATATTAGTACATTGCTGCCGCTGTTTTAGAGGTGTCAATACAAAAGAAACTAAAAGAAACGATTTAAAATTATTTTCACATATTCATATATTTGTGGGAAACCAAAATTATATTTTAAATTTTAAAAAATGTAAATTCTTACATTAGTAGGTCCCCCATTTTATACTTAATCACCCAATATGGTATATGGGTCTATACCGAGTGTTTTCGGATTTATGGCCATTTTTTCCTCAAAATCTTTACCACTGTATAATTTCCGACAGCTGCAATTTTATTATGCCAACAATTTTACAAAGTCATTTATCATATACTTGTCTTGAAGTTATCATATACATACTTGTCTTGAAGTTATATGAAATCGTTTATGCAGGGTGAATCAAAATGAAAAATATTAGTTTTAGTGAAAAAATCAAAAATTAAATACCCTATATATTAGACTTCCTATTAATGTTTTCTTAATTAATTTTTTGAGGTATGCACATGTTTAGGAACAAGACTCAGAAAAATTTGTCAAATTATGAGAAAATATTATAATAGGCCAACAAAAATAAAAATAAATTTTTAATTTAAAATATTTTAAACGAAATGAGGTAGCGGGCGTCGTTCCTTCATGGTAGAGCTCCTACATACCATACCCACTAGCTACTTAACTACTTAAATTTATATCCTCAACGGTGGATAGCAAGATGTAGTCCGATTAGATGGCGGAATAGATCTCCTAATCTAACAAAGATGGACTATTTTCTTTGGGGAACACAAGAGAACAGAAACAGAGGATAAGAGAAGCCTTTCAAAGTATTAGTCCTGAAATGCTAGCGATTACTGCCAATGCTGTTAAAACGTGTATCAAAGTCGGTGAGAGACATTTAGAGCAATAAATACAGTGAAACTTAATTAAGCAGTTCTTTTTTGTTATGCAGTTTTTCTCTTAGTTTTTAAGTGTTTTTTGTGGAACTATTAGCAATATTAATATTATGATATAAATTTCTTCTCCAAAGTTGCGCAGTTCTCGGAATTAATAAATTATTTTTTTATTATTTAATGCGTCTCTGTAGATTTTTCACGTTCATTTCGTTCTCAGTCTTTTGTGAAATTTTAGCATAGTTTGAAAATTTTCAATATTTTGTTCTTAAAAATGTGTATACCTCAAAAAGTACTAAGTATGTGAACTGTGAACTATAGAGGTATTGTTTCGTTTAATTAATGTGAAGAGATTTTTTTATATATTCATACAAAGAAAAACTGGTGTAAATAGAGCAAAAAGTTACACACGAAAATTTTGTAAAGACATTTATTTACTCAAAAAATGAATGGATTTGTGGATATAATATTTCTTGAACTTATTAATTTTTCGACTTAATTAGATACAACCCCCTAAGTGAACACCCAAAAACTTCTTCGATATTTAAGAGCACTTTGAAATAATCTGTTAGAGTTACAGTTTTGGTTGAAGTAAGTTGTTTTGCAAGAATTGCAGAACACCTTAAACAAAATTCCCGCGAACCGCCACTGCGCACAAAAATGTTTCAGATATTGGTTAAAGAACTTAGCTTTGTTTTTTATTGTGCTGTCTAACAGCAATTAAGGATGACTGTGTATTTTATTCTAATTAAAGGCTAGAGAGTTTTTGCTACACTCCTAATTTAAAAAATTAATCCAAGATTCACCGCAGTGAGTGTCGAAATCACAATTTGACAACTACCAGTACGCATTTGTTTTCTGTATCATGGCTGCGTCGTCCAAAGTCTACCTGGTTAAAGTGATAAAAGCTTCCTCTTTCAAATTAAACTCAAGTCTAAACAGCAACTATATGTATTTCTCGAAAGTTTTCAAGTTATATTGTTAGTTAAGTTAATATTATTTTTAAACTCTAAACAACTAAACTCTGCGCAGAAAAGTTGAAAAGTTTTAAAATGTTTTCAAACTACAAATAATACCAAATATATTGTATATCGAATGCTTAATAAAATTGAACGAGGATCTAAAGGAATAATTAATGCAAGTATAATATACTATAGATTTTTCATTTTGACTCCCTCTGTGTAAACGATTTGAATTAACTTCAAGACAAGTATAGGATAAATGACTTTGCCACTTTATGAAATTGTTGGCATAATAAAATTACAGCTGTCGGAAATGACGTCAAAAATGTATAGTGGTAAAAAGGGGCCATAAATCGCAAAAAAACACTCAGTACAGACCATAACAATCCAAAATTTGTAATTGGGTATAGGGAGTATTTATTAATCCCATAATATACATAAAAAATAAATGTAATTTTCCACATATTTATGAATCACCCTGTACATTTGAAAATAATTTTAAATTGTTTCTTTTGATCTCACCTATAACATTTGTATTTACTATATTTTTCTAAAACAAATAATAAACGACATATATTACTGTGACTATTTGAGCACCCTGTGTAATTTTGTTTTGCCTTATTAATTTTTTATATTCCTTTTTAATATAAGTTTTGTCTAGCATTCTTATTACAAACATTATTTAAACGGTGTGTATAGAGAAAGATAACGATATTGGAAACTATATGAGTGAGTGAGATGAGATGAGATATGAAGATGGTTAAATAAGAAAAAGGTTGTAAAATTTAAAGGATAGTTTAATAACGCTTAATAACATTAATAACACTACACCAAAATATTGAAAATTTAATAACCCTAATAATAATTAATAATACTGAGTCGAACATCGTTGTATTCGTAATAAAAATTTTTGTTTAATACATAGTGTAGTATTTTCACGGACCATATAATAAAAATAGAGTTGATGATTTTGCCGATACGAAAGGTATATTGTAGAGGTCAAAAAGTGGCAACTAGAAAGTGATAATATTTTTTTTTATATCTCTATAAATCAAATAAAAACGAACTCGGCAAATTTGGTTTTTTCCTGTAACTTCCGAAGTGATGGGAATACATATTTTAGTTTTTTCAAAAGCATAACATTTTTAAAATTTAAATTTTGCAGCTTTTTTTCTAACTTAACCGTCTTCGTATCTCCAATATCCCCATGATAGACATCATTACCTTGGACACACTGTATACCTATGTAAACATAACTTTGATTTTGTTGAGAGCTTTATTTATTGTGGACTTAATGGCTTTATGTATCAGTTTTTCATCTAAAAATCATGATAGCAGGCTATGGACGGTGCGACCGTAAAGAAAACAACTGATAGTACTAATAGTCGTCAAGTTGTGATTTGGCTCTAATGACGCTGGATCGAAATGTAATCCGTCACAAATTTGAAAAAATCGACGCGAATTCGAGTACACGGTTACATTTTTCCAGGAACCACTGCCAAAAATCTGTGCTGGGTTCGAGGTCATGCTCTCCGTGTGGTTTGCATTTATTTGAAACCTGGAGTTTAACGTTGATTTTTGGCAATCTTCTTAGTGTATTTAACTTTTATGTCGATGTTGCAGAATCAATTTGAACTGCTTTCATGTTTTATGTCTCGAAATTTTTTGAAAGAGTCTTTGACTGGTTTTTTTCTATCAGGTCGTGATACAAATTGCTTTCCGCGTCTGCATTTTTCCCAACTTTTATCTAACACACATTTTTTTCTCCTAATTAGCAGTTCAATGTGGTAACCACTCTATATTTAAAATAGGACTTAATTAAAAATATTAAGTACTGTTCTTGAAAAAATAGTTTTAAGGTATTTTCGATTATTCATAAACATACATACTTGTACCATTAAATTCTACTTAAGAAGATGCGTCGGATATTTTTTCAAAGAAAAAAAGTGGCAGCGATATTAAAAATAAAAATACACATTTTTGAAAAACATCGTGCAACTTTAAAACGGTAACGGATACCCATGTGCAGTGTTTACCATATATTTTTCATGAAAATTTATGCCCAAACTCTGTTATTAGCTTTCGTCCATTTCGTTTACAAAGCGGAGTTTCGCTTTAAAAGTGCCCCGAATTTGGGCCACCCTGCACAATCAATTCAATGCGCAATACAGTAGATATACGCGCGCACACACATTTTATTTGATGTTTATTTAATTCCATTGTTTGTTTGAACATTGGGAGAAAAGCGTGGGCAAACCGTCCTTGCTGCATGCGTCATATTGCTGCAGCGACTAATGAAGTTTCCAGAAAATATTGCACGCGTTGTACTGCTGCTCCGTCGTCTGTCGTCCTTACGTTCATTCATTCGAGAAAACCCGATATTATCAAAGTCCGGCTAAAAATACTTTCAATACGACGGGCGCTACGCCATGGCATCGGTGAAATAATTCCGTGAACGCGTCCTCTAACACGAGAGTATTTAAATATGAGAAGACACAGCTACAGAAATATGCACCTCCGATCTTCTTCAAAACGTCATGATTTTATAGAGATAGAGACACATAGACACATAGAGACATTCTATCACTATCACTAACATTAGATAAGTTAAATGCACATAAGTAGTTTTCCACTATCATAAAAATAAGGGTTTCAATACAGAATGCGAGATTAAAAAAAACACAGTAATTTAAGCTACTATCAATAGTTTCTAGTTTCTAGTTAATAAAAACTAGAACAAATATTTTTAAACACTATGGTGTTCTAGAACAATTACTGCAAATTAACAACCATAACATTACTTTAAACGCTAATTATATAAGGATATTCTTTTTACATGTGCCCCTCCTTTCTATTCTTATTAGACAACAATCGCAATACACAAGACGTGTAAGTTTCAGAACCAGAAAATATTTTTAAACGCTATGGTGTTTTAGAACAATTACTGCAAATTAACAACCATAACATTACTTTAAACGCTAATTATATAAGGATATTCTTTTTACATGTGCCCCTCCTTTCTATTCTTATTAGACAACAATCGCAATACACAAGACGTGTAAGTTTCAGAACCAGAAAATATTTTTAAACAGTATGGTGTTTTAGAACAATTACTGCAAATTAACAACCATAACATTACTTTAAACGCTAATTATATAAGGATATTCTTTTTACATGTTCCCCTCCGTTCTATTCTTATTAGACAACAATCGTAATACACAAGACGTGTAAGTTTCAGAACCAGAAAATTATCAAAAAAATCTTCCTAAACATATTCATTAATTTTTAATTTTTAACTTAAATTTTTGATCACACTGTATATATTTATCATTAAAATAACAACACAGGCTTTCAGTCGGAGAAATCGATAGTCCTAATGAACAACATTTTTGACATAAAATTCCAAATGTATTAGAAATGCTATCGGACTTTACTAATAAAAGTTGTTAGTTGGCCAAGGGAATACAAATATTCTCTACATGTAACAATATAATTTTATCAAATTATACTGGAACCAAGCAACTTATGTCTGGTAGTTTTATAAATACAATCGTAATCTTAAATTTTTTAAAGTTTTTTGATTTAAGGCCAAAATGATAATAGGGAGCCTGTTGTGCTTCTGTTTTTATGTATTGCTGACAATTTATATTCACTGTGACTATAGAGGTATTGTTTCGTATAATTAATGTGAAGATATTTTTTTGAATATTCATACAAAGAAAAACTGGTGTAAGTAGAGGAAAAAGTTACACTTTTACTGAAACTTAATTAAGCACTTCTTTTTTGTTTGTGTTCTTAGTTTTTAAGTGTTTTTTGTGGAACTATTAGCAATATTAATATTGCATTTTTAATATTATTATATAAATTTCTTTTCCAAAGTTGCGCAGTTCTCGGAATTAATAAATTATTTTTTTATTATTTAATGCGTCTCTGTAGACTTTTCACGTTCATTTCGTTCTCAATCTTTTGTGATATTTTAGCATAGTTTGAAAATTTGCAGTATTTTGTTCTTAAAAATGTGTATACCCCAAAAAGTACTAAGTATGTGAACTGTGAACTATAGAGGTATTGTTTCATTTAATTAATGTGAAGAGATTTTTTTAAAAATTCATACAAAGAAAAACTGGTGTAAGTAGAGCAAAAAGTTACACACGAAAATTTTGTAAAGACATTTATTTACTCAAAAAATGAATGGATTTGTGGATATAATATTTCGTGAACTTATTAATTTTTCGACTTAATTAGATACATCCCCCTAAGTGAACACCCAAAAACTTCTTCGATATTTAAGAGCACTTCGAAATAATCTGTTAGAGTTACAGTTTTGGTTGAAGTAAGTTGTTTTGCAAGAATTGCAGAACACCTTAAAAAAATTCCCGCGAACCGCCACTGCGCACAAACATGTTTGAGATATTGGTTAAAGAACTTAGCTTTGTTTTTTATTGTGCTGTCTAACAACAATTAAGGATGACTGTGTATTTTATTCTAATTAAAGGCTAGAGAGTTTTTGTTACACTCCTAATATAAAAAATTAATCCAAGATTCAACGCAGTGAGTGTCGAAATCACAATTTGACAACTACCAGTACGCATTTGTTTTCTGTATCATGGCTGCGTCGTCCAAAGTTTACCTGGTTAAAGTGATAAAAGTTTCCTATTTCAAATAGGACTCAAACCTAAACAGCAACTATATGTACTATATTTCTCGAAAGTTAATTTCAAGTTATATTATTAAGTTAATATTATTTTTAAACTCTAAACAACTAAACTCTGCGCAGAAAAGTTGAAAAGTTTTAAAATGTTTTCAAATTACAAATAATACCAAATTGAAGCGATTTTTTAAAAATGCACATTTTTTGAAAATCACTAACAGATATTCCTAAAAGTGTTCAATTTGACCCACCCTCTACAGATTTTTCCCAGATTCAGTAACAAGATTTAAGAATTATTTTCACATTGAAATACTTTTTTTTTTCTATGAACATGTATCCGCAAACGTTTTGGAGTAGTTTTACAGTGTTTTATGTTTCAAGACTTTCCATTTTCCACCGTTAGGTTAAAGAAATTAAAGCAAAAACAACAAATACATTTATTACTTAATACACAAATTACTAGTGAAAAAAAAAACAAATAATCAAAATGAAAATAGCAGCCACATATCATTACTTTTTACTTAGCGAAGACTAAAAAAAAAGATTTCCATTTTTTTGTCGATAATTGTGACCGATGCAAAAATTCATTTTGTATTTTAGAATCCATCGCGCTCTCTAAAAAATATCTCCCCGTAATGTAATCCCTAAAATGTAATGTATACTTTAATTTTCTTCTATATAAATGAGTAAAATGTGCCCCTAAGATCTTGATATCCCATTTTGTCCCATTATTGTACAAAATAATTTATAGAAACAATTGCTTCTCTATGGTGGGCGCGACGTTTCAATATCCAGTTGATATTTATCGTTGCCAAAATTACCGAGTTATTTATGTATGATCCTGGCAAATGTCATTTACTGGACTTCGTAAAATATAAATCAACTATTCAAAAGTATTGAAGGTAGAGTTAAGTTTATCAAAACAAACAAAAATGTTTAATTTTCTATAAATTAAAATCAACGCATTTCTTTAAAAGAAAAATTATAGGTTTGTCTTAGCTGAGAGAAAAAGAATTTTTAAATTTGTTTCGGCTGCGTATAATTTTGCCGGCCTAAAATGAATTTTTAAGATGAGCGAAAATGCTGCTGAAGGCTAGAAAGGAAAGAAAAATTTGAATTTATTCTTGTCCGGATGGTGGATGGCCCTGTAGCACCATAAATTCTGTAATATTTTTTTGATTCTTGTATCTGGGGTTGTAAACTGTAATTTACCATTTCACTTATTATTTAATTGCATTTAAATCGAACTCACAAATTAAAACTATTTATGAAACAATGTTAAGCAATTACTTATTTTTAGAAAATTGTTAGTCGATGTATTAATCTCATCTAAAACTTGCCCCTCTCTAAATCCAAGTGTCCTGAAAAAAAATTATACTTATTTTTTCATCCACGTATGTCCACACGTCTCTTCATACATAAGAAAAAGGACACTGCACAATTGAAATATACCATATGCTATGAATTTGCAAATTGCTTCTGAATGTTGAAGGTGCTTCGTTATTACTTCGCAAATCTCGCAAATAAATATGCTGAGAGAAGGGATTGTATATTAGTATAAGATAATCTACGAATGACTTTTGCAGGTTCAAACCAATCTTTACACTCTGCAGAGTTGTCTGACTTCGATGATGGGCAGGGAAATAACTATAGAGCAGCTGCGCCAGGATGTTGGGCTCATGATTGAGAAGATCACTCATGTGACGCTCATGTTTCGTCAAATTAAACTCACAATGGAGGAGTATGTGTGCCTTAAAATTATCATTATGCTGAACCAAGGTAAACATTGTTCCGAAATTTTATATCGGTTTTGCAATTCATCATTTCAAATTAATCGCTTTTGCAATATTTTCCCTTCATTTTATAGGTTCTTAGTTGATATTTTGGTCACTTCTAATTATTTTACCGGTGAAACGTGTCGCAAATAAAATAATTTTCAATTTGATTTTCAGCAAAACCTGCAAGTAGTACGAGTAGTAGCGAATTGGAAGCGATTCATGAGAGGTACATGACTTGCCTTCGTGTGTATACTCAACACATGTATCCCCAACAATCCACACGTTTTCAAGACTTATTAGTTAGATTGCCGGAGGTAATTTATCAAAGATTCATAAAAAAAAACAGCCAAACCATTTTTTTGTTTAGAGTATAACAGTCTCCTTTGTCGTCCTTTGGAACTACCTTGGTTCTATTTGGAACTACTGATTCTAATTTCTCCAGATTGTAGATATTAAAAATTTAAAGCTTAAGGAAAGATCTCCACAGCACCATACGAAATATTTTTTTCAGTAGGGTAATATTTCGGTACTTTTGCTAAATATGACGGTATTTCATAAAACCTAACCCCATTACGTTAAATTTGCCTTTTCGAACGTAAAACACGTTCCTTGGATGAGTTTTTTCATTATTATAATAAATGTAAATAATAATAATTTTTGATATGGAAAGAAGTTTTTGAGGTAACAAAGTTTTAGTGATATTGGTAGTTGACAGTAAGAAAATTATTACCAGTACATTGAATTATCATTTAAAAAACCGACGAAATTTTCTAAAAACAAATAAAATTCGATAATTATTTTAAATATTTGTCGCCCTCATCTCGAAAATTAAGCAGTAACCTGAAATATATATAATTTTTGTTGCGCTGCTATCATAAACTGACACGACTTGTTTAAGATACTTGTAAAAAAAAAGATAATAAATTAATAAATAGAGTAACCATAATGTCAAAATATTTTTAAAAAAATCATATTTTTGATATTTGATTATGACCTAGACCAGACAAAAGGATGGTTTGAATATTTCTAATTTTGCAGCGCGTATAGCATGCTAATCATCTCTTTTATTTCGCAGATTCAGTGTGCCGCATCTCTGTTATTAGAAAGTAAAATGTTCTACGTTCCTTTTTTACTAAATTCGACGATTCAAAGGTAGTAGGAAGTCGGTGTAGAGAATTAGGTAAATATTTTGAAGCGATTTTATGAATTATATATGTATTTAAAAAAAATCTTTAAAAATGTATATAATAGAAAAGCGTATACATATTTTCCCGACGGCCAGCGGGAGAAAAATCTATTACGAAAATGCAATGTTTTATTTGTTAAATCGATATTCGTTTTTTAAATATCATGTTATAAATGTATAAATTAATTGAAGAGAATAAGTTGAGGTTCGTACTAAACTCCTGATCGTGATATAAGAATACCAGACCGGTATGTCTTAGTAATAAAGTCGATGTACATTTAAGTTTGTGGTCGCAGAAGAAAATTTCGTTGATAAAGTTAAGTGCTAGTCAAAAAAAAACATATTTCGTGCAATACGTATTAGGTATTTTCCCTCTAGTTCTTATAATGTTCCGTTATAGGCTCGCCTTTTACTTTTGTAATTTGTAACTAACCAAGTTAGTTAAGCTGTCAGTGACATATGGCGTATGGTTTAATTTAACAGTGTGAATTAGGCACGTTAGTACTGCTGAAAGTAGATGAGCATCGATTAGGGACCACAACGAGTCACACAAATTTGGTATTTTCAATTTCAATCCGGAACTCTGCACCATTAAATTCAAATGTACTCTTATCACTGAGACCTGAATTTTGAAATTTCCCAAACAAATCGCTAAACGAAGCGGTTTATTTTAAACTGACAGACGTGTTATTTGGAAGAAAATATATGTTATATATTCTTTAAGCTAGGACGTCGGTCACGTAGCCAATAGGTGCCCAGTTTACTCGGCTTAGCTTTGCCGAAATTAATTTTACTGATTTTCGTAAGTTGGTTTATCAGTTCTTCAGATTTATTATTTCCCAAAAGTATTGTTTTCGGTTTGATGTTACTTTTTAATACAACTTGTGCAAGATTCGCAGTATCTATATTCAATTTTTTATCCAGAGCAATGAAAGTACAAAGACTTGCTCGTAAAATGAATTAGAAAATCGTTCCAGATCTAGATAAAACGAGATTATCCACTATAACAGTTTAGTTTTGGTATTTTGCTCAAAGTAAACTGGGCAAAAAAAACAATTATGGAAGTTCCATATTCTCAACACGAAAATATTTTGCGGGGTATCCGCTACATAAGTCTGAGTAAGTTGCCTTGTGTATGTAAGAAAAAGGAGTGCAATTTGACTTTGAACGACTTCCAATAACTTTGGGCTTCATGGTTTTTGACGACTGCTATTTATATTTAAGATTAATTAGGTTATTCACACTTACTATTTGTTTAATTAGGAATTTCATACGTACCATTTCTATTAAACATTAGATGTTATCACAACCACTTTGTGAAGAGGGAAGTAGAATCGTTTGTGTTAAAAAAAATACTTACCCTTTTAAAGGAAATAAAAATTCATTTTAGGAACCATCAAAAATCAAAGATATTTTTATTTTATTTTTTAATGGATCCATAGACGAACATACGTATTTCAGTTACATTTCATCATCGTTCGCATAAATTATTATAATCTACACGCAATCATCAAGTCCAATGTAAAAAAAATCTGTCACTGCCGGTAATAAAACACTGCCAATGTTGTTTTGATAGCAATTAATAAAAAATACTGCCGATCAAATCAGGTACTTTAATCGAAACGGTAAGACTGCCACATCATTTCATCAAAAAATTAGCAAAACATTCCTGATACCTGTATTAACAACAAAGTAAAAGTCAAATTGTAACCCATCCTATCTTACATTTTAGAATTATATATATATTTACATGAAGCGGTATAAAATATAAATGTAACGCCTATAGCGAAAAAAAAATTGTACCAAACCATATGGACAGCAAAATAGTCGTGTTTGTGTTTGATCGTTTATTAATCAGCGAAGTTACCTGTTGTGGGTGTCGCTATGCAGACTCAGTGGACCCAGTTTTCTATTAGATCACGTTTCTGTTTTTATAAGTAAATTTTTGAAATCGTACATTACATAAATATTCCATTATTTCTTATGCCCTGTTATACACTAACGACTTTAATTCTTTTTATTTATTTCAGCTCAAAAACGTTCCTCAGATCGGGCATAGCGACACCTTTTAGTTATAATATGACGCTACATTAAACCATAATCCGGGCGTATAACGTGTAAATATACTGCCAGTTCTGTATACAAAATATAAAAACCATTAGTTTGTAATTAATTCGATTAAAATATATCTACATACGTCACATTATGGCTTTCTGTACAGTTGTATGTATATATTAATTTATTTAGTTTTCAAGAGTCCATATATAAATATATTTCACGTATGACTGCCAATTTTGTACGTTAAAGTTACCAGTGCAACCAAGTATGTGTACAAAACATGGTTCCTTGAATGAGTTAAAGCAAAACTTTTGTTCCCCACATTGTAAAGTTTTTTTTGTTTCATATTTATTTCCAAACAATCTATAGTCATATATTTTTGGTACATAGAAAGGGAGAGAAAATTTAACCTACTGTATATTTCGAAGAAAGCACGAACGAACGAAGGGCCGCTCTTATCCAGTTTAATGAAGCTAACCGCAACAAGACTTTTTCTTTAAAAAGTAATACCACAACCAAAATACAATAATGACATCTGAAAGAATAGTTGCAAGCTACATAATATACAGAGTAAGTGGAGAAAGTGTATTTTACAAATATGCGCAGGTTTCTATTATGATGTGGAGTTTTAGTTAGTTTTGGTGTGTTGCTAAAAATTAGATTGTTTTCGTAATTATATATCTTTCTAAACAAGAATAATTTTTTGTAATAACACTGGCTAAGCTTCCATTCCATATTCTCAACAAAAAAGTATTTTGCGGGATATCCGCTACAAAAGTCTGTGTATATAAGAAAATAGAGCGTAATTTGACTTCGAATGGCTTCCAATAATTTTGGACTTCACAGATTTTGACGACTGCTATCTATATTCAAGATTAATTAGGTAATTCATACTTACTATTTCTTTAATTACGAAATTCATACTTACCAGTTATATTGAGTACTATATGTTACCATTTGGGAAGGGGGGGGGGGGGGTTCAATAATTTCTATTGAAAAATGTATTTACCATTTTTCAAATTTTTTAGAAAATAAAAAATCAGTTTAGAAACTTTCAAAAATCTAAAATTATATATTTTGTAATAGACCACTAGTTTTTTTACGATTGTGTCATTTTTATATCACCTTATCACCTGATTGACTGAAACAATATTTTCGTTGCACACTTAAATATTTAACAATTTATATTGCTGAATTTAGAATCAAACAACTATAAAAAGAAATGTTTGATTAGGTTATTTGTTCGACTATATTAGAAAATTGTAGATTATCAACAACTTTGTTGTAAGCCATTTAAACACTGTGATTTTTGTGTGGGCTCTTGAGACAAGCTGGCATATTGTATTGTGAGTTGTAGTAGTTTAACGCAATAAATATCTATTTTTTTTAATATAAATTTTTGAAAGTTAGAATTGAAAAACAAAACAGTTCCCAATGAGTATTTCCATCTCGTGCGATATAAAAATTGGAGTAATCGCATTTGAAATAGTAAGAAATCTATTTAAAAAAATTGTTTCCTTCGAAATATACATCCCCACCGAAAAAAAAAAAACGCGTAAAACCATTTACATAAGATAGCTGTACTTATCACTTTTGCAAAGGCAACAGAGTATTTTTTAGTTTGTTCGAGGTACTCGATGTGATTTTGTTTTTAATATAATTATATAAATATACATATTTTTTTCTTGTAAAGTTCTGTTCCTTTTGCAAACTAAATGATTAATTGATGTATTTATTATGCATCGTCTTGAGTTACCGTTATCCTTTTTAAGTTTATATGAGCTTGTTTATTAGAAAATAAAGCCGAATAAAGTACCGTTTAAAATTATTTCCCCCTTCCACTAATTCACAATTCAACTCTGTTCGAAAAAAATCCATACTTCCAATCAATATTTTATTTAAATATACCTATCACAGTAATAGAAAACACATAATAAATCAATATCACTTAATTATTTAATCCTAATTTTATGTCATCTCGATTTGATATGCTAAACAAATTATTGCTTTGTAATACACCATCAAAAGTATTAAAATTACCAATGAATACATTGTGATTCTTGCAGCTACAACTTTTCATCAATAACGAAAATTTAGCGATGAATCGCGATGTATCCAGTTTGTCTAAATTAAGAGAAAATCTATATAAGTAAAACGACACGAATATATTTGAAAGTCTGTAAATATAGCATGCACGACTAGGGATAAAATCGATATATAAAATTTGAAAATATATTGAGCCAATATTTGATTGAAAAATTGATCACGTATTGTTTTTAATAAAGGTCACTTTCTAAAATATTTACATGAGCAATTAGTGGAAATAGTCTATTCAGAGATTCTGCTATTCAACAACTTACAGGACAGCGAAATTTTTGTAAAAACATCAAACATTACGGCAAGGTCTTGCAGTAGAATCACTCCAATGAAGTTATTAAGTAAATGGAACTGAACTTTTGCGCTCAAAGAGTCAATAAAACTATTTACTAAAATATTCTTCTTAGTATCAATACTGGAAGTACCATAAGCAGTTGTTGATTGCATGATACTGTTCGGTATATCGCGACTCTATTGCATTACCATTTATAACAGAATTTATATACAAAAGTAATTTCTTACCTCTAAATATTGACCACAACACCCAAGTTTATATAAAAGTTTAACTTTATATAATATTTGTCTCTCACAATCAATTTAAGACATAATCCGACAAATATACATATACCGTAAAAAATTAATATTAAAGCTTTTCAAGGAATTTAAAAAATAAATTTATGGAATCAAAAAAATATTTTCATATAATTTTGTATAAATGATTGGCACAATTCGTTCTGGTAAATGAGCATTTTTGCTATCCCGGCAGGTTCTCTATTTTAGAGAAACTATTCACAACCCCTCCACAAGAAAAATATATTATAGGAAAGAAAGCAACTCAGGTACACATTCGATCACACACAAACTCACAAAATATTGCACCAAACTCACATATCACACATACCAAAGCAATCAAGAGTCCATGTGGCCATTATGTTTGTTCTCTTTGAGAATGTCGCTCGAGCCAAATGGACTTGGCATTCTTTGATAGTGTGGTTTCAGAGAACTCACAGGCCTTGTATAATCCAGATGATCATATTCCAGTTCTAAATCAAACAAACAATTTAATTAACGTTACACCCACACTACGAATATAAAAGCAAAATGCGGAATTAAATTTACATGAAATAAAAATTTCTTACCAATTTCTTTTGCATCTTTTTGTTTAATTTCATCGTACACATGATCCAATTTCTCGATGCTGTGATAAACGTTGGGATTTGTTGCGTCTGCTTCTTTATTTTTAAGAGTTCTCAATTCGTCAAGGTTTGACCCATATGACCCTGTATTTGAAAATTTATATACATATATATATATATATATATATATATATATATATATATATATATATATATATATATATATATATATATATATATATATATATATATATATATATATATATATATATATATATATATATATATATATATATATATATATATATATATATATATATATATATATATATAATAAATATTAAATTCGTTTTCCTATATATTAAAAAAAAAATAAAAAAGTTTTTAGCTATCACAATTATAAATTTCATTTAAGAAAATATTTTTATTATTTAATTATATATCGATTTTTTATTTTGAAGGATTCCAATTTCACACTTAGTTCATACTGCTAATAAGAAATAATTATTAAAAAAAAACAATAAATGCCAATGCCACAAAAATGTGCTAATTGAATTGAAATACTCAGAAAACAGCATAAAGCTATGATCCCCTGATGTTCACCATAACAAATACATATACGTAATTAACAGATAACACGACGATTTTCTCAACAAAGATCTGCTTAATAATATTGGAGTGTAATATTACATCCAGCCTGGAGCAGAAATAATACAATTGGTGACGGGGAGCCAAATGATTCAGTTTTCCAGAATCAAAAATATTTGAAACAATCTACCAAAGATTGATCAAAACATTCTATAGATGATTTGAAGAGAATGAGTTGTATTTTCCACCATATGGTCCAAGCTTATTTTCAAATTCAAATTTTCCATTTAGACATGGCAACTGATCGAAAAAATCATGTCGCTCCAATAACTTACAAATAAACATATAAAAATAACAATTAAGTAGAGCACGCTTGAGATCAGTTGCACGATTTTACTTTATGCTTCTACATTACTAGTGTAAATCTATAGCAAAAAGGTTTACGAACGAAGGAAAATGAAAAATAGAAGTCATGAATGGTGAAGATTATTTTTATTAATTACTTTAAATTGACTGCCGTCTACACAACTAAGCATAGTTCAACAACTTTTTAGGGTCACCATTCACAGGAATGACAAATGCCAAATGCTATAAATTTTTTGTCACCCAGCTGTCTCTTTGTTTAAACTTGGACCCAGAATTATTTGTAAGCGTATCATTTCTTAAAACGAAAAAAAAAATTGGATGACTGATGAAAAAAGAAGAAAATATAAAAACAGAGATAAAGGAAAATATAACAAGATTAATAGAAGAATTAAACGTGAAATGAAAAAGGCCAAACAGGATTGGGTGAAGAAACAACAAATTATTGGGCAGAGTACGTCGCAGAGTTATTTCAGGATGATAGTATCAATAGTATATACAACAAACGAAGACGAACAACGCGAAGTCTTAAAGATACTAACCTCTAAAGCCAAACACGCCCTTAAAAATTGTAAAAACAAAAACTGCAGGTAGAGATAAGATACAAATTCAACTTCTAAAATCACTTAACAATGAAAATACAATCACACTCAGCAACATACTTAACAATATATATACATCAAAAAACATTCCACCAGAATGATTAACATCAACACTCCTACCTCTACTTAAAACGAACAATCTGAAATCAGGAAACACCTTAAAAGTAATATCCGGAAAATGCGAAGAACAATTAGATCATTCACAATTTGGCTTCAGAGGAGGTATGGAAACCAGAGAAATCTTATTCGCAATGACAGTTCTCCAAAAAAGTCGCGAATACAATAAAACTGTTTACATATGCTTTATAGACTATCAAAAAGCATTTGGTAGAGTCTAGCATACGAAACTCATAGATGAACTGAAGAACATTCAACTTGATGACAATGATATAGCACTCATGAGAAAGATATACTGGAACCGAACAGCCACTGTGAAAATAAACGAAACGGAAACAAACGGCGTGCGTGCCTATCCAGCGAGGTGTTAGGCAAGGGTGTCTACTTTCACCTGCACTCCTCAATTTATATTCACAGATAATATTTCATCGGGCCCTTTGGGAAAGAGAAGGTGCTACGATAGGAGGTGCAAGAGTTAATAATATATAATTCGCGGACGATAGAGCAATCATGGCTGAATCCCTGGAAGACCTACCATTACTGGTGAACAAGGTCAATAACGAAAGCATTAAAATGGGACTTAAAATTAATACTGTAAAAACTAAATTCATGACTGTCTCGAAAAACTCGGTCAATCAAGGTCACCTAATGATAGAAGGAAAACTCGTAGAGCGCGAAGATAAATATAAATATCTAGGAACTTATATAACTTCAGAGCTAGACCAAGATCACGAAATAAGAATCAGAATCGAAATTGTGGGGCAGTCTTTCTTAGATTTAAAACAATATTCAGCGACAAAAATCTATGCCTTAAACTAAGACTAAAGTTTATTGAGTGCTACATAGGCTCTCAAAGGCACAGAACATCAAGAAACTAGAGTCTTTTTAAATGTGGGTGTATTGCAGAAACCTTAAAAATACTTTGGACTACTAGAATTACTAATGAGGAAGTGTTAAGAAGAACAGGACAAGAAAGAAAATTGATTATGATCAAACAGAGAAAAAGAGCTTATCTGGCAAAGAAACTTCAGAGACTCGACTCAGATGAGAGGAGGAGAGCTGTTTCACGTTGTAAAAGACAAAGACACATTTAGAAAAGTGCTCGCCAACCTCAGTTAGGAGAGAGCACTGGAAGATCATTTCTTAGCTTGGCGTGTACATTCACATTTTCTACTAACCTTTAGACAAATCATCATCGTCCGTTGAGCAACATGCCATACCCAACCTCGCTCTCTCCAAATTTGTGTTGGGTTTATGCAAATTATTGATAATCATGTTTGAATTGTTCAGCAGCGTTTCATTATCTCGTTTCCCGCCTCCCTGATAGGAATACACCGGATTATCAAAATGATTACGATCTGAAACAAAGCAAAGAAAATGTAAGTCGAGCCGACACGATCCTGTTGACCAATTACCTGAAGAGAAACCCATCGGATCGGCAATATATTGAACGTGAGCGATTTCCGTTTTCAGATTTAGCACCCGCCGTTTGTAGTAGAAAATAACTAACACGACAACCGCACAGAATATTATAGACACTATAATAACGGCCACTATAACGCCATAGTTTGACCCGTCTTCTCTTGTTTCAAGCCTTAGAAGATTCGACTCGTCGCAATCATTGCCGGTGAAACCATGTTTGCAAATACACCCGTCGGCGGGGTGACAAATGTAGTTGTCATTTTTACACTCGCAGGGTGTCATGCAGTGATCCCCAAAATAACCCTCAGGGCAAACTAAAACGGAACGTTTAACATGAGGGTTCAAACGGACTATAATGACTCGCTTACTTCTGTACACTGGCTCCCGGTCCATCCCGGTTTGCATCTACAAACACCGTCGTTTCTCCTGCATTCTCCGCCGTTCAAACATTTGCAGTGCTGGCTGCAATTAATTCCGAATCTCCCTGGTTCGCATGGTATTGAGCAATTCTTTCAACCCAGCCAGGTAAACATTGACAAGCACCTAATATGAATACCATTGAAAATTACAATTAGTTACGCATAGAAAAACTTAAGACATACCAGTAACATGGTGACAGTCTCCGCCGTTTTTACATGAACACTTTTCCAGACAATTCTTTCCATAGCTACCAATCGGACATGGATGCTCACAAGTAATGCCCATAAACCCAGATGGGCAAATGAAGTCCCCTGTGATGTGATCACAGGTTTTATTCCCTAGGGAAGTTATAAAATTTAAATTGGAAAAAATAAAACGCCCATTCAATGTTACCTAAAGGCACCTCGGGACATTTTTGCCTACAACCGATTCCATAATAACCTGGATTACAAGGACTGCTGCAGTCATCCCCCTGCCAGCCCCTGTCACAGTAACAGACTCCAGTCTCGGGATTACAGGAGCTATTGTTCCGGCAGTTGCAGTTCTGTTCGCAACTTGTGCCGAATTTTCCAGAAGGGCACTTAGTCGTCTCGCACATTGTTCCTAACAATTGAGTTATTTAAAGTGACCCATTTAAATTGCCAATTTTTCAAAAAATATATACAGAGTTCTCACAATTTTTCTTATCAAATTTTAAGTTGCCAGATCTACTGTAGAATATTCTATTCCCATATATATATATATATATATATATATATATATATATATATATATATATATATATATATATATATATATATATATATATATATATATATATATATATATATATATATATATATATATATATATATATATATATATATATATATATATATATATATATATATATATATATATATATATATATATATATATATATATATATATATATATATATATATATATATATATATATATATATATATATATATATATATATATATATATATATATATATATATATATATATATATATATATATATATATATATAT